>NC_070611.1:59309178-59614578 GCF_027172205.1 Podarcis raffonei
TGTAAATAAATATATAATTGAATATTTGCTTCTGTGGTGCCCCCGCTGTCTGTACAGGCCTGCCCTCTAGCACATAGTATTAAAGGACATACTGCTTCTGACCCTGTAGTTTCTACAGAACCATCATGACTAAAATACATTGAAGGACTATATCTTCCATGAATTTGTCTAATCTCCCTTTAATGTAATCTACATAGTAGTAAATTCAGTAAATTAACCATCTGTTGTGTGAATAAATACCTTCAAAGAGAATCAGTAGGATTGTTGGTTTGAGGTAGAATGTAGGTCTATGAAAATGCTGAATAACAAAAAATGGTGTGAATTTCCGTCACTGTTCTTTTGAGAGATCTTAGTTGTCTCCAATAGTTTTTAAAGTCATTTCAGCTAGAAAAGCACACACACTTTCTGTCACACACATACACAAAATTGTCAGGGAGAGCAACAGATGCAAACTAGTGAAGGGTGGGTGGATGTTATTAGGTAACCTGTTGGCATGGTAGAGATGCTTAACTGCAGCGTCTAATGCACCAGAGATACAATTATCACATGCATGATGTGTGGAAGAACTGCCACATCTGTTAGCTTAATTAAATAAAATGTTATTCAAAATGCCACTCAGCCCCTTTGGTGAAAAGTAAAGAGATAACACTGAATTTACCCAGTGGGATTTTGAGCAATTTTAAATTCATTTTCCCAGTGAGGGCCAGTTTAACATTTTAAGGTGTCCCTAAGCGCTGATAATTTGCAGACCCATTAATGTTCATTGTTGATCTGCCCCCTGTTGCAGTGCAAGGATACCAAGTGGAACCCTTGCTCCAGTTAAACAAACCTACTTTTTTACTTTTATTTATATGCACAGTCAGTGCAACAGTTAAAACAACTTTCCATTTCCTCCAGAGACATTAACATATCAGGTGTAATATTCAGAATACAGTCCAGTTAACTAAACCACATTAACCTCGCCCCCACCCACCAAAGTATAGTATGGTTATTTCTTGAGCTGGTAGAAGTATGGTTTTTCTTAACTGTGTTGTAAGGAATAGCCAGTGAAAACAGGGATCCCTAAAATTAAATTCAAGGATGAATCTAACATTGATTCTGCTTCTCAGTGTTTTGCTCCTAACTGCCTTTCTCCCTAGACAATTGTTCCATTTTCTTCCTTTGTTAACTTTTCTCTTTGACCTCTTTTCTTCCTACTCCCCAGTTTTCCCTCTGTAAAGGCTGTAATATGTTGCTTTTTCACAATCCTGAGATGCTTTTCTTTTGTTTTCTTATCCCCCCAAATCAGAAACATTTTGACCTTTGTGATGTCTGACAAACATTTTAAAACAAATGGGAGTTTCTACTAAAGTTACTGTTCCATCTCCACACCTTTTCTGTTTCCCATCCATATACTTACAGATCTAACAAGACACCAACAGTGCCCTGTTCCCTCACCATCACCCTGTTCCCTTCCCAAAATTATTAAGTATTAAACAACAACAAATTGAGTAAATCAATTATCTTCTTTATGGTAATTATCTCTACTCCATCATTTTATTTATTCATTACATTTACATCTCATATTTCCTTCAAGAAGCATACGTATACAGTGGTACCTTGGGTTACATACGCCTCAGGTTACAGACTCCGCTAACCCAGAAATAGTATCTCGGATTAGGAATGGAGAATGAAACTGATGGAATACGCAGAAATGGACAAATTAACATGTAAAATTCGAGACCAACGCGATCAGAGGTTCACCGAGGACTGGAACAAATTTACAGAGTATATCAAAACTGTGTGTGATCAGGAAATAACGCTTGTTGGATTTCAGGAAGCTTTGTGAAGAGAATAGTAAGGAATGTTGTTTAAACGAAAAGATAAAATAAGGATTGTTAAAGTGCAACACAAATTTAAGGAATGTGAAAAGTTGTGAAAAATATGGAAATTGTCAGATAGGCTGACGGAAGTCTATAAGATGTATAAGTTAAATTGGATGTTAAATTGTAACTGGATTGGTTATTGTAAATTTGAATAAAAATTAATTACAAAAAAAAAAAAAAGAAATAGTATCTCGGATTAAGAACTTTGCTTCAGGATAAGAACAGAAATCGGGCTCCAGCGGCAGTGGGAGGCCCCATTAGCTAAAGTGGTGCTTCAGGTTAAGAAGAGTTTCAGGTTAAGAACGGACCTCCAGAATGAATTAAGTTCTTAACCAGAGATACCACTGTACCTCCTCCCACTACCACCCTCATTTTATCATCACAGCACCTCAGTGGATAAATTAGGTTAGGCCAAGAGTTAGTGCTTGGCCCAAGGTCACCTTTTAAGCATCATGACTATAGTGGAAATGTATCTACTCATGTATCTACTCTGAACTTAACCCAAATATAAACTTAAGTAACTAAAATAACCTAGCAGTTCAAAAGCACGTCAAAGTGCAAATAGATAAATAGGTACCGCTACGGCGGGAAGGTAAATGGCATTTCTGTGTGCTGCTCTGGTTCGCCAGAAGCGTCTTAGTCAGGCTGGCCACATGACCCGGAAGCTGTACGCTGGCTCCCTCGGCCAGTAAAGCAAGATGAGCGCCACAACCCCAGAGTCGTCCATGGCTGGACCTAACAGTCAGGGGTCCCTTTACCTTTTTAACTAAAATAACTCTTAAGTTCAAAGTTAATTCCAAGTCTGCAAGTCAGAAGAAAGCTTAGCCAAGTGGTTACTTGGATCCCTTAGTTCTAGCAAATAATGAGAAATGAATAAGCAAAGGTGAATATTAAGCAAAAATGAATAATTTTGTACTTTGGTTCTAGTCAGACATGGGACCACCATAGTGGGATGATAACACTATTAACCAGTCAGTGGTGAGATGTGCACCTCTCCCAATTTGCTTCACATTTTGTTTTGGAAACATCTAACTTCTATCCTCGTACACTCCCTTTGTTCCTCAAATGGTGTGCATGTTATCTGGCTGGTAGGTTTTTTCTTGGTGCATCTTTGAGCTTCTGTGCTATTGTCAAGATTATTCGCATCATGTTCATAGCATTGTTATAAGTTCACCGGCCCTGGCACTGTCAAGCAAGAACATTTTTGTACCCATTTGCAATGCAAGTGCCATCATTGCACAAGAGTCCATCAAGGCAACAGGTCGCACTCCTGTTCTAATCCTACTGTCATCATCATCATCATCATCATCATCATCATCATTTTTTATTTGTATGCTGCCTTTCCACAGTTAAAAAACAATCCTCAAGGCGGCTTACAGCATAACAAGATTTACATAATTACAAAAGTCATAAACAAATAAACCACATCAAAAAAATACACAACCAAATGGGAAACAATTTCCACATAAATCAAAATCTAAAACTAAGAATACAGCATTATATCACAGTTTAAAATGACATAGGTAAAAAATACCAGCAATTTAAACAAACAAAAACAAAACAAAACGGAGCCCGTTCTGCCTAGCAGCAGCGGCGGCAGCAGTCCTTTATAGAGCCCATCAGGCCTCGCCCTGGGCCAGGTGGTGAGTGGCAGGACCGGGGCCCTCAGCCGCTGAGCAGGGGAGTCCTCCTGGGTGGCAGCTATCTGCCCATGTATTACTTATAACACTACAAAAGAGAGGTGCACTCTGTTTGGAGCATCTTTTGCTGGTATCTTCCTATCTCTTAAATATTTTCTTCATGTGGAAACAGATAAGAATGGTTGTCTATATGGGGACAAGAACATTTTGCAGCACGATTTGGGACAGCATTATTATTATTATTATTATTATTATTATTATTATTATTATCATCATCATCATCATCATCACCCCACCCATCTGGCTGGGTTCCCCCAGCCACTCTGGGGAACTAGGTTGTATAGTTGCTGTTTGCTGTTTGCCACATCTATACCAATGATATAAATTTGTGTCTTTTTCAAGCGAGTTTAAGACTGTTATTAACTGTTATAAGATATATGTTACCTTCTTAGCACTGTCTGCATGACTATTGGCCACAAGATGCCTATTTGAAAATCCTGCCCATGCTGTCGCTGATGCCAGCTGGATGCATGTAGCTGCCACTGTCTGGAAGTCTGGCAAAGAGTTTAATGCCATGTATACTAGCAGTTCCACTTATCTTGCTGGCCACAGGAAAAAAACCCTGCTTTAAGAAGATTTATAAGCAGTTTTCACAGTGATCATGTGAATCAGTTTCTAGACTAGAAACTAGGGCAGGGTATAAATAAAAAATATTATTATTATTATTATTATTATTATTAGACTGAGCCTTAAAGGAACTAAATCTATGCAATTCAGGAAGAACCTATTAATTACTCAATGGACGGGCTCCTTGAAAAGAGGGGTGGTGGCAGTGGGACATGGTGCTTTTGGAATCTTAGCACTTAAATAAGCCATCAGTCATATCTATCTGATTCCTACCACCATCACATTTATACTCCTTCCCCCATGTTTGGCTATAATGGACAGCGGATAAGCCTTCAACAGTTCCTTCCCACTAGATTGTGGATATAATCCTCAAAACATTTAGAATGACGCAGTTTAGGTGGTTTGCTGCTATATATCATCATCCTGTAAAAAATAAATTAAAATCTGTATAGAATCTGCAACTATTTCTTATTTTGTTCTTTCTCTTTGCATGGAAATTAAGAGAACAGATCATATGCTTAAGATACAGTTAATCTTTTTTTTCTCTTTCAGGCACCGGATATCTAAATCTAAGTTTAGGTAAGCACTGCAATAGCTTAAAAAAAAAAAAACATCTTTACTGAAGCTTTGAATGAACATTCCATCTATCTTCTTGTTGCTCCTGTTGTAACTAGTAATGGCAATGATATAGTGCCAGCTAAAGATTTTGATTAGTAGGCTGCTGAGTTACTTCCTTTACCACTCTGATGAAGAGGAAATCTAATTAAGATTGGAGTGGTTAACAAGACTAGCTTCCACATTGGCGCCCCTATGACCATTGAAGCCATGATGAAGCGAAAACCCATTAAGAAAGAAAAGGAAGTAGGTAATTAGAGGAGACTAAGAGTCAGGGCAATAGGTGCAAGAGGCCTGTATGGGGCTGGTCTCCCAGAGCTTCTCCAGGCCTTTCCTTGAATATGCAGCTTTCACTGAAAAGGTAGTTCTTCAGTGATTTGCTGCTCCCTCATGAGAACTTCTAATTGTGTTGTGGGTAGGTGTCAAATGTGTTCATATATTTAGTAATGTCATAAGGCAACCTTCCCCAATCTTATTGTTGTACTACAAACCCCCATTGTCCCTAATAATTGGCCATGTTGGCTAGGAATTGGGTGGGTAGGGGCAAGATTGGAGAAGTCTACCATAAGATGTTGTTCTTTAATAAGAATTGTAGAGGAGCACCTGTTTGTCTCATAAAGTGTTGCTGTAAGATTCGCATGTGTTTATAGCATGTTATTTTATTGGTTGCTGATTTATAATGTATTTTGTGCTTATCCATAGCAAGAGATTGAGAGAGATAGGCATGGCCAAGGAAGATGCACATGCCACTTTATATGAGCTTTAAACACACAAACCGTTGCGTTTATTATCCAGGAGCCAAGTGTTGCTTGGAAACTGGTTGCTAGGCAAGCTAAATTGTGAAGAGTAGGGGCTGTATAATTAGCTTTAAATACTTGGTGTGGTTAGTAATTACTCCCAGAAATCACTGTGACACTCGTGAGGGGCTACGTGTTCCAGGAAACATAACATAGCATTGTACTAACACTCTGTCTCAGCAAATAGTAGCCCTGGCTTTGGGTTCAAAGGACAAAATGCTAGACCTTGCTAACACAGTTTCTGAAAATAATTCTGGCAAGGCAGTTTCTGTTGTTGGTGGGATCTTGATGGCTGTTAACCTCTGCAATGAAATTCTGAATAGTTTCAATTTGTATTAGAGAGACAGGAAAGGGACAACTTTTCCATTGACTTCTAAAGGCAAAGATTATGCCTGTAGTTATTTGGTAATTGAGAGATTAATGTTTTATGTAAAAGAGCCAGGGGAACATCTGTAGCTGCTGGTAGATGGAGATATAGCATCCTAGCCACCAACACTGACTACCCACTTTGGGGTTTTTAGAGCTCATCTTCATAAATTGGTTTCAAACTGAACAGCAGAGGTTGAACTTGGTGTTTGGGTCACTGGCCTTGTGTGGTCCTGACTTCCATATGAAGAGAAAGCAAAATAGGAAGCAATAAACAGCTCCTTTTACCCTTATCCAAGAGAATATTCTTTTTTAGATTTGGGCCCAAGCTACTGCTGATTAAAAGGGGTATGTGTGTGTGCAACTGCAGTAAAGAATTTGCATCCCTTTGCATCCCTATGTAAGTGTCCATTTTGTATAAAATCTTGCTATTCACAACTAGTAAAATGAAATTTAAAGATTATAAGGAAGAATGAAAACAGAGCTTGCACTATGATTTGTAGCTTGCTACAAATGTGTGCACATTGTGCCATGAAGTCAGTGCAACACAGGCTGCACTATTCAAGAGACATAGTCTGCCTGTTTTCATAAGCAGTCCATGCCCAAGAGGGCCTCTTGTAGGAATACTATCAAGGCTCTGTAGGCTTCACTGGACCACTGGACAACTATACTGAACAATGTGCAAATATGTTGTCTTTTGCTTCTTTCATTCCATGTCCAGGCAAACATAGAAAACACTCCTCTAGGAAGCTAGGCTAGTAAATACAAATTAATAATTGGAGGTCAAAGGGTTTTGTAAACAACTTGTTTGGTGCACACAGCAATAATAATTACAGGTTTCTTTCCATTTTTCAAGCCGCTACTGGCGTAGATGGAATCGGTTCTGCAGACGGAAATGTCGAGCTGCTGTCAAATCCAATGTGTTCTACTGGCTCGTGATCTTCCTTGTGTTTCTTAACACCCTCACAATTGCCTCTGAACATTATAACCAGTCAGAATGGCTCACTGAAGTCCAAGGTATGGAGGATTCTGTTTTGTTAAAAAATAATGCTGTGTTTTATTTATGAGAGTGTACATAATATTATAGTTAATTGAAATTTTATTTATGTGTGCAGATAAACTGAACTTAGTGTTCAAAAAGTAAAACCATTTAATTGTATAAGCAGCACCGCAACCCCAGTCGGCCATGACTGGACCTAAAGGTCAGGGGTCCCTTTACCTTTACCTTTTTACCAGGCCAGGGAAAAATACAAAATATTAAAAACTACCTTCTCAAAATATTCTCTATTCTGCTCCATGGTTCTTATGATTATTTTCTGGCCAGCTAGCATAGGGAAGGGAGAATATGAACAGGCACTAAGGTGCCTCTATATGCAGCCCCATGTTCCAAGAGCATAATAGTATAATTAATCCATTAAACTAATCAAATAATCGGGTCCCCAGTGCTCTGTGCAACAATACAAACAAAAGAGGCAGACTATGTTGAAACATCACAACTATGTAATACGGGGATGGGGAACCTCTGACCTTTGGGCTTCATGTCACCTCAGAGGCTTCCCATAAGGCCCCCAGGGCTCTTGCTCCTTGAACCAGCTCCCTGATTCTGGACTTATCTCCCGATTGTGGCAGGAGAGGGGAAAGCAGCAAATTGCAGATGCTGGGTGCCTGATCTGGATGGGTGTCTGGTATGAGAGTAAAGAGACTTTAACCCTTTCCCCCTAACTGTGGTCTCTGATCCAGGTCAGGCCCTTGTGCCTGTAATTTTCATTGCCCAAAATGATCTGTTAAAAGTCATGTTAAAAGCTATTTGCATTTGGGAGGGAAACAACTACTGTTTCCAGTAGTGGTTTTTCACCAGTGGAAATTTCAATGGGGTGTGGGTTGGTGTGTAAGAGAATGTGGGGTATTGGAATGCAGCAGGGTATTGGAATGCAGCATCAGATGTGTGGTAGAATTCAGCTGCTGAATTTTTCTGAGTAATCAGAAAAGGGAAACAAGAATAGAGATTAAACACAATTATTCTAAAATTCAAATATTGAGTTTGGACATCAAGGGTTACATCTTGTTCTGTTCTTTTCAGATTTAGACCCACTGAAATTAATGGGCCTAAGCTAGTCATATCCATTAATTTCTATGGGTGTGCCCTCTGTCTAACTAACATTGGCTACAACCCTAGGATTTGTTATCAACATTTGAAAAGTTGTCCAAAATGTCTGTAAAAACAAAACACAGGTTAAAAGTTCACAGTAATGAATTGCTGAAGACAGCAGTTGCAAGGGATAAAACCTAATTTGAAGATTTCTGATCTTCTTACAGTCTTTCTGTTATATTTGTCTTTTAGTGCCACTATAATGATCATTATTTGTCTATTTATTTTTATGAGACACTGCCAATAAGGTACTGCTGGCTCTTTTCACGGCTGAGATGCTCCTGAAGATGTACAGCCTGGGTCTTCAAGCCTACTTTGTCTCTCTCTTCAACCGCTTTGACTGTTTTATTGTGTGTGGTGGAATCCTAGAGACCATCTTGGTGGAAACAAAGATCATGTCACCACTGGGTATCTCAGTGCTGAGATGTGTGCGACTGCTAAGAATTTTTAAAATCACAAGGTATTTCTCTCCCCACCCCACCCCCTTAATTTTTATATTTAATGGAGTTCATGCAGCCAAAGGGAAATTGCTCATTTCTGTGTGGAAAACTTGTGTGCAATAATGTCTTAGGCAAATATAACTTTCTGGAATCATTTTTTACCAGTTATTCCATCCCTGACTCTCCCTTCTTGCCATGTGTATGTGGCAGTTTAGATAATATATATCATTATTTGTTTTGTTTACAGACTGTCGTATAACAAAGTTCCCAAATAATAATAAAAATAGCTAGTAACAAGAAAGCTAATAAATTATAAAGTACAGCATAAAAACAGGTGCAGAGAGTCAGAACAAAGTCTTCTCCTGGTGCCAAAATGGCATTATGGTAGGCACTAAGTGAGCATTTCTGGGGAAGACAATCCATAGTTGAGGCACCTTCACTCAAAAAGGCCCCCTCTCCCATAGCTACACTTCACTTGGTGTGGGGCATTTGGAGAAGGGCCTCTGAAGATCTCAGGTTTCAGGTAGGTTCTTCTGAAGAGAGGTATCCATCTAACTACAGTCGTACCTTGGTTCTCAAATGGAATCCGTTCCGGAAGTCTGACTTCCGAAAACATTCGAAAACTAAGATACGGCTTCCGATTGAGTGCAGAAGCTTCCTGCACTCAATCGAAAGCCACAGAAGCCACATCGGACATTTGGCTTCCAAAAAAAGTTCACAAACTGGAACACTCACTTCCGGGTTTGTGGCGTTTAGGAGGCAAAATGTTTGAGTCACAAGGTGTTTGAGAACCAAGGTATGACTGTACTCTGATTCCTAGTCATAAAGTGCCTTTAAGATCAAAACCAGCACCTTGAATTGAATCAGGCTCAGAAATGGACTGAGAGTCAGTGAAGCACTGTTGTGATATACCGTACTTGTATTGCCTGGTCCCAGTTAGCCATCTTGCAGACGTATTCTGAACTGACTGATATTTCCAGACCATTTTCTATAATGATCCCGCATACAGTGCATTGCAGTAGTCCTCTTTCCCTCCAGCATTTCATAATCATAAGATATTTTGATGAAGATTCTCATGACAATGATGAAGATTCTCGTAACCATTTGCGCGGCTCAACTCTATCTTCATTATATGACTCTTTCCTTAGGAACCTGTCTATTTTAAGTTCACCACTAGAGGGCTGTCTCCGGGTGCTCTCATTATTATTGCTGCACCAGGTTAAAGATTTATTTTAAACCAGACTTTTAATGAAAATTATTGATGAGTTTTTACCTGCCTTCTCTTTTAGATTCTGTTGAATTTTATTGTGGTGTTTTATCTTGTAGTTCTAGTGGTGTTTTATTAGCTGTCATTAGGGTTCTTATATATTTTGCACTCTTCTTTTATTGTTAGCTGCCTTGCAAATTTTAATTGAAAAGCGTGGTGTAAGTGTTTAAAACATATAAATAAATTGCACAAGGGCTGAAAGTTATCAAGATAAATTTGAATTCTGCTTTGTGGGATTGGCCTAGTATAAACATTATGATGACCCCACCGCAATTCCCCAGAAACCAAGAAGTCTGGTCCCCTTCATCCAAGAATGAGCACACACAAACCAGATTTTCAACCAATCTGGCTTTGATTCCAAACTGTTTTCCCATCTGTTCTTGTTGGTTTTCACTGAGCTGATCTCTTCAGTGAGGTATTCTGGCTTGCTTTGAACAGCTGTGAGTGTTGTAATGAGGTTGGCTAGAATGTAACTTACTGAAGCAGCACCTACTAATTGCTGTATATTTATAACACTTTTTGAAAAGTAATCTTCCCGGCATGCTAGGTGCAGAAGTGGTGGAGGACTTGTGTGTTTTTCACATGTGGCCATAAAAATGCTCATTAACTGCCGTAGGTCACATTATCGTAGGGAAGCTCATGAATGGTTCATTTCTTCACAGGCTGTTTGGAAAAGGCATGTTTATAGACACCATACAGCCTGCCTGAAGGTGATACCTGATGCAGATGAGCAGTATCTGCTTTGGACAGAAGAAATGTAACCACCTTTCTTTTGGCTCTTCAGGTATTGGAACTCTTTGAGTAATTTGGTGGCTTCCCTGCTCAACTCTGTGCGCTCCATCGCCTCCCTGCTGCTACTTCTCTTCCTCTTCATCATCATCTTCTCCCTCCTAGGGATGCAGCTCTTTGGGGGCAAGTTTAACTTTGATGAGATGCAAACCAGGAGAAGCACATTTGACAACTTTCCCCAGTCGCTGCTCACTGTGTTTCAGGTATGGCTTTATTTGATTTATTTACGTAAATGGCGGTAGATTCAATGACAGTGTAACATGGTGAATAAAGCTCTTGTGCCGATAAAAATGATAATAAACATTCATTAAAAGCCAGTTGGAGTTAAAAATAATAATTTTGCAGCATTTTCTAAAAGCCAAAGGTGGGCCTTCTTGGGGACATGCTTTTCATAACAAAGAGGCCACCTCTGAGAGGTTCTATAGCTTAACATCTCATGGAGATCTTAATATAGGAATGGGCTTGTTATAGGGAGAAGCACTCTTGGGAGATGCTGAGGTCAAGTTATTTAGTTACCGTATTTTTCGCCCTATAGGACGCACTTTTTCCCCTCCAAAAATGAAGGGGAAATCTGTGTGTGTCCTATGGGGCGAATGCAGGCTTTCGCTGAAGCTTGGAGAGCGAGAGGGTCGGTGCGCACCGACCCCTCTCGCTCTCCAGGCTTCAGGAAGCTATCAGCAAGCCTGGGGAGCGCGCGGGAGTTCCCACAGGGCTCCCTAGGCTGCGGATAGCAGCCTGCTTCCCAGAGCGCGGGGCGTGCTGGAAGCAGAGCGCCCGGCGCTTCGGGAAGACATCTGCAGCCTAGGGAGCCCTGTGGGAGTTCCCACAGGGCTCCCTAGGCTGCGGATAGCAGCCTGCTTCCCGGAGCGCGGGGCGTGCTGGAAGCAGAGCGCCCCGCGCTTCGGGCAGACATCGAGCAGCCCCACAAGCTCTGGGGACAGCGGGGAGGCAGAGCACCGCCATCCCGCTGTTCCCCGACCTGGTTTGGATTCCCCAACCTGGTTTTGGGAGGGAAATAAAGGAATTTTTTCCCCCCTTTATTCCCCCCCCCCCCGAAAAAACTAGGTGCGTCCTATGAGCCGGTGCATCCTATGGGACGAAAAATACGGTAACAACGTTGTTGGGGCTACTTCAAACCTATAGAAGCAGCATGTGATACAATTTTGGAGGGCTGTACCATTTTAGACTAATGCTGTGAGATCTCATAAAAGACTCCCTGTTGTTAATAATCTGCACAAGAGATGCATTCAAGCATAGATTTCTGGTGTAGAAAGGAGATAACATGTAGAAGTATTCAAATCTGCAGTTCCCAACCTGAAGTAGTACAGTTCTTACTAGGGATATGCAGCAGCTTCAGATGAACCCTAAGTTGAATCAGGGGACTGGGGGTGGGGTGAACTTGCCCTGTGCAACCAGGATCTCTGTGAAGCCTCCTGTGTAAAAAAAAAAAGTGATTTCAATGTTACTATACTATACTGGTTGCATCCTTCCTGTTCAGCTAGCTAGCTAATGTAAAACAGGCACACCAGAACTTAGTTTGCAAATCACTGTGAGTTCTGTGCTTTTGTTGTGGGGCATACTAAGGCTTTTTGATTTTCAGATAGTTACAGCTATCCACCAGTACAGGGACAGTTTCAGAGATGATTCAGAAATTGCTATTAGAACATCACACTCTCACTGGGGATGCCACAAACACCTGCAATATGATTATTCACACTGCAGTATTTTCCTACTTCTCCTCCCCATCATATTTTATATTGCCCCAGGAAAGAGAGTCTTGGTACGGTGCTGCTAATGTGCCTGTTCTAGACTGTGCTCATTATGCCTATAAGAGCACATCAGATGTTAACATTAAATCTACTTTTCAGCTGTGTTCCCAGTCAAATTTTAAACGAGTCCTTAGTGTGTGATATCTATGTCACAGGTGTCACAGAGAGCCTACAAGACATTTGTAATGTGAATTAATATGCAAAGACAAGCTACTGTACAGATGATGGATAAAGATGCCCGTTCCTGCATGGCAAATGCCAAGGCACTTCCCCTCCATAACCCACATTAAGAATGGCAGTTGCAGCACATGTTAGGGAGGGCTTCTTTAAGATAGAATTTTGTGTTCTCTCTAACAGATTTTTTTGCAGGTTTTCTGCAGGCTGTCTAACATTGTGTGTCCCCCTATTGGTGGGAATGTGTCATTTAGATCCTGACTGGGGAGGACTGGAATTCGGTGATGTATGATGGGATCATGGCTTATGGCGGCCCCTCTTTTCCAGGAATGTTGGTCTGTATTTACTTCATAATCCTCTTCATCTGTGGAAACTGTATCCTTTGCTACTACCTTTGTGTTCTTTGACAACTGGACAGCATTAGAGGTTGATATGGTTGGGCACATGCTGAGGTCCATGACTACTGCTAACAAGCTTCTTGGCCCCTAGTGCTCTTCTCCCTCACTACCTGCACCTGCTTCCTCACCTAACTTTTCATTTTGACTGAGTATGTCATTCTCTCACCTGCTTCTTCAGGAGGGATAGACGGATGAGTGAGTAGAGACAATAGGGAGGACAGCAAAGAGATATTTGGTACCTTAAAGAGAAATACATTTTTGTTACCTAAATTTTCATGGATCAGTACTCACTTTTTCTGATGCAAGTAATGTTGAGGAGCAGAGCTGAAGATATGCAGTTAAAAGAATCGAAAGCAGGTGCAGCCCACAGTAATGATAGCAATGAGCAGGTGACCTCACTGAGGGCATATTGCAGGATCTTACTAATTCAAATCCTGAAGCTGGCACTTAAGTAGTAAGACCCTGCCACTTACTACAATTTAAAAAATAGCAAAAGGAAAGGAAAGGAAGATTTTTGAAGTACAAAAAAAGAACCATGTTATAATTGTTTTACTGAGTATGCTTACATTAATATACTGAAAAAGTGAAGTTTTTCTTACAAAAGTGGGTATTTTAAAAAATGGAAATTTCTTTTAAAAGAAATCTATCTTAAACTATAAGAAATAATATGAAGAATTGCAGCATTCTATGTATTTCTAACTAGTATGGCAGCATAGCGTTCAGCTTTCTTACACTGATCACACACGTCTTCCGAAAAGCACCAAATTAGCACCATATGTGGACTAACACATGATGATTTTCAGATATGGTGTGTAAGATTGTGCATGTGTTCCATATGCAGCTGATTTAATATTTGAATATTTGAATATTAATAACACATGATGAGTTGTTAAACAATTGTGCACATTTCCATTGATGTGCCAAATTTACAAGAATCATTTGCAGATCTGGAGCATGTGATATTGTACAGGGGTGGGTGGGCCATATTTCTGTGGACAATTTTCTAATAGATCAAAATTTGGTTATGGACCCACTAAGATGGCATGGACTGGCTGGATGCAGAGGAGTGGTGGGAGGCACCTGCCAAGGAACCCCCAAGGAAAGAAGGCTCTGATCCAGGGATTGGTAGTGGCATGACAATGAGTGGTCAGAGGGAAAAGAGGGAGGAGACGGGGTGGGGGGTATCAGAAGCTGAGGAGGTGACAGGGTTTAGTGAGCAGGAAGAGTCTGTGGCAGAGAGCAGTCCAGAACAGAGGCAGAAGAGGAGGCTAGAGAGGGGAGCCAAGAGGCAGAGATGAGTCAGCCTACTGAAGAAGCTGGGGGGGGCTCCCCCTCCTCCTGTGACCAGTTTTTCTCCCCTCTGGTCTTCTAGAACCAGAAAAGGTATGAAAAGGATGGAGCAGAAACAGAAAGGGCATCAAGGGTCTCAGATTGCTTGGAAAGGGCCAGGGGAAGAGGAAACTTAGGAAGCTGTGAGAAGGTGGGGACCTTCAGCCCTTGCAACTGCCTCATTGGGGCAAGAACTACTGGGAAGGGTTGCTATACTCACTGGCCCTGGCCTCCTGTGCTGTTTTGTTTCTTTGAATAAAGAGAGTTAGCTTTACTGACATGATATTAGTTATTGTTGACCTGTTCCTGACACCTGCCCTGACACTATCTAGCCAACTCTCAGAACAATATGGCCAGAACAAAAACAGGAAAGTGAATGCAATGGCATGTTGTAGGTCAGGGGTAAGGAACCTCTGGGCTATGGGCCTGATTAGGCCCATCAGGCCTCCTCATTAGACTCACAAGGTCATTTCATCCAAGCCACGGCCACCAGTCTTACACCTGACATCATATAAGGATCAGGTGTGGGACAGATAAAGGCGGGGCTTGAACAAAAGGGGCTTTGAAGCCACTGCAGGTCAGCTGATCAATGGTGCCTGTAAAGCCATTTGTGCAGAGCTTCCCCCATGCCAACACTCAGTTGATTATCAATGCTTAGGAAGTGCTGCACACTTTTCTGGCCTGCAGTTTGATTTCAACCTCTGCAGGGAAAAATGGACCCCCTGACATCAGGTGATGGACAGGTAGGTGGTCCCACTCACATGTCAAACTTGGCATGCTGGTCTGTGTGGAGCTAAGCATCATTCCCACTGGTCAGATCTGGTTTCCAACCTCTGTAGTTGTGGCTGCATCTAACCATGTTTTCTTTAATAAAACATGCAAACAGACATCTTGCTGAATGTCTTTTTGGCCATTGCTGTGGACAACCTTGCTGATGCTGAGAGCCTGACATCTGCTCAAAAAGAGGAAGAAGAGGAAAAAGAAAGGAAAAAACTAGCTAGGTAAACCCTTTGTTTCTAGTTTGGTATAAAACAATGCCCCTAGATGGTTCTTGAGAGTAAAGGCATGTCCAATCAGCCACATTTTATATCCCTGGTTTAGTATTGTAACTTACAGGTAGGATAAAAGTAGATTATCTTTCCCTTCTGTGTTCATTCTGATAAGCCAAATATTCAAATGGCAGAGTTGACACTGGTACTGGTCAACCATGTTGGCTCACTAGAGACTAGTGCTTCCTGTGGCTTGGTTTTAAACATCAGAGAGGCAGAAACCACTCAGTGCCCAAAATTAATGCTTCTGTGCATGTGTGTCTCAAAATTTGGTGGTTTTGGTTGTTATATGTTATTCAGTCAGCATCTATTAATCTTTCAAATTCTGTGGAAGCTTCCATCAATGAAAAAGCATCCATAAAGGGGGTGGAGAGAGAGAAAAAGAATGAAAATAAGTTTCTTTCCTCCTCTACTCCCTGAAAAGCCCCTCTGGAAAATGGGGGCCATTCTGAACTACGTGGGGTGGGGCATGGGAGCTGCAGAGGGGAGGGGAGCATGAGAAGCTTTTCTTCCATGAACTTCCTTAAATTACCTTAGGCTGCAAACCACTGTATTTTTGAAATTCTCTTATTATATAGTTAATGGCATCTCGCCAGCTCATCTTAATGAGAGGCGAGGTCTGTGTTAAAATAGAAATGAAATGGTTCAGCAGGTTGCCTAGGAGGGTCCTCAAAGCCATCCCTTTTCATACTTTAATGACCTCCTATGAGAAGGCATTCTTTTCTTCTCACAATACCAAATTCTTCTCCATGAACATGAAACAGACATTGTTCATTGGAGTTTCAAGATTTGGGGGGGGGCAGCGATAATAAAGGAGATAGGGGAACACCTCTGCCTCACGTTCCTGTCAGAATTGTACCAAGTGCTTGTTGACATGATAAGCTATGCACTAGTCATGGGAGTCTGTAACAGAAAACACCATTCCATATTTTGCGAACATTTGCATTTCTCTTTTTTGCTGAATTATTAGGACTGCTAGTCCTGAAAAGAAACAGGAGCCTGAGAAGCCAGCTGTGGAGGGGGAGACAAAGGAGGAGAAAATTGAACTGAAATCGATCACTGCCGATGGAGAATCTCCACCTTCTAATAAGGTCTGCTGCTTGTTACCTTCCAACTTGCTTTGCCGAATCATATTTATGAATGACTGAATCAATAAAATGGGATGGATGAATAAAGCAAGCTCTATTATGGTTTTCCCTTCTTTTTGTCAGAGCAATGTAGATGAATATCAGCCTAATGAAAATGAAGAAAAGAATCCTTATCCTACTACAGAGACACCAGGTAATTCACTGCTGTGCTCACTTTTTTCCCTCCCACTAGCACAAGAAGCTGAAACTTAAAACACCGAAGGCAGTTCCAGCTGCATCACAGATAGATCCATATCACCCAATAAAAGATAACCAGCTGATAATTGTACTTGACAGGATGGAATCATCTCTTTAGTTCTATGGAAATAACAGGCATTTGCCAGATCCAGATGGGAGACATTCCTAGATTGAGATGATGCCTCCTACTGGAGGATCAGACAGGGTCATTTCAAGCCTGTTGCCTCCTCTCCAAAGGGAGGGGTCATCTTTCTAGCCAGACCAACCCTGCCTGTGGTTGGTGAAGGCTAGGTTCTTGTGTACTCTTGCTGTCAGCCAGTTTTTTCTGTCCCTAACGTCTCTCCTTTTCTTGTGGTGCTATTACTTGGATCTATGAGTGTTTTGGTTTTGGTGTTTTCTCCTCTCTGTGTTTATTTTTCCCTTGACTTTTTTGTTTCTGTTTCTGTCTTTTCCTTCCCTGGTTGTTGTGCTTTCCCTCCTCTCCTCATTGTTGTCCTTTCTGAGTGGTGTGGAGGAAGGGGAGAATTTCTTTGGATCTGGTGGGTCTTACTAGATCCTGGAAGGCGTTGTACCTCTGATGGGGCAGTCTTTGGGCACTGGAGTGCGGTGGCATGTCCACTAACAAGCAGGAATGCCGTTTTGTTTTCTCTTGTTGCTTGAAGCAGCTGTTTTCCTCTGTGCCTTTTTCCCCGGATGGTCTACAATAATCAACCAGCATGGCCATCAGTGTTAAGACTACTCCCACTGTCAGGCTGGTGATTGCCCAGTCATTTGGTGGTTCCTGGCATTGTTGTGATCCCAGCTATATAACTAGCAGGTACACTAGTGCCTGGAAGTAGGGTTCTTACTGCACACTGTTGACAAGTGGTTTAGCATGCTGAAATTGTTTCCCATTTTTTTCCCCTGAGGTTATGGGAAACTGTATTTTTTATGGCTTTATCTCTACTTTATGTGGGCTCCTGCTATTATGGTTTCCCAACAGTGGACTTGTCTGACTGTAGAACTTCCTTGGCTAAGAGGTCTCTGTGTTTGAACCCATCTTTGTAGCTTTAGACCAGCAATGCATACATCATTACTACAGAAACTCCTGGTGTCTTTTCTTGGGAAGGGAGAATTCCCTTGTTTTTTCTCCTGGGTCAGGAAGTTTACTTTCCAGGAGATTCAGAGAGGTTGAGTATTCCTTGCAGTTTAGTTCTGAGGGAGGGGAGAGGAAGGACCCCTTCTACAAAGTCTTACAAGCACCATAAGAAGAGCAGGGGGCAGCAAATTCTAGTTCTGTGGGATCCCCTCCTCCTCCCCTTTCTTCTAGGGCTGTTTCTTGAAGTCAGTCCAGGTCTCATGCTAGGAAATGTGTGTTGGAGACTGAGGCTGTAGTTGCTGGGACAGCTGGCATAAGAGAGTCAGGAGCTGCTGGTCCTGAGGCTAGAAGGAAGTATCAGCAGGCAACTCTGGTGGTGAGCTCTGAAGCCCCTTTTTCTTATATGGATCCCCCCCATTCCCCCTGCCCCCCTGAGAGGAAGGGTAGGTGAGGAAGGGCTGGAAGTAGTTCAGTCTGAAAGTATTTGCTTCTGATGTTTTTCTGGCCCTTTTGGCCAAGGCTCACAGGGTCCTAGAACTGACTT
Source organism: Podarcis raffonei (assembly GCF_027172205.1). Lineage (NCBI taxonomy): Eukaryota > Metazoa > Chordata > Lepidosauria > Squamata > Lacertidae > Podarcis > Podarcis raffonei. The sequence continues at coordinate 59,327,400 of NC_070611.1, forward strand.
AGGAAGATCTTCATGTGCAGTCTTTCTCCTCTCAGTCCTTGGATGTGGGTACAAAGAGGGTCTTCCCTACTTCTTTGAACAAGCTCCTGCATGTATCCAAGAAAAACAGACACCAGAGCCATCTTAGACCTCAGCAGGCTCAGCAAATGTGTGGAGAAGAAATGCTTCAAAATGAAGACTTTGAGGTCCATCATGGCAGCACCAAGAAGGGGAGACTGGATGACCTTAACTGATGTCTCCATGTCTCAATCCAACCTTCCACTGGTGGTTTCTCCAGTTCACCTACAGTCAGGATCTCTACCATTACTGGGCATTGCCTTTTAGTCTCATTTGGCAATGAGAATCTTCACCAAGGTATTGATAGCACTGGGCCCATTTCCACACCAGAGGCATTTGCAGTCATCCATATCTGGTCAACATTCTGATCTATACTCCATCTAGGGGACAGGTTCTTCAAGTGACCATGGCAACAGTCTCCTGCCTGCATGACCTAGGGTTTGTGATTAATGTGAAGAAGAGTGCCCTCTCTCCCACTTAGTATTGGGCACACCTTGGGGTTTGTCTGGACACAAACTAGTTCTCCATGTGTCTGACATTAGAGTGAGTGGCAGCACTTCATCTTGCCCTGGGCACTGCTTTAGTGGATCTGATAGCTTGGTGTCATGTTTTGACTTTGTGTCATGGACTCAGTTGCACACTCGGTTACTGCAAAGACCATTAACAGAACCTCACTGCAGTGAGGCATCATTTGCAGGTGGAAATCCTATTGACAGTGAAGAAAGAACTGGTCTAATGACTGACTCCATGGCACCTAACTGTGGATGTGTCTCTGGAGGAGCCTTCCCAATTGGCGCTCATGACTTGTATATCTGCAGTTGAGGAACTTCTCTAGTTAATAAGGCTACTCAAGAGGTGTGGACCACTGAATAAACACAGTTCAGTATCAATGGAGTTGGACCCAAGCAACTGGAGATGGACATCTGGGGCCATCGCCTTATGGTCAGGATGGATAAGCCATCTGCCAAAGCTCACATCAGTTATCAGTGAGATGTGAGATTGATGGTGGAGACGGATACACTTCTGAGATGAGTAGAGCAGCATTTACTCAGCTTGAAGGTAGAACATTTAGCCAGAGTGGACAACCAGACAGCAGACTGGTTGAGCCAGGTATCAACAAGGGAGGCCAAGTGGCAGTTAAAACCCCTGGTGTTTTGTTTAGTAGTGCACTGTTTGGATCAGTCAATAACAGATCAGTTTGCTTCATAGAGCAATGCCCAGCTCGATACCTTTCTCTTGTTTTCAATCTCTGGGACCATGGGGTGTGGATGCTTTAGAGATTGAGTGACCTCTGGGGTTGCTATATGCCTTTGCACTGTTTAATGCAGAAAATGCTTAAGAAGGATCATCTGTGTAGGCTAAGGTGATCCTGACGGCCACTTACTGGCCAAGAAGGCCTTGGTTTCTGCACCTGGTGAATTTGGCAGTGCAGGATCCTTTAATATTGCCAGTTTGGGAGGACTGAGCAGTGTACTGGCTAATCTTGAAGGCCCACCTTTGTCTGCTCACCCTCTTTGTAAAAGATTTATTAAAGGTGTGGCACTTGTTGCTCCTCCACTTGTCCATAGATTTTTTTCTTGAAAATTGAATTCGGTGCTCTCAGTTCTTATGGGACCTCTTTGAGATGATGGCCACTTGCACTCTGAAATGGTTGACCCTTAAAGTCATATTTTGGGTGGCTATCACCTCAGCCAGATGTATTGGAGCTGGAAGCTGACCCCTCCATTTTATTTTACGTCCTGATAAAGTGGTTCTTTGCACAGACCTAGCTCTCACGCCTAAGGTGAACTCCATTTTTCTTAAGTCACAGGAAGTGAACTTATCTTTGTTTGGTAAGAATCCTTCCTACTCCCAATAATGTGAATAGCATACTTTTCCCATTTTTAACTCAAGAGGTCATTCAATTTCAGGAAGTGTGAGTAGCTGTTTCTGTCTTATTTGGGCTTCTCTGTTGGGGGAATAAATTTCTGTTTGAAGATCCAGATGGAAGACATTATGCACACCTCTCCTTCCCCTGCTTGCATTTGGCAGGGAGGGAACTAGGTTATGGATTTGCCTGCTTTGTCACATACTGTTAGGGCTTCCTTTTCCATCTTAGGGCATTATCTTCTGGGGGTGGTGGAGTAAGGGGTTCCTGTGTTGTTTCTGGCAGTTCAGTTTCTGTTCTTTGTCTATGTCTGGGTTTTTCTGTTTTTTCCTGTGAGTCTTTTTCAGTTAGGCTCAGGGTTTGTGGTTTGCCAGTCGAACAGTCGATTTGGGGTTGAGGAGTTGTCTATGCTTTCTAGAGAGGTGACTCCTCCCCCTGGAGAGGAGGCAAAATGCTTGAAAGGACCCTTCCTGATACTCCTGTAGGAGACGTCATCTGAGTCTAAGAATGTCTTCCATCAGGATCTTAAGAAATTCATGGTAAGACAAATTTCCATTTTTATTATACAGTATTGTATGTTATAGTCGCGGCTATATGCAATCTGTGTTACAGCTGTGAGCAGCCACTGGTATGTCAGGTTTTACAGCCTCACCAGCTGAAAATTAAGCAGGTCTGTATATATCTGCTTAATTTACATGTCTTTTCTTGTTTCTCATAGCCAAGGGGATGGAGCAAAAACCTTGCTGCCTACCCACTGGAAAGGCAACTGGGGGTCTACTCAGTTGGGTTTGTGGGAAGATAATGTGAATTGCGTTATATACCATGACTCCCTTTCTGCGATGAGCTCGTTGTACATGCCTGATATTGCTCAGTTGCAGGATTTAATGGCTTTCAGCGTTTTTTCAAAGGTGCCATTTTAGTGCTACCTAAACACTGGTGTGCCAGCCAGTGGATTAATTCAGCCACTGTGTACGGAAGTTGTATGAATCATTCCTGAATCAGTATGGTTTCGTGGGCAGGACGTTTGACTCGGAAACATACGCAACTATGAACTTGTTTGGTGGCCTTGGATAAACCACTGTCTGCAGTAGCAGTTGGTAGGATAGGGTGGGCTGTGCTATTTCTCTGGCTTCTCATTATCAGTGTTACTGCTGGTTATCAAGAAGGAGAGAAGCAAGGCAACAGGGAGGCTGGTGTGGTGCAGGCACAGCAGTGGAAGCACTGTGTCTACACCTCACCGACTTCCTCACTCCCTTCCCCACTCGATAGCAGGCTGCAACCATAGCACTGGGAAGCAAAAAACAAACAAACACATTTTGGCCCATTACCTCTGACCGCTACTCACTATATGTCTCAGTACTTCTGACTCCATCTCTGAAATGAGAATGAGAGTGGCTTGCTTTGTAGGGGAGTTTTAAGTATGAATCTTGTCTTTGTACATTATGTATTTTCACCTCTTAAAAGCTTTAAAGAAAACCTCAATAGTTACCAAAACATATTCTAAGTCTGCCATGCATGAAATATTTGTCTCAGGACCAAACTAGGTGTTACATGCAATTCTGAGTTATTTCCTTCCGCATTTTTCTTGCTTATTTTTGCTGTTAACAAAACTATGGTGGAAGTCTGGAAAACAGCAGGGAATGGAGAGGTACTCTAACCTTTTCTCCTCTAACTTCAATTTTCCAGCTTAAAATAATCTCTCTAGGCCACAGCTTCCCCTGCAAGGAAAAACATAATGGGTGGTTTGGAGCTGGAAAATATAGAACCAAAGAATTGTAGAGTTAGAAGGGTCCCCAAGAGTCATCTAGTCCAAACCCTTGCAATACAGGAATCTCAGCTAAAGCACCCGTGACTGATGGCTTTTCAACCTCTGCTTAAAAACCTCTAAGGAAGGAGAGTCTACAACCTCCTGAGGGAGATGTTCCACTGTCGAACAGCTCTTACCATCAGAAAGTTTTTCCTGGTGTTTAGTCAGGATCTCCTTTCTTGTAAATGATTTAGGGGGTGGGGGTGGCGTTAAACACCAAGGCTGCTTTGTAGTGTGTCCCTAAGATATTTGCTTCTGAGGCACAGCATCTGGGGGGTTGCCCTATATATTTGCATGTAATTTCCCCAATCATGTATATTTATTCCTGTTTGCGTATCAGCTGCTCTGTGATCATTGAACATGTTGGACTCCTTATTAGCAAACCAAACCTGTGGCACTGCAGATGTGAATAATGTTTTCTCATATCACCCATCTGGAACAGCATCTGACTTTAGACCTCTTCTTGTACTCTGTCTGCATGCAGGTGCTCTTGTTAAGCCAGGCTTTTGCTACATCCAGACAACTCTGGATATCATTATTTTTATCCTGCATCAGCTATTTCAAAGCATTTTTTAAAATCTCAAGTCTTATTACCAAAGATTCTTTTCCAGATACCACCAGCCAATCTTCTAGAAATCTCTCATAGTCACCAAATCCCTCAAAACTGTTATTTTATCTGCTGCTTCAATGAGATCAATTCCTTTCTTCAACAATGTTTTTCAGCCTGCCCAACCAGATGGAAAGAGTACTCAAAGCACTCTTGGGCTTGCCTATCGGAAGGTTGGCAGTTCAAGTCCACCCAAGAGGGTGAACTCCTGTTGCTCTGTCCCAGCTCCTGCCAATCTAGCAGTTTGAAAACATTCCAGTGTGAGTAGATAAATAGGTACTACTGTGGCAGGAAGGTAAACGGTGTTTCTGTGCACTCTGGCTTCCATCACGGTGTCCCGTTGTGCCAGAAGCTGTTTAGTCATGCTGATCACATAACCTGAAAAGCTGTCTGCCGACAAACACCAGCTCCTTTGGCCTGAAGTGAGATGAGTGCCGCACCCCATAGTCAAGTCTGCCTGGACTTAACCATCCGGGGTCCTTTGCCTTTTACCTGCCCTGCTGAAGTTGTGGATAGACAAGTTTGGTTCACTGGAGTCCTTTTGGGGGGTTTTGTGGTAATGGGAATCCTTACAAATAGGTAACTAGACAGTCTTTGACTATAACTACCTTGCCCATCTGCAAGCTTTTGAGCAGGTTTCCCCATCTAAATTATGTCCAGGAAGGTGTTTCTCAGCTGATATTCATAGTTCAGCAACAGGACAGATGCTGCATGACATGCTTGCTTGCCATGGTCAATTATGGGTGCTTTGCTGTTGCAATATCTTCTTCTTTCGCAATCACTCGTGGCTGAATAAGGTTGTCTTCCATGAACACTGTGTCAACAGTGGAGGCCAATTCTGGATCCACATGTCCTTCCACAGTGGGGACATAGGCTTTTGGATGAGAGTTGATCACGGTGAGGGTTTGTCAAACATACCTTCCTCTTAGCTCGTTTCTCCTTTTCACCCTGAGTTTGTGCTTCTTCAAAGTCCATGACACCTTTGGTAAAGGCTGTTGGTAAAACCTCCCTGAGTGTTAAGATCTGCTTCAAAGGTGCTGGTCATTGACTTGTCGATTTTGGAGTATATACTAGGAGAATGTAGCTCCACAGTTGTTGAATTCACTTCCCATTGAGCTTTGCCAGCCTCACCCCCACCCTCCACCCCCATCAGCTTTTAGAGGTGGTTGAAAAGCATTTTGGGATTGATTTTAATTTAGATCTATATTTTAATTATTTGCTGCATTTTAACTGATATTTATTTTATTGTAATTTTATTGTTGTTTTCTTCTTTTATTTGTAAAACTTCCTTGGGAGAACTTATTCTTAAAAGCAGGATACTTAAACTAAGGACTTTTGCAGTAGAACCTCTGGCATGCTGCTCTCTCAACCAGCGCTACAGCTTGCTTAGATAATGTAACTGCTGGCTTGACTGTCAGCTTCTCCCATTGTAACATTTCACTGCAGGTGGCTTGAAGGTGGTATATCAACTCACCAGCACAGCAGAGAGCTGATGACACAAGGCACTATTTGATTTCCACTAATTCTTACCAATCTTCTGACTCTGGCTCCTCCATCCGAGTAACTCATTGCTCAGGTATAGGCTGAACAGTTCTCACACTACTTGTGTTGGAGTTTTCACCCACCTTCAAGACTGCCTACCAGTTTCCAGGCTCAACTATCTATCAGATCAATACTTGCTTTTCTCAAGACTGCCAGCTCTGACGTAAAGCTTACCCACTGAGAATCTAAGAGGAGTGCAGTGGGCATTTGTATCATTGGCCAATTTATGACATGTCTTCAGGGCTTAGGTATGTAAATGCAGCCACAGTTGAGCTCTCCATGGTAGCTGCTGCTTGCCTAGAAGTTTCTCCACTTGCATCTTATCAGCACCCACCTCTCATACCTCCAGGATTGGGATGAGGCTGAGCAGGTCCAGACCCATCATGCACTTCATTCAGTTTTTTATAAGCTCACGTTGCCCCAGTTTTCACATTAATCTTCTTTGCGCTACCTTTGATGTCTCAGCTTCAGACTGCAATGCTGCTCCAGGCATCCCCCAGCGGCTGGCCCTCCAGGCACTCATTATGCAACTCTTCAACCTGCCTCTTGGCTCTTGCAACCGCCACTAAAGAGATCTGCTATGCTGACAAGCTTCTTTTCAGCAAGAGAATCATGATGATGATGATGTATTCAATTGGAGTAGACAGAGTACTAATTTTACAATCTAGTTTACAGGCAAATTAAAGAGTTTAAGCTCTATAAGTACATACAATGAGGATGAAAGCCAGAATGATGCGAAAACCTGGAAGATAAACTCAGAGCAAAAGTAAACATTGAAAAGGCTCCATCAATATCATTATCATCATTATTAGTCAAATGTACTGCACTTCTAAGTTCCAAAGGGCTTTCCAGGCTTTCCCTTGTTCTCCTTTATTTAAGGAAGGCAATTGTGTTTTTAATATATAGGAATCATCAGAGAGAGTAGATTCTGGGTTGAATAAAGATTAACCGTAGGTATCCAAGGCTCATTTATTTGTGAAGGAAATTTTTATATTGCCATCTACCACATGTTCTCAAGGCAGGTTCCAATAACACCTTACTGTGCACTTACTTTTAAAAAATCATTTAAAAATCCCTTTATTTGATAAAGACCATTTAATTACTGTTGTTCAGGGGCTCAACAAAAGAAAAATGTCTGCCCCTGATATTGGAACCCATTTGGCATTGGTGTCTATCTGATCTCAAGGACAAGAGAGTTTCAAAGCTGGATCACTACCATGGGAAGAGACTGTTCTTGGTTCTAGTCAGTAAAGGTAAAGGGACCCCTGACCATTAGGTCCAGTTGTGGCCGACTCTGGGGCTGCAGTGCTCATCTCGCTTTATTGGCCAAGGGAGACGGCGTACAGCTTCTGGGTCATGTGGCCAGCATGACTAAGCCGCTTCTGGCGAACCAGAGCAGCACACGGAAACGCCATGGGTTAAACCACAGAGCCTAGGACTTGCTGATCAGAAGGTCGGCGGTTCGAATCCCCGCGACGGAGTGAGCTCCCGTTGCTCGGTCCCTGCTCCTACCAACCTAGCAGTTTGAAAGCACGTCAAAATGCAAGTAGATAAATAGGTACCGCTCTGGCGGGAAGGTAAACGGCGTTTCTGTGTGCTTCCCCCCCCTTTCTAGTCAGTAGGTACCTGTTAATGGTGGTTCTATCAACAGGGCCTCCCTTGCAGATATCAACAAATGGGTAGGCCAATTTTGAGAGAGGCACTCTTTCAGGTAGTTGTGTTCCGAGTCATTTGGGGCATTATATATCAAAGCCAACTTCTGGGATTAGCCTCTGTGACATATAGGCACCCAGTGCATGTGCTTCAAAATTGATTTATATGTGCTTGGGCTGCCATCCTTGTCAGCACCTTTGCATCTGTCTTCCAGTCTCCAAACCAAATTCAAGGGTAGCTCTCTGTAGAGCACATAGCAGTAATCAAGCCAGGAAGTTACTAGGCCATGGATTATGGTGGCTAGGCTATTCCTGTCCAGCAGCAGCCAGAGCAGGCAACAGGCACTCTGCACCCCACTAGCTATCTAAGGTTCTGGTAACAAGGTGGAATCAATGAATGCTCCCAACTATGCGCTTGATCCTTTAGGGCAGGGTTATCCAAACTTTTGTCTCCAGCTGTTTTTGGACACTTGGCTTTTAAAGAAGAGACAATATATGAACACAGAATAATCATAAAAATGAGATAGTAAAGGAAAGCTTGCTTAAGGATTGCTGTTAGGATGTCAGTTCAAACAATTAAACACAGCTATTGTTTTGTATCATCTTTTAGTTTTTCTGTTTATCTAGATAATTACCTTAATGGCACCTGTGGAGTGTGTGCGTGTGCAAGTTTTTAAGCATATTACTGTTGTTCTGTTCACAAACACATTAGACTTCTGGAGGTGCTTGAAATCCTCAAAGTATTTTTCCGAACCCTCCCTGTATTCCCACAGGCCATCCAGGGCCCCTTCTTGCAATTTCTTCCTTGAAGGATAGTCTCAGATCTCCACAGTGCCTGGAGCTCTCATTTTTAAGAATTTGTTTCAAGAGTTTTAGTTTTTAATTCTTCTGCCTTGCCTGAATTCTAAACAAGCAACAAAATGAAGAATTTATTTCCATCTCTTTTTAGGGAAAAATGGCCATTCCACCTGGTGTTGTGTGCCCTATTCACATTTAAGGGCAGGGGGTAGAGACCAGGTCAGGTGTTAACTCCATGCATAGATTCACAGAGGTGGGAAAAACCAATGCCCAATTTGCCCCAAAGCATTCTTCACAGCATTATTATTATATTTTCTTCTCATTATTATTATCAAATGATTACCTATGCTTCACCCTAAGATTCCAGGGTAAGTTACAACAATTTAAAGTAGAACATTAAAAACAGTTTAAAAATTACAGTTGAAGATCCTAAGAACTCTCTTCTGAAAGTATTAGAAAAAATACAGGAATTTGGGTAAGTAGCAGGTTTTAAATTAAATAAAAATAAGACAAAGCTGCTAGTCAAAAACCTATCACAATCGGATAAAAAAGAATTATATCAAATCATAGGAATAGAAATTCATAAAAAAGTTAAATATTTAGGAATCTGCCTTACAACCAAGAACATTAATATCTTTAAAGATAACTATGAAAAGATTTGAAATGAAATAAAAAGGAATCTAGAAATATGGGTTAGAATGAATTTATCATTATTAGGAAGAATTACAGGGATTAAGATGAACATATTGCCAAAATTTTTGTTTTTGTTTCAGTCAGTGCCGGTAATAAGTAACACAGCGTGCTTCAAGAAATGGCAAAAGGATATCTCAAAATTTATATGGCAAGGGAAGAAACCAAGGATAAAATATAAACTACTTACTGACATTAAAGATAGAGGAGGATTTTCCCTTCCAGACTTTAAATTATCCTATGAGGCTGCTTGTGTTACTTGGATCTGGGATTGGATTAAATTAGAAAATATGGATATGTTAGATCTTGAAGGACATGACAACAGATTTGGATGGCATGCGTACTTGTGGTATGATAAAGGGAAAGTACGCAAAAGATTCTATAACCACATAATTAGGAGATCACTTTTAAAAGTATGGGAAAGATATAAAGATTTACTAGAACAAAAGCCCCCTGGTGGCTGTCTCCAACAGAAGCAACCTCAACCTATTAAAAAAATAAATAGGAAACTTTACTATGAATCAGCAGCATTCTGCTGGTTGAAAGACTGGCTGCTTCTTGAGAACACAGACATTTTGGACCTAGAAGGTTTTAACAACGTTTTTGGATGGCATGCATATTTGTGGTACGACAAGGTTAAAGCACATAAAGCATTTAAAAACCATGTTGTCAGGAAAGCATTGTTCAATGTCTGGATAAGATACAAAGATTTACTGGAAAATAAAACCCCAAGGTGGTTGTCACCAATGGAAGCAAAGGCTCAGAAAAAGCTCAATATGGAGGTCAAATGGTCGAAATATTGGGAAATATTGGAACAAGAAGGAGACAAACTGAAATTGCTGAGTTTTGAGAAATTAAAAGATAAAGTACGAGACTGGCTTCATTATTATCAAATAAGAGGGGCCTATAATTTGGATAAAAAAATTGGCTTCCAGGTGGAAAAATCAAAATTGGAAACAGAACTGTTAGATCCCAAAACTAAGATACTTTCAAGAATGTATAACTTGCTGTTAAAATGGAATACGCAGGATGAAACGGTTAAATCTGCTATGATCAAATGGGCACAAGATATTGGTCACAACATTATGTTTGCTGACTGGGAACAGTTGTGGACCACCGGTATGAAATTTACGGCATGTAATGCCTTAAGAGAGAATATTATGAAAATGATTTACAGGTGGTACATGACACCAGTCAAGCTTGCAAAAATATATCATTTGCCCGATAATAAATGTTGGAAATGTAGAGAAAATGAAGGTACATTCTTTCACCTTTGGTGGACGTGCCCAAAGATTAAGGCTTTCTGGGAGATGATATATAATGAAATGAAAAAGGTATTTAAATATACCTTCCTGAAGAAACCAGAGGCCTTTCTCCTGGGCATAGTCGGCCAATTGGTGCCAAAGAAGGATAGAACTTTCTTTATGTATGCAACAACAGCAGCAAGAATACTTATTGCAAAGTATTGGAAGACACAAGAGTTACCCACCCTGGAAGAGTGGCAGATGAAAGTGATGGACTATATGGAATTGGCGGAAATGACTGGCAGAATCCGAGACCTGGGAGAAGAGTTGGTGGAAGAAGACTGGAAGAAATTTAAAGACTATCTGCAGAAACACTGTAAAATTAATGAATGTTAAAATGAAGTTGGATTGAAAATAAGTGGCATTAGCAACAAAGTTAATAAGAATATGCAAAAATGAATTGATAATGGATGAAAATATAGAGTTATAATATGTTAAGATATAGAGTTAAGATAAACGAAAGAGGGTAAGGATTTGCTGATTTGATTATTTAAATGGGAATACAAAAAGGGGAGGTGTGAGGAGGCCAAGGAAACAAGCCAACCATAGAAGTAAAACGATTAAAACTTCTAACAGAGGTAAAATAATTTAAAAGTCTAATAAAAACAGCTATAAAGACGGCTGTAAAAAGCTATAAAAGGCTAATAAAGGTTTGTAATCCGGAGGGTTCACGAAGGAGAAGTTGTTACAGTCGCCATCTTGGGAGCCCTCCCCAAGTGATATCTAATGAGTTTAAAGTTACAAAAAACGGATTTGTTTTTAATTCTTTTTCATCTATTTGTTTTTTGTATTTTGTATTTTTATTCTTCTTTTCTCTTTTTTATGTATTTTTGTATGTTCTCTTTTTTGTATCTTTTTCTTTCTATATGACTCTTTTCTATTTTGTAAACTTATGTTCTTGTAAAATCTCAATAAATATTTTATAAATAAAAAAAAAAAAGGAAATAAAAATGGTTCACATATAGAGATCTCTTAATAGAAATAGAAGGGAAATTAAAATTGAAAGAATTTGAAGAGTTTTGAGAACATGTAAATGATTGGCTGCAGTATCATCAATTAAATTAAGTATTTAAAGAGGATAAAAAGAAAGGATTTAGTTGCACTTTATCCAGATTTCAAAGAGAAATCATAGGTGATAATACTAAATTACTGAAGAAGGTGTACAATATATTATTAGAGTGGGAAACTAAAGACGAGGAGGTAAAAATTTAGGACATAATATACAAATGGAAGATGGAAAGAAATTATGGAAAGTCAATTTAAAATTTATGGATTGTATAACTTTGAAACAGAATTATATGAAAATGATGTACCGATGGTATATTGTCCCTGTAAAAATGACAAAAATGTATAGAACAAGCTCCAATAAGTGTTGGGAATAATGATTGTATTGAATATAAAATTGTAAAACTTAATAAAAACTATTTTTTAAAAAAAGAAGATCCTCGGAGTCCCTTTCAACTCTACGATTCTACAGCTCTATGTAGAAGGATTTAATAGCATCCTGATCAACGCAGAAGAAAATTCCTGTTCCCTGATTATTTATTCTCTTCTTTAGAGTCTACAGCATAATTAACAACAGACTTAGCCTAGATTTTATGAGGGAAATCAGAAACCTTTTTCTGATTAATAGTATTTAAAAAGTATAAACTTTGCCTTTCAGGAGAAGAGGAGGAGGAAGAGCCTGAGATGCCTGTTGGGCCTCGTCCACGCCCAATGTCCGAATTGCACCTCAAGGAGAAAGCTGTGCCAATGCCAGAAGCCAGTGCTTTTTTCATCTTCAGCCCCAGCAACAGGTATTTTGAGGTGGCTGTTTTGTTGTTACATTTGCTAACCATGAATAGCAGATCCAAAGTCATACTTCTGTAGTAGTCTGGGAGAGCATGTGTTTTGTGGTGTCCTTATTCTTTAGGATAAATATTTTCCATGCAAACCCACTGGAAATCTTCATGCTGTAGAGAAATGTCTTTCACTTGCATGAGCCTGGAAGACTTTTTATAAGAAGCAAATCATGAGGAAGATTTTGGAAATATGTAAAAGAAAAAACAAACTTACTAGTTAATAGGAACTGGACATGCTAGTTTTCTACATGGTGGGAATATGTTGCATGGAAAAGCATTTATTATTGTTGTTGTTGTTGTTACCTGCCCTGTACCGAAAACCCAACTAAGAGTATTTTAGAAACATCATTAAAAATGAATGATTTTGGGAAAGTCTCAGGCTTTAAATTAAATAAAGAAAAATCCAAATTAATAGTGAAAAACATGGGTGAAAAGAAAAGAGAGAATTAGAAATTAAAATCGAATTAAAAATAACAAATAAAGTTAATTACCTGGGCATTTGGATTACGAATAAAAATATAAACTTATACAACGATAACTTTGTAAAAAAATTGAGAGAAATAAAAAAAGATTTGGAGATTTGGGGGGGGTTTGAATCTGTCAGTGTGGGGCAGGATGTCAATACAGTGGTACCTCGGGTTAAGTACCGTATTTTTTGCACCAAAACACTCACTTTTTTCCTCCTAAAAAGTAAGGGGAAATGTCTGTGCGTGTTATGGAGGGAATGCCTACGGGTGGCATGCCTACGGATTTTCCTCCTCTAAAAACTATGTGCGTGTTATGGTCGGGTGCGTGTTATAGAGCGAAAAATACGGTACTTAATTCGTTCCGGAGGTCTGTACTTAACCTGAAACTGTTCTTAACCTGAAGCACCACTTTAGCTAATGGGGCCTCCTGCTGCTCCCGCGCCACTGGAGCACAATTTCTGTTCTCATCCTGAAGCAAAGTTCTTAACCTGAAGCACTATTTCTGGGTTAGTGGAGTCTGTAACCTGAAGTGTATGTAACCTGAAGTGTATGTAACCCGAGGTACCACTGTAATTAAAATGACCGTGCTGCCAAAGATGTTATTCTTATTCCAAACCTTACCAATAATTTGTGGAATCAAATGTTTCAAAGATTGGCAAAAAGATCTGGCTAAATTCATCTGGCAAAGTAAAAAACTGAGAATAAAATTCAAAATATTAACAGAAATCAGAGACAAAGGAGGTTTTGCGGTCCCACATCTTAAATTATATTATGAAGCAACATGCTTTGTTTGGCTCAAAGAATGGATAATATTAAAAAATACCAAAATACTTGACATAAAAGGGTGGGATAACGTCTTTGGATGGCACGGTTATTTGGGACAGAATAAAGTGAAAAACCACAGAGGGTTCCTTAATCATATAGTAAGGAAGGCCTTATACAAAGTTTGGGAAACATACAAAATAATTTTAGAACCCCAAAACTCCATGGTGCCTTTCACCAGTGTAGGCAATTGCCATCCACAAGAAGAATATGGGTGATAATTGGCCAGTGTATAAAGACTTATTAGAAGAACAAAATAATCAATTAAAAATGAAAAAATATGAATAACTTTAAAAGATTGGAATAACCTGGCTACAATACCATCAGCTAAACACAACTTTTGAAAAAGATAAAAAAAATGAATGGCTTTGAAAGTAAAATATCAGCACAAGAGAAGGGCATACTACAAGATAAAAGGAAGACACTATAAAAAATGTGTAGGTTACTTTTAGATTGGAATTTTAAAGATGAAGAAATAAAAGAAGTAATGATAAAGTGGGCACAAGATCTAGGCCACCACATAGAATTACAAAAATGGGATGAGTTGTGGAAAAGAAATCTAAAATTTACGGGATTTTATTTAATCAAAGAAAATTTCATGAAAATGCAATTTAGATGGTATTTAACCCCCTCAAAAATGGCCAAAATAAATATAAGTTACAACAATAAATGTTGGAGATGCAAAGGTCATGAAGGAGTTTTTTCCACATGTGGTGGACGTGTCCAGAAATCAAAAAAATCTGGGACACGGTCTACAAGGAGAAGAAAAAAATATTAAAGTTTACATTCAATAAAAACCCAGAAGCATTCCTACTAGGGATTCTAACAAATAACATTCCATGTGAAAAGAAGAATATTTCTCTATGCAGTAACAGCAGCTTAGGTGTTAGTGGCAAAGTATTGGAAGAGTGAGCGTATTCCACCAAGAAAGGAATGGCAACTAAAATTCTGTGAATACTTGGAACTCGCAAAAACGACAGAATCAGTAAGAAATAAGTTAGTAGATAATGTGAAAAAAGAGTGGGAATGCTTCAGAATTATTTGATGAAACCAGGTTCTACCTCTAAGATTTGATTGTGTTTGGAATAATTCCGTACATAGAGATACATTGCTCTCTCATACCAAGATGAGGAGAAAATATTAAATACAGGGGGGGAATTCAATCAAAATCAACTGTTATGAGGTAGATGGAAGTCCACAACAATTAAAATACGCAAAGAGATTCAGTCCATATGGAAAGGTATCATATATGAGAAATGCTACTATAGGATTGAATCTCATTGAATAGTATCGAATGGAAGAAACCTATATTGTTTTTGTCATTGTCTTTGTTTTGTCTTTGTCTGTTTCTTATTTCTTTTTTTATATGTAGAGATGTAAGGTTATTAAGTGATATTATTTGATTTATGTAGTGGTTATTAATGCATGTGTCTGTTATCTATGTATTTATTTCTATATTTGAAATAAAAAATAATACAAAAAAGATTCTCTCTCTCTTTGCAGGTTTCGGGTCCACTGCCACCGCATTGTTAATGATAACGTTTTCACCAACTTGATCCTCTTTTTCATCTTACTCAGCAGCATCTCTCTGGCAGCTGAGGACCCTGTCCGACATACCTCCGTTCGGAATCAAGTATGCCTCCCACCTTTCCTTGAGCCTTCACAGCTTGTTGAGAATGATGTTCAGCAGCCAGTTGAGGAAAACCTATCCAATCCCCACCCCTGCCTGCCCACTAGCTTCATGTTGGTACAGATAAATATAGCTATATCAGTCCATGCTATTGCAGACTGCACCCCAAATTCATTGATAAATCTCTACATTTAGATTGAATTACACAGTTGAAGCTATCACATTTTGACTCGCCATGATTTTATGTGGCTTCTGGCATTTGGAGTTTGTTTGGGCAAGATTTATGTGGTGGAAGGGAAGCAAGGAAATGAATGAATGAACAAATGGCACAGAGATGGCAAGCAGTGCAGGAATTTTGTAGAGCACTATAGCAAATTGTGAAGGCACTAAATACCATACTTTTCTGTGTATAATACGCTCCCGTGTACAACATGCCCCCTATTTTGGGGGACTCAAAATTAAGAAAATGGGGGTGCTTCCCAAAAGTTGTTGAGCTTTTTTGGGGGAGGATTGCACAGAAATATACACAGCAACCTTTCCTCTGTCTCATCACTGAAAACAGCAGCAAATGGAACGCCCAATTGCCGCAGAGACAACAAATCAACAGCCCTTGCAGCAGACACCAATGACAATCTCCAACTCGCGGCAGCAAGCTATCCCACGGCCCCACAATGCACTACCCATGTATAAGAGGACCCCTAATTTTGAACATGATTTTGGAATAAAAAAACATAGTTTTATACACGGAAAAGTACGGTACCCATATTCTGGTTACTAGAAGCTGTGCTACTTAATTCAGATACTTCAGTATATACTTACTACCAGGCACGCTAAGTTGGGCCCAACGCTGGGGGGAGGGGCTGAAGCCCCTTCCTCCCCCTATAGCTGGCACCCCTGCTTACTACATATTTCTTTAAGGGTGCATCCAAATTAACACTCATAACCTGCTTATAGCAATTCCTGGTTAATCTGCCATTTAAGAGTTTTCAGGTTGAAAAACTTTTCTGTGACTGGTCTGTATATATTTTTCCCCTGCCCCTTCTTCATTTTTGTTTTTGTTTTTAAATAAATGGTGAATTTGTGCCATCTCCATGTCACCTATTGATCCAGTCACCTTGTTAATATCTATTTTTTTGTAAGCAGATTAAATGCAAGAGGAAAAAGTACAAATGAATGGAATAATCTTAAACAATTTTGTTAATGTCCTCATAAATCCGTAACTACATTACAGATTTCTTTTGGTTTTATACTGCCATGTTCCCCCCCCCAAAAAAATTAATAATTCTGGAAACTGTTGTTGACTGATGGTTCTGAGGATCTTAGTAGAGACTATTACATCATTTTGAGTTTGTGATGTAGATATCCCCAAAGCATTTCTAGGTCATGAGACCTAGTAATTTGTTTGTAGGGTGTGGGGAGGGACAAATAAACCTCAAGGAGGTTAGACTGGCCTTGACCAGGGCCAGAGCCTTTTCAGCCCTGGCCCCAGTCTGGTGGAACGCTCTGTCACAAGAGACCAGGGCCCTGCGGGATTTGACATTTTTCTGCAGGGCCTGCAAGACAGAGCTATTCTGCTGGGCCTTTGGTCTGGGACCAGTCTGACCCTCTTCTTTCTATGGGACCCTGTATGTAAGTGGCCTCCTTGGCTCTTTCAATTGGCCCATATGGGACCAGCCCAGGTGCCTGGGCCTGGTGAACATTTAATTTAATTCCTTACTCCTATGGTTACAATTTGCGGGTTCCCACTTAATTTTATTCTGATTTTAAATGTGATTTTGAATTGTATTTTAAATCTAATCATTTGATTTTGTGTTTTTAATGCACTATATATCTGGAGGTAGCCACCCTGAGCCCGGTCTTGGCTGGGGAGGGCGGGTTATAAATAATAATAATAATAATAATAATAATAATAATAATAATAATGCTCAAGTTACAAAGTTAAATGCTGGACACAAAAATTTATAATGGGCTTGCTGGTAGGCAGAATGCCCACTGCTCTGACTATATTTTCTTTTTGCTGTTTGACTCGGGGGGGGGGGTATGTATATCAAACCTTGATGTATATTGCAAATAAGGAAAAGGGACATTAGGATAGGGAAGTACCTTCAAAAGTATATTCCAAGATATTGCTTTTATCTTCATTGGAGTGTTCTTTCTGAGTTATGCAGGACCTTACTTAAGGTCCAAAAAAAAAAAAAAAAAAATGAGTTTACACTATTTACAGTGGGGAGTCAGACATGAGATTCAAAAAAGCCTGCTTTGAGTTCAGTCTGCAAAAAAAAATGTAATCAATATGATTCAGGAAGTATACGGTGTGTTAATGTTTCTCTAACTGGGCTTTGGGAGGCATAACATGAAGATAGGTTTTTTTGCATTTGATATATCATATGCTACATTATTAGGGAATTTTGAATAAAATGGTAAAAGCCTAAGAAATGTTATTTAGTGGCCTAATATTAGTGCTCAGAAACTGCAGATACAATCATGAACATAGCTTAATAAATGTAAGCATTTAAAACATCAATTCTATTCCCACTTGCTTGGGAGTAAACCTAACTCAGTGGGACATCTGAATAAATATGCATAAGAACAGGCTGCAAGATTTTCCTCACCATTAAGCATAGTGCTCTCCACTGACGCAAACTTAAAAACTATCTTTTAAAAGTAGAATAGCACAATACAGTGGTGCCCCGCAAGACGAATGCCTCGCAAGACGGAAAACTCGCTAGACGAAAGAGTTTTCCGTTTTGGAGGTGCTTCGCAAAACGAATTTCCTATGGGCTTGCTTCGCAAGACGAAAATGTCTTGCAAGTTCCTGCGGGTTTTTTTTCCTCCCCCCCCCCTTTTTCTAAGCCGCTAAGCCACTTATCCGCTAAGCCGATAAGCCGCTAAAAGCCGCTAATAGCGCTATTAGTGCTAATCCGCTAATCCGTCAATGGGCTTGCTTCGCAAGACGAAAAAACCGCTAGACGAAGAGACTCGCAGAACGGATTCTTTTCGTCTTGTGAGGCACCACTGTATGATGTTTGGGTAACTGTATTGCTAAATAAGCCAGGTTGTAAACTAAAAAGCTCCCAGTGTTTTTGTGTTACATAGAAGCTGCATTCAAAATAATAAACTTTAGGTTAAAGGAAACATATCTCTTAACAGGGCTATCAGAGCTGGAGATGAGGGAACAAAACATGTTTTCACAAAATATTTGGATCCTCCCCAAAATTTGTATGAAATACCCCTACCCCACTTCAGCAATCCCTTTATGAAAGTACAAAATACAGAACTGAAGAATAAAAGAAAAAAGTGAAAGAAGAAAAAGAGATGCATTAATTGTCATACCAGTCCAGGGGATAGAAAACAGCTGTGAACCAAATATGACCAGAGTGTTAAACTGGACGCATTGGGATTACTGGATCTGGGTACAGTTGTTAGAGGTCATCAGTGAATGTGGCCCATAGGAATCCAATTGTACAATCAGCATTACCTAACACCCACACAAAAAACCTTCCAATTCAATTATTGGAAGTAAATCAAAATTGCATTAGAAAACATCTTGTCCTTTGAAAGATTATTCACATTTTTTAAATTACAAACAAGCAAGGAGTTCCACTTGGGCTCCATTCCCCAAGTTCTTAATATGGAGTTGTTTTGAAGTAGTACTGCATCACATGCCATAGGAGTAATACAGATTGCAATGCTGGTGAATTAGACTGACTAGAGATTTTCATCCTATAAACGTAAACTTTTTAAAATGTTGTAAATTATTTGCATTGTCAGGCATTTAACTTTTTACCTTTTGCACATTCAGTGAAGGAACAAAACAGGCTAGCTTTTTATCTTATTTAGAGACAGTAATTAATAAAGGGCTTCCATACATTTGTTTAGGCATGTCAATCGAAAAATCACGGTCTTTTGGGGTCTTCTTAAAAAACACTCAACAACTGGTTTTTACTTTTTGAAATATGGCAGCCCTAAATTAATAACTATTCTATTAGTTTAACAAAGTAGCTTCAGACTTACATGGCACTATACTAAACTGAACCTCAATTCACTCATCTTTAATTGCATTGGCACAGAAATGGGCACATAATTTGGGATGAGAGATCAATTGAGTGACCCAACCTTTCTTTCTGCCTTGGTTAACAATGACTCCCTAAAGTACCTTTACACATGTTTTGTCCAATGGGTTTTTCATTTGTGAAGTGATGAAGTTTCTGTACTTTTCTAGAGACGATAACTCTATAAGGCTTAACAGTGGAGTTAGGCCATGAGGAACACAATCACAAACTGTACTTCTAACAATGTAGTTAACAGCATTCAGGGAACAGAAGATTTTACTCTAACATAGAGCTCTTTTGGCATTCTCATTTGCATAATGTTGAGTAGCAGCCCCACTATAACTCCTGGTCAGTTCAGATGGAGTGAGGATGAATCTTGCAGCCCAGTCTTACCCATGTTTACTCAGAAGTGAGTCTCACTGGTTTGAATGGCAAGTATGCTTGGGATTGTAAACCTGATAAAATGAAAGAAAATATTTCAAGAGATGGTTCTCTGAACATTGTCTTACAGCAACATAGGCTCGATCAATAACTCTTGGGCTTTTTTGTTCTACAGAGGTGAAACATAAAGTACTTACTATACTCTTCTTATTGACCCTGAGAACATGATACAATTGAATAAATGAACTAGCAGACTCTGCAAAGCAGTTTGAAAACACATTTCCTATTTATCTGCAATAGGTACTCCTACTGTAATAGGTACTTGATCGAAACTTGAGCAAAAAGTGTTAATAGGGAAAGGAGTTGCACATGTTCTGCCAGAAATCAAGTATATTTATATTTTCTGATTGGAGTTTAATTTGGGAAATGTTATAAATTTCTGTTGTTTGACAGGCAAAATAGTGAAAAAAGAAACATGCCATTTAAATGTGCTGCTTGTAGCCTGATCATTGCCTTCACCAAGAAGTGTTTGTAAGCCAGCTCCTCCCTGTGCCCCCTTCCTCCCCTCCAACTGAAACAGTTGTGCTTTCTGATTTTGAATTGTGTTTTGCTTTTGCAGTGGTCACTCACAGATCTCCACTCCCCCTGCCCCTTATTCCCTTTTGTTTTACAGATTCTCTTTTATTTTGATATATTTTTTACTGTCATTTTCACCATTGAAATTGCTCTGAAGGTAAAGTCCCCATCTTCTCTTCCATTATCTTCTCACTCATGAGCCCACTAGTTCTCTGCTGCTATTTGTCGCTAACACACACGCCTGTTTTTGTCTTGGCCACGCTCAGTAACCACTAACCCAACTGTGCTTATTTTTCAGATCCTAGGCAATGCAGATTATGTCTTCACTAGTATCTTTACATTAGAAATTATTCTTAAGGTAACCAATCTGAGCAATACACTTCTCTCTCTTGCTTTTGCTTTGTCTTTTGTACCGCTTTAAATCCCTAGTGTGACCTCCACAGACAGGTCATATTTCCTAGCTCAGCAGTAACTGTATGTGCTTTCAAAAATGGTTCCATTTTAATATTAAAGTCCCATTGGTTCATATAATTGTTTAGTCCCTTGCCATGTATAATTAACCCCAAAAAGGTCTTATGGCATGGAACACAATATGTATTCACCACTCTTGGCAGTAATACCTGCTTATCCCAGTGGAAAAAGATGAATTTTTCTGGTGAGTCTTCCTTGTGCAGAACTTACACAAAACAATATGTCTTACAAGAAACATACTGTATAGGCCATAAATAGTCCCTTCTCTCACTGCAGACTATTTGGCATCCGTACTATTTTGTGCTCTTCTGTTTTAAGTGGGAATAGGTAGCAGAATATCTACACAACACTATAGGCCTACCAATGTATCGCATTCCTAGCCAAAATTTGTGCACCTCAAATGAATGGTGATCCACTAATGTTTGCCTGGAACTGCAAAAATGGGAGGGAGGAATTACCAAGTTCCTGGCAAGCCAGTTAATGGCTAGTGAGCTGCATTCAGTTCTAGATTGGTCAGGCCCTTAATGGAGGAACAGAGGAAAGCTGGTCACTAGAAAGCTGGTCACTAATAGTCAAATTACACATTACATCCCCAATTGCTTTTCCTAGGGAAAACACCTTCAGGAATGGGGAATTTTCCACAGAAAAGCAGGAAGGGGGCATTTAATCCTTACCCTGCCTGCTACTTTTCTACTGCAATGTACGATATATATATCCTTGCAAAAACTCATTTGGGTCCTTGCATGAGGGTGAAGTGGTTTGGAGTGTTGCACTGGTTAACTACTCCTTCCCCACCCACCACCACAGTTTCTCTGCAGTAATTCACCTAAGACTCCTCTATGATGTTAGATGTGCTCCTGTCCTATGTATGGAACCTTTAAACTTAGAGAAAATAGCATTGAATTGCTTCTGTTGCCACTCACTGTATGTGACAATTCCCTAATCCACTCAGACATTTTAGTACCTACTGGTTAAATTGTGAAGTTGGAACTTAACTTCAGAGTCTGCTTCTCAAAAAAGACCTGTTCCTTAAATGCATAATTTACTTTTCAAGTCTATTCTGCCTCATTTCAGTTAATAATTGCACCTGTGTGATTTCCCGCAGGGTGACACCTAACCCAAGAGGCTACTTGACAATACACCAAAACATTCAGATACAAAGTAGACTGCAGAGAAAATAAATATAAGCTCTCTTACACTTTGCATTCATTTAATATTTTAAAGAATAACTAAGGGACACTTTGTCTTTCTTAATGTATAGGTGTACCCATTAAATTTGGACATAGATCTACAAACAGCAAAGAAGAATATCATACTCCTCATTCCTTCCACTAATTTACATAGGCACTGTTCAAACACTTACTAGTCTGGGCATAACTACACATTAATTGTTAATATTAAATGCAAATCATGACTGGGAAGGAAAAGGTTAAACCTTCCCACCCCATGTGCTGAAAATCCCCTTGCCACTTTGTATTGATTAAAAAACTTGAGATGACACAGTACCCGATACAATTAACGAATTGAATTGTGTCGTTAGGCCTTCTCCTATCACATATGTACATTCACTGTGTCAGTACTGACTATACAAACACAATTAACTATGGAAAGGTCATAAGTGTACAAAACACATCCCCCAGTTGCAAGTTGCCTATTTATCCCACAGGGATTAGATTATCAACTTCCATGCTTTACTCTAAAGATACCCGTTAATTGTAAAGAAAAATTCCAATGGCAATACTGCCTTAAACAAAAGCTGCAACCAAGTTATGCAGCAATTTGCTATGCCAATGAATTTCTTGGCAGGGATAGATAAACACACCTTGTATGGTACTGAAACTCAGCAGAGCTTCCCATCCTGATTTCAATGGTGTCTCCTCCTTTCCTTTAAGATTGCCATGCAAAACCAAGCCCTAAGAAGCATCTTTACTACCTTTGTTATGGCAAGAACCCCCCTTCCCCCAACCAACTATATATTTTTGTATAAATTCTACTCAAAGAGCAGATTTTATACTTCCTTTCTAATTTCTGTCTGATAGATCAGTAGTCAGTTCTTCCTGATGTAATTTGGTTTTTGATGACTTTATATTTAATTTATTTCCTACCCCATCAGCACAACTTTGATAAGAACTGGCTGGAAATTGCTAGGCTTTCTGGCCTGAAAATACCCTGGGTTTGTTGCAGGAATTCAGGAATGCAGCAAAAGTGGTTGGTTCTTCACATTCCAATGAGTGTTCTTGTATGACCATTCTTATTTCTGATGTGTATATTCAAACATAAGGGGGTCACACTGAAGTCTGTTTTGCAGGTAATGTTTTCCTTATTGCAATCAGTCATGGCTTTCTATATATTTCTAGCTATATCTTTATATATGAACAATAAACATTCCCAACAAATTAACTGTTGGGTCTTTTGGGTTTGCCATGGTCCAATAGATAAATGCAAAATAATCAGACAAAAAAGCCAGGGATACAGCTACTTCCAATTACCAAATGGATGATCTAAAAATGAAGAGGGGACTCAGTGAATATAATTGCTACAGTTATAGATTATGTGCATGTCTTTACCTGCTGAAGCATACATAAGGAAGAGTATGTATTGGCATTTGACTTTTTGCTCTCTAGAGGAAAATGTTACTTGAAAAAGCTATCATTGGAGAGCTCAGTTCTGATATGATCTAGATAACACTTCTCAACCACTATTTTAAGTGTTTCAAAACTGGGACAGGTTGCAAATTTTGCTTCAGACCCACCTCAGTTATCACTGTTTGTAAATTCCAGTGTGGAGATCCTTTTTTTTTGCAGGCAGGTGGTAGCCTTTGTGATACTAGTATTAAGAGAAGTAATCTAATTTGTATTGAACTATATTGACAAAACTATAATAGTAAGACAGGAGCAGGGATTTAATACTCAATTCAGCCTGAATGAGTAATGCTTAAAAAAAATGACAGCCTTGCTAAAAACTGCTAGGTCTTAGATCTAGTAGGCCTCTCTTGGGAAAGAGTTTCACAGTGACGGGGCCACTATGAAAAAAACCCCTTCATCTTGCTATCATTAGTCTAACTTCCACCAAAGAAAGTACATAGAGGAAGATAAAAGTAAATGATAATATGTGGAGCTGCTTACATGGGAGAATGTAATTTCCAGTCTATGTAATTTCCAATATGCAATGTAACAACCAAGGGCTGGACACTATTTGCAACCTTTCCTTACCTATGTTCCCCCCCAAAAAAAACTATCTCTTCTTTTCACCTCTTTTTTAATGAAACTTTGCACTTAAAACCTTGCACTGTTCTGCAGTGTTACATTACTCCTTCCTCTGCCTGCTCTAAGCAAGAACTTGTGGCAAGCGCTAACAGCAAAGTTTGTTTGTGTCTCCATGTGATTGCCTGCAGATGACTGCTTATGGAGCTTTCCTTCACAAAGGCTCCTTCTGCAGGAACTACTTCAACATCCTGGACCTGCTGGTGGTTAGCGTTTCTCTCATCTCCTTTGGGATCCAGTGAGTGAGCTATTTTCAGCTGGGAAAATCTAGTGTTTATAAAGAGTGGGGAAGAGGATATGGAACGAAGGGGAAAGTCAATAAAAAAAGGAAACAGACACACCTCACTAGGGAGGATGTTCTACAACTGCATCACTGAAAAGGGCCTGTCTCGGGGCAACACCAACCAGGCAGCCCCCAGGCAGTACTCTTTTAGGTACTTGAGTCCCAAGCTGTCTAGTTCCTTGAATATGACCCAGTAGCTCAGTAGCAGAGCTTTTAGGACAGGTGACACATGGTCCCATCATGTTGCCCCAATTACCAACCTAGCACCAAATGCTGCAGTAGCTGCAGCCTCTAATCTTCAAGGACAACCCTAAGTAGAGTGCATTACAGTAGTCCAGGCAGGAGGTCACCAGAGCATGGATAACCGAGGTCAAGCTATCATCATCCAGGAACAGACTTAGTTGGCAAATCTGCCTAAGCTGGACAAAAGCATACCTAGCCACAGAAGCTGCTTGAGACTCCATTGGCAATCTGGAATACAGGAGTATTCCCAGAGTGCAAACCTGTTTCTTAAAGGGAAGTTCAACCCTTCCCAGAACAGTTTTACATCAGACATGAGAACCACTTACACAAAGCACTTCTGCCTTACCAGGATTCAGCCTCATTTTTTTGGCCACTATCCAGTCCATCACTGTTTCCAGACACCTGTCCGACACCTTCATAGCCTCTCCTGATTCTGATGAAATGGGCATATAAGAGTTCCTTGTCATCAGTTTATGTATGGCACCATGCTCCAAATCACTGTATGACACCTAGATGTTGAATTGCTCTGTTTGTGTGTGTGTGTGTGTGTGTGTGTGTGTGTGTGTAGCAGTGTAGCCAGCACTAGGCATCAAAAGAAAGCAGGTGCACAGCAATTTTATCTCTTCCTATTTATTTAAGCATAGGTTATTTGTACTGTGACACCAGGACTTCACAATACTTTCATATTTTTGCAGTTTTAAGGTTCAGGCTGTGATTGCTGTGCTAAACCTTTGCTCAATTCCACAAAAACAGCATAAGCAGAAAGTATGTGGGAATAAGTGACATCAGTGAAGCACATTGCCATAGTGCCATAGTGTATTGAAGGTGATAGTGGGGCAGCGGAGGAACATTCCTTATATGAACAGTTTTGGGATAGCTGCTGGAAGCTTCAGACAACACACAGATTGCTTCTTTTGCCATGTGGTCATGGCAAAATATTTTGAGAGTGCAAATAATTATAAATGCACAATAAAAAGGATGTCTGGCAAAGGTCCCAAATCAGCTAAATAACACACTTATGCAAGACCTCAGTATTATGTTTTTATATGTGTTGGAAGCCATACAGAGTGGCTTGGGAAGCCATACAGAGTTGGAAGCCATACAGAGTGGCTTGGGAAACCCAGACAGATGAGCAATGTCGTCTTATTTATTTATTTATTTATTTATTTATTTATTTTATTATAAAATGGAAATAGATATTACCCCCTTCTCCATTTTTTTCATTGTGCAAAATGGCAACTAAGGCTTATATTTCCTTTTTGTGTTTTTGTGAATTTTTTAAAAAGCTGTACAGCCTTATGCATGTACACCTGCATGCATGCTCAGAACAGAAGAAGCCACTGGAGAGCATGGGAGGAGTGACTGAGGGGAGTGGGGGAACCCACATTCCAGATAACATTCTGTCTAGCTCCTTCCACTGGTGTGGACAGCAAGTGGCAAAATACCAATGCATATCCATGACTGAAAAAAAATGGGAATGTGTGGAAGCTAACATATCAAATGTGCACACAGAAAAACCAGACCTTCATGACCCATTTGCAATATTAAAACCCCATCTGAAAGCACACTTAGCTGCAATAAGACTTGCAAACTAGGGGGTTGGACCAAAAGCTTCATGGAAAATGTGGGTGTTGAGGAGGGTTTCACTCAGACCTTATCAGTTTGTGTTTCGAACCTGAAGGAAATGACAGAAATAGGATTCATGCAGATACTCTGGGAGGCAGTTCAAGCATACAGGACACCAGGTGACAAAGGGGAAAGTCTTTTGAGGGAACAAGAGACTTGCAGACATCTGAAGGTAATGGAAGTGGAGGAGCAAAGGTCATGGACAGGAACATATCAGGAAAATAAATCAGAATGAGAAGGGGGAACAAGACTATAAAGGGCTTTTAAGGTAAGGACCAGTAGCTTGTGCTGGATCTGGTAGCAGACAGGAAAACTGTAAGGATTTAAGAAGGGCTGTCTAGTGTTTAGAGTAATGAGAGAGATGAATGATTTTTCAGCATAATGCTGGATAGATATTAGGGGACCAAGATGAGATGATGAGAAACACCAGAAAGGAGAAGATTGGAATATTCTTGGTAAGAGATTGCTATGTAACTGTGCCCCTGAAGGACCAGGTGCGCAGCCTGGAAGTCATTTTGGACTCTCAGCTGTCCATGGAGGCGCAGGTCAATTCTGTATCCAGGGCAGCTGTCTACCAGCTCCACCTGGTACGCAGGCTGAGACCCTACCTGCCCGTGGACTGTCTCGCCAGAGTGGTGCATGCTCTGGTTATCTCCCGCTTGGACTACTGCAATGCACTCTATGTGGGGCTACCTTTGAAGGTGACCCAGAAACTGCAACTAATCCACAATGTGGCAGCTAGACTGGTGACTGGGGGCAGCCGCCAAGACCACATAACACCGGTCTTGAAAGACCTACATTGGCTCCCAGTACGTTTCTGAGCACAATTCAAAGTGTTGGTGTTGATGTTTAAAGCCCTAAACGGCCTCGGCCCAGTATACCTGAAGGAGCGTCTCCACCCCCATCATTCTGCCCGGACGCTGAGGTCCAGTACCAAGGGCCTTCTGGCGGTTCCCTCACTGCGAGAAGCAAAGCTACAGGGAACCAGGCAGAGGGCCTTCTCAGTAGTGGCGCCCGCCCTGTGGAATGCCCTCCCATCAGATGTCAAAGAGATAAACAACTACCTGACATTCAGAAGACATCTGAAGGCTGCCCTGTTCAGGGAAGTTTTTAATGCGTGACATCTTAGTGTATTTTTGGTCTTTGTTGGAAGCTGCCCAGGGTGGCTGGGAAAACCCAGGCAGATGGTCGGGGTTCAAATAAATTATTGTTATTATTATTATTATTATTATTATTATTCATGGATCATAGTTTTTGCTGAGATGACAGAGAGGGCATGGAAATGCAAGATGAGGGAGGGAACAAGGACACAAGAGAAAGTGGATTATAGAACAGCAAGAAAGTTGCCTCTTCAACATACTGACCTAGCTCTCTCTATCAGCCTCTTGAAGTGAGCAGGGACTAAGCTGTGTCTATACTGGTTCTGTAGTACTTAGTTCTAGGTAGAAGCAAGCTGTAGGCTGAGTGAAGTGCCTTTGAAAGCACAAGTCACTGGAGAGTTAACTGACATGCTGCTTTCTCTGAATTGGCATTTTGGTGAAGTGCTTCATAGCACCATTATCTTACACTGCCCTGCGATGACTGTAGCTTGGCACCATTTTTGTAATATGTCTGTATTGCATTTGGCAGCCTGTTCCGTCTAAAGGAGTCCCTATTTCCCCCTTTTTGTCAACACAATATTCTGTATTCAGTTCAACAACAGAGTAGCCAACAGTTACTTCCCCTACCTCCCAGTGACTTACTCATAAATTCAGTATCTAAACTAGTAGACTACTAAATTGCAGAAAAAGAAAGTGCACAATTCCGTTAAAAATTAAGGCTTGGGACAATATAAATGTCAAAAGAATAAGTTAATGCTACTGTGAAATATTCCCACCTTCATTAGCCACCATAGTACATCTGCCTTGCAGCAATCAAATGAACAAAGACTGTTGCCAGGACCCATAAACTATTAAATAATAAGATGTCACATTCAAGGTTTATGAATTATTAAAAAACATAAGTATACCAAAGCATATAATTCTTTTATCACAAATTGAATTGCTTGTATTTTAGGTTATTTAAATAGGTATACCATGTGGCCACATTTTTTTGTCTCTATAGTACAGTATTTAGCTAGTCAATGGAAATGCTATGGGGAAAGTTTTGTGTCTTATGTTAATGCTAGTCATATATTCTGCAAACATTTCTCTGAAGAGAACAACCTAGAAGAAAGGTAGTATGATGTAGCAGATAGTGGGGTAGCATTGATCAGTGAGATCTGGGTTCGAGTTCTGCGCAGACATAAATTACAAGTTGTAATGCACATTGAACTTCAACTAAAGGCCACTATTAGTCCATAGATTATTCCCACAAGAATTGTAAAGCTTGATCTCCTACTGCTGTTCTTTTCCAGGTCTAGTGCCATCAACGTAGTGAAGATACTACGAGTCTTGCGAGTTCTCAGACCACTGAGGGCTATCAACAGAGCCAAAGGATTAAAGGTTAGAAGACATATAAAGATTAGATGTTAACTTGCTTTATGTGGCTTTACATCACTACTCTAGAGCAAGTAGATGAATAAATTGGTTTTCCATTCTCCTGATTTTAGTGGGATATAATGCATATCTTTGCTGTGCATAGACAACGACCAAGGGTTTGTTGTGGGTGAAAGCTGATTTTGCCCTCAAGGCAAGATTGTATTTTTCATTTCTTCACAAGCATTAATGACAGCCTGCCATTTTTATTGCAGAAAGCAGAGGGCACATTTAAGGGCATCACTAAAGTGGGTTTAACACTAGCTGCTGGGGTAAAAGTTTGGTTTTGCTCCATCTTAACATCTTTCCAAGATTTCAATCTACTTACTTTGTCTCAAAGAATTCAGTGAGAGCTATTCTACTCTGGTTCCATTTCATTATGATCCTGGAATATGGCAGAACCTTGGAAACTGGCTTTTGAGTAGCAGCATGTCCAGCAGTGTGACAGAAGAGGGGAGAATCTGTGTATTGCAAGGATTTGTGTATTCCTGTGTACTGCTCAGGATCCCAGCCAGTGTGGACTTGGCCATCCTGTGATGGGGCAAAACTGTTCCTCCCGCCCACTTTGGGGTCTGATGCAGCTCATGGGTTCAATTTGCCACAACTACCACTGCTTTGGAGACATAGTGTCATCCAGCTGTAGGAAAGACAGACAATTCTACCTATTGTGGCATAGCGAGGATAACGACACTTGCTTTTTGTTTGCAAGTGCACAGTCTACAGACCATGGATTTCCTTTTCTATTTCATAGAGATACCATGTGGACTTACAGGAAGATGGCAATATAACAAGATTACATTCATTCATTTATTTACATCAAATCCTAATACCATTTAAAAAGCAACCATTTAACTCACTCGTTTCTGTCTTTCTTTACAGCATGTGGTTCAGTGCGTGTTTGTAGCCATACGTACCATAGGGAACATTGTGATTGTCACCACGCTGTTGCAGTTCATGTTTGCCTGCATTGGAGTCCAGTTGTTCAAGGTATATGCCCTGGAACCTATTTCTCACTTTTTCCTCATTAGTTATTGGAAAACAAGTTGCAGATGTTGGGGTGGGGGCGGAGGTGAAGCATAGCCTGGTACTCTACATATATTCAGTACTGCCTCACAGGAATATTAAAGTGACTTACCTGGTTACCTTAAACTTGGTAAAGTAGAGTGTCTGGATGTTCATCTTTGGATCAAGATTTAGAATTAGGGTCAAGCCCAAATTATTCCCTTTCCTGTTATCTTAGACCAGGGATTGCCAATCCAGGGTTCATTTGTGCCAGACTAGTGGCCCCTTTGTATTTCTTTTTTTTAAATGGTGGGCACTTCCATCACCTGTGGAGGGATTTTTCTGATTGCCAGGAGGGAGTGCCCAAGTATGCTCTCTCTGTGTGTGCGATTAAAAGAGATGGACTTGGGCAGAGAGTGAGGCAGAGGTGTGTGTGGCCTGTGTGTGGGGGACAGGGAGAGATATGTAGGCTTATGTGGTCTGTGAGAGATGTATACAGTGTGTGGGTGTGGGAGAGGGAGAGAGGTGTGTGTGGTGTGTGATCCGTTAGAGAGGGAGGGAAAGATACACTTGGGCAGAAAGGGAGAGGTGGATGTGTATATGTGAAGTGTATTAGTGTGTGGGAGAGATGCATGTGTCTGTGACCTGTGTGTAGTCAGAATACGCAAGAGAGACAGTATGTGTTGTTTACTTTTCCTGGTACTGAGGAATGCTTCCTATTGTTACTGGAGAACAACAGCATTAGTTTGTGTGTGGAGGGGGGTGGAATTAACATGAGATCTCCATTGATATGACCAGAAGGACATAGGTGACTTCCCATGGCAAGCATGAGGTTGTCTGACTGTGTGTGTGTGTGTGTGTGTGTGTGTGTGTGTGTAGAAGCAGTTGCTGTACACTCTCTAATTTTTAGTTATGCCATGCCCCCCACAGTAGCCATTTTGTGACTGGCACTCACAGGACTTTCTCAGAATTCAAAATGTGCCCACTGTTCCAAAAAGGTTGGTGAACCCTAGCTTTGATTCCTTCCCTTTTGCAGCCATTTTCCAGGAAACATTTTTATCATGTTTCAAATGCCCCTATTGTTTTCAGAAACATCTACGTACATTATTTGAACATACTGGGGGAGGGGGGAATAGAGATGTGCATGTTTTCTCCACCATCACTGTGCCCCCTGCAACAGTTCCACTTCATAGGATATTCCTTCAGACAAATAGAGGCAGGGGGGAGAGCATGTAATATGGTATCCTCAACAAAGGATGTGTAAAAGTTATGAATTCAGGGAAGGGTCTCTGAAACAGGAGGTGCACCACATAATTTAGAATGATTTGCCTTTGGAATAAAAGATATTGAGTCTTATGCCATCTTCAAGTTTGGGAATAAAACAAACCTAAAGAATATATTCCTTGACCAATTAGTAAATGCAAAAAATTAAGTCAATGTAAACACAATGTATTTCTATAGGATATGTTGATCCGTGATGGGAGCATGAGCTCAACCATTTTAAAAAGTTGATTTCTTAAAGATGCAAAGGAAAGGTCAAGTTTGTTTTCAATATGGGCACATTTTTGTTTTAAAGAACAATATAAAAAAACCTTCTCAAACTTGCAGTAACTACTGCTGAACAAGTGTATTAGCAAGGCAGCTACAGCAA
This sequence comes from Podarcis raffonei, assembly GCF_027172205.1. Taxonomy (NCBI): domain Eukaryota; kingdom Metazoa; phylum Chordata; class Lepidosauria; order Squamata; family Lacertidae; genus Podarcis; species Podarcis raffonei. The sequence continues at coordinate 59,358,548 of NC_070611.1, forward strand.
AGGCTTACCTCTCCATAATGGTATGGGAGAAGGCATCTCCTCCTCCTAGAGGGGAGGAGTTGTGAGCGGGAGCAGCTTCCCGCAGCGGCAGGGAGGTGTATTTGGCTCCCTACCTCTGATTGCCTCTGCTGCCGTGGCCAAACCTTTTAGCCGACCAATAAGGCCAGCTGGTGAGCGGGGTTTAGCTGCATTTAAGCAGCCACGGCAGCACTCTGACCCCAGTCGGTTCCTACTTGCATCGGATCTCCCGCCCTCCCTCCCTTTTAGGTCAGCTTTCTCTTCGTATTGACCTTGCTATGGACTTCAGTTGGTTGACTTTTTTATCCATTTGGCAAATTGATACCAGCCTCTTGGTTTTTTCGCCTACCTTGTAGCAACTCGTCACAACTTTTTTGGTATTGGCGGTTAGGCATTGGAATATGTATACTGTGTTGGAGGATTGGGTATGGCCATCATCTACCCCTCCTCTTTTGGGTATTCCGTTAAAGGAATCCGGCGGTTGTGGATCCTGTCCGATGCCCTGCTGGTGGTGACATGACCCCCGGTGTTGTCATGGGGAAGCTTCCAGTTGTATTTGCATCAACAAGCTCCTTCCATTGGTTGTTAACCCCTGAAATGGCTCCCTGCTGAGCGGGGTGGAGTCATTTATTGCTGTTTTATCCAAAGCCAATACCACTCACATGCTGTAACCAATAAAGTTGTGGCCTAATTTAGCCCATTAACCTAAAATAATGTGTCTTTGTGACTTATTATAATCCTATGTGGGTGGCGGGTCCTCGACTCACAATGTGATGCTAATGACCAATACCTAAGATGAAGGTCTACCAGGCTTACATGTTGAGCCTGCTGCTTTATGGAAGTGAGTCACTGGGAACTTATACCCACCAAGAGTGATGCCTCAGTGCCTTCCAAATGCACTGTGTCAGAAAGATTTTGGCACAACATGACAGGTCAAAATCTCAAACAAAAAAGTGCTCTATCAAATCCACATTCCAGCATATTCACACTTAACGTCTCAGTGACAGCTACACTGGTTTGGTCATGTACACAGAATGGAAGATTGCAGCATCCCCAAGCACATGCTCTGTGGGGAGCTGGCTTCCGGTACTAGGCCTGTTGGCAGACTAACTCTGTGTTACGAAGGTGTTTGCAAACGTAACAGGAATCCTGGCAACAATAACCTTGCCGTATGGGAAACACTTGTAGATGATCACAGTGCCTGGAGACAGACAGTCAGGTTGTGTATCCACAGCAGTGACCAGATGAGGAATGACCACTGGGAGGAGTGCAGAGAGTAGAAACACCATGGTGCACCTGTAGCAGAAAAACTGGATACCTCCTTCTGCCCCACCTGTAATAAAACCTGTCTCTCCCATATTGGTCTCTAAGCCACAGCAGGCACTTGTAATTCTCAAACGGTTTGACTTTACCCCTAAAGGCACACCCTTTCATTGTCTTCTGAGACAGACTGGTGCCAACAACTACTACCACCGCCAACTTAACTAGACTCTACTCTAACCCATCTGTGTTGTGATGTCCCACATACAGGCTCTGTGACTTAGTTCAAAGATCAAATGCAAGGAAATCAATATAAGGAAAGAGATATGGCCTTGGTCCAAACAATGTGGTGGGCAGGGCAATAGCTACATATATTTAAAATGCTAATAGATAAAGAAAACACAAAGCAATTATTTTTTCATGTGACACTAAAAATCAGTAATCAGTAATTAATGGTGATTTTTCTGTTTTTATCCTCGTCCAGGGCAAACTATATAGTTGCACTGATAGCTCCAAGCAAACAGAAGCAGAGTGCAGGTGAGCACATCATCTCTGATCAGCATTCCATATTAACTGGGCCTAATGCAAAAAACTCATTGCTGTATATTTGTTTCTCCCTTTTCCTTCCTTCTCCTAACAGGGGCAATTTTATCACCTACAAGGATGGAGAAGTGTCTCAACCAATTATCCAGGCTCGAAGTTGGGAGAACAGCAAATTTGATTTTGACAATGTCCTCACTGCCATGATGGCCCTCTTCACTGTTTCAACATTTGAAGGCTGGCCAGAGTGAGTACATAAGGCTAATTCATAAAACCATTTTTATTTGGAGCATTGAGAATGCATCAGCATGAACAAATTATATCGTCTTAGTTCAACCCCCTTTTTCAAAAGCTCTACAAGAGATTATGACTTTCATTTTTGACACTTAATGAAGCATTCATAAGACAGGTTCAATATGCCAAAAACTGGAAACTTTCTATGTTCAGATATTGCCTTCTTGTGCATGCTTCTAGCAGCTCAGGAAGTATCCTGGATGACAGCAGGGATCATTCTTTTATCTTGGGATGCTTCCGTATTTGTTGTCTGAAACTGGTGACACAGACTGTACAGTTCAAGGTACTCCTATACTCGTTGCTGTCAGCCTTGTGATTTGCAGAGTCTAGTGTGGACAGAAGCACTCCTCAGATCAGTGTACCCAATCCCTGCAGCTAGGGGCTCCTGGAAGTGCCCTTAGTGTCTGTCTTGGGTTCTCTCCTTTTTTTAGACTGCTGTACCGATCCATTGATTCCCATATGGAAGATGTGGGGCCCATTTATAACCACAGGGTGGAGATCTCTATTTTCTTCATTATCTACATCATCATCATCGCTTTCTTCATGATGAACATCTTCGTTGGTTTCGTCATCGTCACTTTTCAGGAGCAAGGAGAGCAGGAGTACAAGAACTGTGAGCTGGACAAGAACCAGGTAATTTAAGTACTCCATGGTGTGGCCAAAGAAATAAAATACATTCCTTTAGTAGGTAAAATTCTTCTAATACGTAATGTTTTTTATAGAAGCTAATGTACAAGCCTAATTCTGATGCCACATATCTTTAAACAAGTTGATGGTTCTGTTCACTGAGGAAAGAAAGTTCCTTGTGGGAAATTTTGGTTGGAAGGTGAAGAGATATATTTGATTTTATACCCTGCCCTTCCTCCCAAAGGAGCCCAGGGCAGTTAACACATGTTTTTGAAATTTTCCTGAAAGTCAGTAATGACGGAACAGACTCATCTCACTAGGGAGGGCATTCCACAAATGGGAAATGGCCAGTAAAAAGGTCCTGTTATGGGTCAATATCTATGACAAATCAACACCAACCAGGTAGCCCTCACCTTCAGTGGCAGCATCTCCAACAAGGCCTCAGTTCTTAGGGTTGCCCTACATCTAGAATTTTCCGGACATAGCCAGAATTTCACCCTTGGATTTGACCAACTCAGGCGGAAATTGCTTAAATGTCCGGGAAAATCCGGATGTATGGCAACCCATGACAGAAGTATAGATATCCTTTAAAATAGCTCAAAACTCTCTCAACAACTTTTGTGTCCAGATTTTCACTTTTTGAAATATGGAAACCCTTTCAGTTGCCATTTATAGGGTCTGATATGGTCCTTAAGGTACTTGGGTCCTAAGTCATTTAGGGCTTTATATGCTAATACCTTGAGTTGGGCATAGTAGCTAAGTGGCAGCCAGTGTAGCTTTGAGGACTGGTGACACATGGTCCCATCAGGCTGCCCCCCCCTTACCAGCCTATCAGCTGCATTCTACACCACCTGCATTCTGCAACTTAGAGATCCAAGAGATTCCATGTTGCACTTCAGCCTTCTTTCATTGACTGTCTTCTTGGGAGAAAATAGCATTTTTGTAGCTCACAAGTGTGTTTATGGAAATATATTCTTATAACAAACTCAGCTGATGAGTGCCAACAGGATTCGAGTCAAAACAGCCACTGAGAAACAAGAGCATGGTGGAGGAACCCTGAGGATTGCAGGTGTATAATAAAGCTAATAAAGAGTGGAATGGAGTATCCTGGAGTATGGCTGGCTGACTGACTGGAATGCTGTATAGAAATATTCCTGTTAGAATGTGAATATACAATGCATCATCTTGTTGCAGGTCCCAAATGCAAACATATTTGAGCCACCACCAACTTATTGTAGACACATACTGGGTTGTAGTCAACTACCTGTTACAGTGGTACCTCGGGTTAAGTACTTAATTCGTTCCGGAGGTCCGTTCTTAACCTGAAACTGTTCTTAATCTGAAGCACCACTTTAGCTAATGGGGCCTCCTGCTGCTGCTACGCCGCAGGAGCACAATTTCTGTTTTCATTCTGAAGCAAAGTTCTTAACCCAAGGTACTCTTTCTGGGTTAGCGGAGTCTGTAACCTGAAGTGTATGTAACCCGAGGTACCACTGTACTTAGAGGAGACCCATTGAAATTAATTGTCATCTTCCTGGTTTGTCGCTGACTACGACGGAGCACAGATCTAGCCCTCTGGGGAAGATATGAGCTTTGCGGGGGGATAGAGGTCACACAAGTCGCTGTGGACCTCAAAACCCCCAAAAGGATTTGTTTTGGGTGCACAGGATCTGGCTGCGCTCTGGGCGATCTCTCCTGTCTCCTGGATCGCTCTGTAAAGAGTGAAGAAGAAAGACAGGATTGAGGTGCAAGTGCTGGGATCCATCACTATCTCCACAAAGTGAAGTCTCTGGCTCTGAGTGGATTTAGCGGCAGGCTTTTCAGAACATAAAAGGCTGAAATTTAAACAGAAGATTTAAATTTTGAATGATTTGGATTGATTTGGAAAATATTCGGTGTGAGATGGGATGAAAAAAGGAAATCCTCCCCAGCTGTGCTGAGACATAATTTGCTTGGAGCTTTTCTATAAATCTTAAAGTTACTTTTAAACTTTCCCTGCTAAGTGGACCTTTTTGTAAATTAATTCCACCCGTCCCCGATATAATGGAGGATGGAGTTTGCTTTATTTTAAGTTTTCTCTTTTATTTTTTGTATTGAAGTGGACTGCTATTTTGATAAAACTTTGATAAATACTGTTTTAGTGCACAATTGATATACTTTCTTACTGGCAAGACCAAGAGTTAAAAACTGGCAAATTGTCCCTGATTGCTTCTCCCCTGCCCCATCCTTGGGGAGGCTACAGCGAGATTGGAGAGGGGGTGCCACACAGAGTATTTTCTAATTTGCATTTTAAAGCCTTTTGATCAATCAGATCTATCGGCAGACTGTGATTTTATCTGAGCTATCTTGGAAATATTTTGTTTTTCTTTCTTTTTTTACCACCTCCTCCCCTTTTGTCCCATTTTGAGTTAAATACAACCCACTGGTTTTTCATATTTGTTTTTCAAAATTTATATGATGTAACCTATGGATAGTGGCAGCTGGTGTTTAAAACTGTGGATAGAGCACCCCCAAATTCCTCCAACTCCTAAAGAGGTATCTCCTGGATTCTTACATATGATGCATACAAGTTCTTGTCACAGCTTGATTTTTTTAGTGTGAGAAACTGATTACCACCAGTGATAATTTCCAGAAGAATAGCATTAGTCAGTTGTAGCAAAAATAACAGTACATCTTATGACTCCTTAAAGACTGACAATTTATCTAGGGTTGCCATGTTTTGAAGAGCAAAAAAGAGGACACTATGACAGCCATTCACAGCAAAGACATGCAATCTGTCTCAAATTTTACCCCTGAAAGAAGGGACGTGTCCTGGAAAAAGAGGACACATGGTAACCCCCCCCCAAAAAAAATTATAGCATAACTTCTTGTGGAATTCTGAGTAGCAATCTCATTGGTTACATCTGGCACAATGAACTTAGCCACGGTAAGTCATGTTATTATCTACGACACCACAAGGCTCTGTTATTATTAAATTGTGCTATATTTACAAAAACACCAACTTGCAATGGTCTTTTGCTATCACCTACCCTAGAGGACAGGAGCCTCTGTTTTGAAAATTTATGATCTAAAAGATTGAGTTGAATTGTCCAGAAACTTTTTTGTCACACAAGTATCATCTAACCCACTGTTCTTTCTTAACAGCGCCAGTGTGTCGAATATGCCCTGAAGGCCCGCCCCCTTCGGAGATATATCCCCAAAAACCAGTACCAGTACAAAGTGTGGTATGTGGTGAATTCCACCTATTTTGAATATTTGATGTTCATCCTCATCCTGCTGAACACCATCTGCCTGGCCATGCAGGTAGGTCTGAAGTCAAAAGGAATTGCATTGTGGTTGGAATATTCATTGTGCAGGAAAACATTCTCCCTGACTTGAATAGCTTGCTGGAAATGGGGAATATTTAGAATCTCCTGTAAAAGTTGTTTTAACTTGTTGCTTGCTATGGATTAGAGCTGTAATTAGAAATGACACTTATTGGCTATGACATTAGCAGTTGTCACATATTCTGATAACTGAGGTATGTGTTTTTTTAAACATAACTATAGTGTTGTCTACTAGATATATAATTGTGGGCAACAAGGTGGTATAGGTATTTGAGGGTGGAGAGTTGAGTATAATGCTGGAGAACAATAATCAAGAACGAGGTTCCCCATGAGTGATGTAGTACATAGGCTGGAAAAACCTCAGGTCAAATTTTACCCAGTTTAAACTCAGGAAGTAACTTTCAGCAAACTACTATTCTTTCAACCATAGCCCTCTCACTATAATATGAGGATAATAATACTACCCTACTGCATGGAGTCAATGGGTTGTTCTAAAGTTAACTGAGATGAAAAGTGTTTTATACATTTGAAATGAGTTGTATTGTAAGTATTGGTGTGGTTTTAATAGATTTTAAATGTATATACGTATAGTTCAAATTCTATCAATGTTTAATTGTTTATTAATTATATATTTCTGTGTTTTTAGCTGTTCTTAATTTTCTCCTTAAGCCACCTAGAGTCCCTGTCAGGAGAAAAGGCTGAGGATAATTTATTTATTTATTTATACATACATACATACATACATACATACATACATACTCTGCCCATGGTTGCTGGAAGTACCACTCAGACAGTGCATTGGCTTTCTCACCATGAAGGCAAGAAAGAAGAAAAAAAACCTTCAGGCTTCTAAAGAGATCATCATATTGCAGTAGAAAGCCATACTCTGTGCTGTGAATTAATTAAAAGATAAAGGAATCACAAACTATTGGCAATGAGAACCTCTTTAGCAAACAGATAGAAAGGCAAAGGTGAATATGTGTACAATCCAAACAATATGCTTTTCAAAAATGAAAAATGAGGTGACTTGTTTTTCAGCACTATGGTCAGAGTTGCATCTTCAAAGAAGCAATGAACATCCTCAACATGCTCTTCACTGGTCTCTTCACCGTCGAGATGGTTCTGAAATTAATTGCCTTCAAACCCAAGGTAGCTATTGCCTCTCAGGTTTTCTCTCTGTTCATTGTCCTATGGGGTCAAAGGGAGGACAGGAGGATTTGGAATGAGGTAATAAACCTGGAATTATCTCCCACTGTTCCATCATCTGTTCAGGAGATGGACTTGTGCAGTTGTTGTCTGGACTGGAGTCTCAATCTGTGCTTGGAGGAGCCTTTCATTCTTGTGTTAAGCATAGGGATAGAATAGCCATGCACCTTAGGAATACAAAATTCCAGCAATTATTCATAGTATTTACTCTAGAGCTGGGCAGTAATTCAGTATTTTCACATCTACATATCATACAGTACCGTCTTTGAGGCAGAGAGCCCCCACAAGGTGACATTTCCCATATAATTTTTAAAATGTTTTTTTGAGAATGCCTGCAACATGCTAAAATAACTACATCTGGGAAACATTTTTCCCCCAAGACGTTTGTTTGTTTACACGGGGTCCTACTGAGTGTGGGTCTCTTTAAAGACCAGTCTTCCACATGAATGCTGAAGGAAACTACTGCCTCATTCTCATTTATCCAGCTCCAAAATGAATGTGTGACTTAGCCCCTAGACTCTGAAGTTTGTTGCATAGCTGGTACTGGTCAGAGAAGGTTATACGTCAGGCCCATAAACATAATATATTTTGTCTTTATGCATTTGAAAGGTTTCTACTTGTAAGTATTTCGTCCCTGATTTTGGGAAGCCTTTTTGTACTACACCAGTAGAAATGTGTTTTGTCTATGAATTGATAAACAGGAAGCTCTTCATTTGCATTTAATAGTAGATTTTAAATTACAGTCAGTAACAGGTTTTTATAGATTGTTATGGAGCTGGATTTCACTTTTCATATACACTTATGGTTCATCATGTTCTGTAAGACTGACATCCAAGTTTGTGTGAGAGTGAATATCCTACTATTTCATAGGATACTGCAGATAAGAAGAAACTGTGGGTGTGAGGTCCTGGGACTATTGAGAGGAGTGTGCCTGTTATTAAATATATTTTTAAATACATAACTGAACCTGATACTGTATTCTCTATATCCGTGCTCTAACTCAGCACCCTTAACCAACTAATATTCCCAGGGGCTGGGACACCATTTTCTGGTTTGCCTCAGGCGACAAAGTGTCTTGGGCCAGTTTTCAAGGAGTCCACTACCTGATCCATTGGATTCCTATGGAAAAGGCCTTTCACTACCTGAAGTAACTCCACAGACCAGCATTGTGTGGATACAATAGTAGCATAGGAGTAAAATTTATTTGCTACCATCACTACAACAGAATAAGCCCTATCACAGACCCAGTTTTACAATTTCTCTCAACTCTACAGAGTACCAAGAAGCTTAAAGGACTCTTCAGTTTGACTGAGATTCTTGGGAGTGATCATATCTATAGCCTGGGTTATCTCCTTGTTACAGGCAAGGAACAGGACCTCAACAGGGATACTGGATAAGGCTCCAGAAAAATCCCCTAGGGCTGCATAAAACCTTTCGTATTCATCTGCTTGCAGGAGGCAGACTGATGAAATTGGTCCTCCATTCTTATGGAGGTTACAGAGGCAAAGAACATGATGACTGAGAAGCTGAGTGAGAAGATGCAAAAGAAGGGGAATAGAGTAGACAATGGCCAGAGGGAGGGGGTTGTAGGATGAGACAGAAGAGTGAGAGAAGGATGGTGAGATACAAATCACGGATTATTTAACTGTGATTCCTGCATTGCAGAGGGTTGGACTAGATGATCCTATGGGAACCTTCCAATGCTATAACTCTATGAAATGGTGACAGAGCTTCCAAACCATACATATATATATATGGAGAGGGACATCTAATCTTTTCAGCATGATTGCTCAGTAGGCAGCTGCACAGTTTATCATCAATGAGCTTTAATGTGTCACATGGTGCTACATTTCTTGGGTTAGTTTCGGGAGATGTGCCATCCCCTTCTTTACTTTTTGACCTTATTGAAAAGAAATTGTGCAACATGGCTAACCAATTCCACAGCAGATAGATAATTAATCTGGCAGGGAAAATCTGGTGCAAAGAAACGGGCAGGAGCTTCATGGAACAGGGACCATTACTTTCTCAGCAAATGTATCCAGGGAATTTGCATGTTACTGCAACATTGTGACAGATTTATTTCAAGACTAGAACTTGAAATTTTAACAATGTCATTATGAATTATTTTTTAAAAAATTATATGACTGAGCACAATGTGGTGGTGTGGGAAGCACCAGATTAGCTATTATGCTTAATTATTTATTTAATATAGAAAATTATTCACACAGTGTTTAAAAAGCCCAGTGGGATGGTGCCTGCACAACTGTGCCTGCAGGAACAGCAGCTGCACAAAAAATGAATAATCCTAGAGGAAAGGTATTTCATTCATCAAAGGAAAACCCTCATCCCCACAGTATGAAAATGCACTCAAACAGTGAGAAACAGTTGAATATGTTTCAGTTGAGGTTAACTGATTCTAATCTATAAGCCTTGGAACAAGAATATCTCAAGGATTGATTGCAAGTTTCTATATGAACCAGCCTAGTTTGGGGAGTTTCTTCTATGGATACTTACACCAGCTGGAGCCAGGTGGTTGGTTACTGTAGATGTGGAGTTTTCAGTTGTGGCACCCCAGCTTTGAAATGTGTTCTCTTTGCCTAAATAGTGCCGGTAATAACTTATGTTTGTCTAGGTGTTTTAACTCAACTTCTTGTTTTATCAGCAGCTGCTTTTAGCATTTTAGCAGCTTCTGTTTAGGGTTTTAGTTTTAGTTTATTCTGATGTTTCAGTGTTTATTGTTTCATGATTTGTAAGGTGCCTTCTGATGGGGATGTAAGAAGGCATTTGAATTCCATTCCAGCCCATGTTTATTGCATGCAGCACTGTTTTTCTTTTTCACTACAGTCAGCTTCTGACAGACACAGCATTATCTCTCTCACTATTTACTGTGGCAGAATCTTACATACATACATACATACATACATACATACATTATTATGTTATTCCATACCATTTATTTCAGCGCAAAGGGCATTCCTTTAAATGCAAAGGAAACACAATAGAAATGGAAAAAATATTGTCAACTATGTACCTTTTATGGACTGAAAACAACAGCAAATACTGACTGTATTAGCTGGATTGATTTCTGTTCTGGACATGGGATGAATAAACTAACAACTAAACATCAGGAAGAACTTTCTGATGGTAAGAGCTGTTAGTGGAACGAACTCTCTCAGAAGGTGGTGGACTTTACTTCCTTGGAGGTTTTTAAGCAGAGGTTGGATGGCCATCTGTCATGGATGCTTTAGTTGAGATTCCTGCATGGCAGGGTGTTGGACTAGATGACCCTCAGGGTCCCTTCCAACTCTACAGTTCTATGATTTTATGAACAGAGTCCTCACTGCTTGAGATAAGCTGTCACACTGTAACAAAGCAAAACTCCAACCTCTGCTTCTCTTCAAAATCTCTAAAGCACCTACACACTTAAGCTACTATACAAGACAATATCATGTTACTAAAGCTGTTGAGTTACAAGAAAAAGAGATGACACCCTGATTCTATTATCCCTTTTCCATTTCCTGTCATAAGATCTCCAACATATATGTCTCCAACATACAATGAGATATTTGCCCCTTGTCTGGCAGGGACCCAAGAACATGATCGTTTTCAGTGTAAGCATCTTCCTCTCTGATCTTCATGAATAATAAATACTACGTACTTATCTCAATCTTAAAACCCCAACCCTTCCACAGATCTTTCTACAAGAGAGTCAAGTACACACCACTTAAATTACATTTTACAGCATATGCAGATGTTGAACAGAGCAGTGCATCTGCAACACCTCAAAAAGATTGACCTGCTATTTGACTCTTAGGCAAGATTTCTAAGGTAGAAGATAAACAGCTGATAACTCCTTATAGTTTTCAAAAACTGCTAACCATCAGTATTATACTGGAATATCTATTTTAATTTTTATCTGAGTGTGTGAATAAGAATTTTGTGTAACACACAAGCTTACATCAATATTTTAAACAGTAATTAGATAAGCAAAAAGTTCCACATGGGTAAGCAAAAGTGTCCAATCAAATCTTGTTGATAACCTGCAGTATCTGAGCTGCTTGCTCTTTCTGTAATGCATACAAATTCTCACCATGATCATGCTCTCTATAACTGCCCTTCCCCCCTGGATTATTTAAAGTGTGGGCTGGTCTCTGAGCTTTTATCAAAGACAAACTCATGGTAGAATGGCAAAACAAATAGAACCTCTTCATTTCCACCAAAGAGAATTGTATGGAATCATATGCTATCAACACATCCTGAAAAAATGTGCCTGCCAGACTCAAATAGACAAATCCTGTGGAATGTTACTGGGCATCAATAGCAATGGACACCAAGCAGAGATAATGAGCTTCCAGAAGCTGCAATCAGCTAAGTAGAACCTGTTTGGCAAAGGATATTTCACAAAGTATCAGCCATAGTAGAACAATTGGTGGCAATGGATCCAACACTGGCCCCTTTTCCAGTGTATATGGAAGCCATGTGTGGGCTCCATAGCAAATAATTATATTCTTGCTAACAGCAGCCCAATTACAAATAGCTCAGTATTATTCATCATTCTTCACAACTGCTGCTGTTCATTATTGTTCATTAATTTATATTCCACTTAATTGCCGAAGTAGCTTCTAAGCAGTATGTAACCAATTACAAAAAGTGTAAACGCACATGGGAGACAGTTGCAGTAGTTAGTCATTACAGTACAGGCTCTCCCTTCCCTTACTTACCTCTGTGGGCCATACTGTCTTAGTAACCCCAGCTGGAGTGGAGTTTGGAATGGAGTATTTGTGTCTGAAGTAGGAACTGTGATAATTTTTGCAATAATCAAGCTTGCACTCTAGCTGAGGCCCATTTGCTTGCTTGCCAGCTGATCAGGTTTCATGTGAGTGTTAGCAATATTTAGCAGACCAAATTTCTTCAGTCATGAAAAAATGAACTGCCTGGCAACTTACTGAACCAGGCCATTATAACTGCAACTCATTTCGATATCAGATCTGTTGTGGTGCAAAAAGGTATATTCCCTAGAACTGCTTAATTGAGAAGATGACAGTAGCCATTAACATTCATTGTTATGTTTCTAATCCTGTATCCTACCATCATTGTATGTGAAGTAGTGGGAGGTAGTAATGCTTAATGGTACTTTCTGGGCAGCTCTTTTGTTTTTGTTGTTAGCAACCATACACACAGGTACACAGTTTGCTGTACAGTACAAGATGCTATTGCCATGGCAGTGTCATTGCTCTTGCTAATAGACTATAATTAAAAATAATACAAATTATGTACATTGCCAGATTAAGCAGAAATCTATTTCTAACCATGTCTATTCAACACTTAAGTCCCATTTAAATAAATAGTGCTTACTCTTAAGTAAGTTATATTAGGATCCCACCCTTAACACACTCTTTAAAAAAACAACACTATCACTAAGTAAGTATCACAGAAAAATGTAGCCAACTCTGTACCCCACTCCTCTTCACCATTATATTGTTTACATAGAGACCAAATTATGAAAGAAAGAAAGAAAACCCATTTACAGGTGTGATTTAAAAGAGACAAAACTGTTGTTCTGTTGATATTGCACGAAGATGAGAACAAAGACACCACTAGAAAAACAAATTACAATACCCCTGGGGGCACACAAATGGATTCTAGGTGATAGTGGGCAATGATTAACAGTAGCAGAACTGCACACAATCCATTGCACAATAAGTTCTCACAACACAGCCTGGAGAGTTTTTGCAAAATGCAAGAGTGGGCTCAACTGAGATGTGTTTCATGAGCTGTAGATGAAAATGAGCCAAGTTTACACAAGGACTCTGTGAGAAAATACTAATGGGCACACAAATGAGAATACCATCTAATCTAGAGCCCCAGGGCAAGATATCTGTTAGGGTTCTAGGCAGAGGAAGCGTTAGAAATACACTCATGTTCCCCTCTTTGTAGGAAGTCAGGCTGTTTTGTGCAAAGTGTTCAATTGTGTGCAAAGTACCCTTTCACATAGTTTCCCATCACCAGAGTTCATTCTTGTGAGCTCTAGGTGTGCATGACCTGGTGCCAGAGAGATTGAGCACCATGCAATACATCTGAGTATCTGTCTTATGGTCTCCATGTGTGGGGTTTACATCCCAGTTGCGATTTGCTGTGATTGGGTGCTGATTTATACCACATGATATCTTACGCTTTGCAATGGTGATGTGGGTAGAGTGGTTGTTAATTTGCAGGTGGCTATTTTTAAATTTTCCCCTCCCATTCAAGGTCATGTAAAGTTACACTGAGTATCTCCAGACTGTCACTATTTTTAGGTGGCATTCAATCACAGACCAGCAAATTCAGGTTGTACAATTAGAGCTGATTTGGAGCTCTAATTGTGGAACCTGGATTTGTTGGTATGTGATTGAATGTCACCACAATGCAAGGCTGGTGGGCAAAAGTGTGGGTAATTGCAGTAGCTGAGAAGCTTATGCAGCAAAGGAGAGTGTGTACAGAAGTTGTGAGATGTGATAATTTTACAGCAATGTGGGGGACCTTTTATAATATTATTAGACAAGGTAGCAATTAAATACCTCCAGAATCTCAGATGTATTTCTGGGAAGATTCAATACCGTAGCATTTCAATTCTCATTGCTATTTTAGTCACTTGTCTGTATTTAGATATCAAAAGTATATCTCCCATTGATGTTTTGAATATGTAAATGGCATGTATTATGCACCATTTTGTTGTATTCAATTATTGTTTTGCTTTTTTATTACTATTATTTTAATTTAAAAAACTGGTTAGGTGCAGCTATTTTCTGAAGATCTCCCCACAGTACATGTGTGAGTTTACTTCAGAGGATGTAGCCTAATAAATTAGGCTTCTTAAAAAATAGTAATAAAAATACAATGGTTTTGCATAATACATTTTTATTACTCTTGTACGCGCTCAATCACTCTTGTACAATACTTCATTATTAAAAATTAAAAAACAAAAGAAATGGAACTGAGTATTGTCCCTCTCAAAAAGCACAAGCTTCCATTTTTCCCATTATGAAACATTAACCAAAGCTGGTAATGCTTGTTACTGCACTCTTGCACGCATCATAGGAACTGAATGTGCACAAATACTGAAATACCTTTATGCATACCCAGAATGGAAAACGACTGTGGTATCCTTAAGAGGAGGGACCGAAAAATCCTCTATTACATGAAACTATACCCACTGGTGTGAACAGCAAGCAGCAGAATAGCAATAAATATACATGACTGAAAAATTGGGAATGTGTGGAAGCTAACTTGCCAAATGCATACACAGAAAACGCAGATCTGAATTAGTCTTGTGATATAAATTTCTTGTCTGGTTACATCCAGTTATACACAGCCTCCCTGCCCCCCACAGAGATGAGTTTACCTGCTTTGGGTACCCTGACTGGACACAGTCTTCTTTCTTGAATATGCATGAACGTATGAAGCTGCTTTATACTGAGTCAGATCACTGAACTATTTAGCCCAGGAATGAGGAACTTTTGGCCCTCCAGATGTTGTTAGATTCCAATTCCCTTCAGCCCCAGCTAGATGAATTGTTGTGGCTAATAAATTATTTCTATTGAGGTTTGAGGTAACGGAGCATCGTCTAGTTTGAATCAATGAACACCTTTGTAGGTAAGGTTCTACTGGGTCTCTGTGCAGAGGCCACAATAGTTAGTGGTGGTGGTGGTGATGATGATAGTCACTAATTGAATTGTTTAGCAGTCTAATACAGGGTAGTATCCAGGCTTACAACCAAGTTTTAAACCTTTTCAAATTCCATTAAATGCCAGGTGACATGGAAACCTTTAACCTGGTGCCAAAAAATATCAGTTCAGGTGCCAGGAGGACTCATGAAGAAAGGAATTGCATAACAGGGGGCCACAACCAAAAAAGGCCCTCTCCCTTTTTGCCACGTCTAAGCCTTTCTTGGAGGAGGCACACAGAGGGACACCTCAGATTACATGTCTAAGGTTTGGATATATTCTTGGCAGGAGAGGTGGTCAGTTGGGCATTGTGGTTCTGAGCTTTATAAGCTTCTATAGATGAAAATCAGCACCTTGAATTGGGATTGGAAACATATATGCAGCCAGTACACTTTTGTTAATACTGGTGTTATAAAATTGCTTTTTCTTACAGATCTTTAGTACTATTCCAAAGGGGCTCTCTTCTTAGAACTTGATATAGGCTCCAGTGGGTAATTTCCCCTGTTGTCAACAAGGCTTGCCTGACATCACATTTTGAGCTGTTTCCTGGGATGTAAAAGCAGTGATCTCTAGAGAACATAATGGTTCCATTACTGCAGAAGCAAACCAGGGCTTTCTTACTAACTTGAACTTAGCAGGCAAGGAAACCAAAAGCCGATTGGCAAGTACACTTAGAACAGTTAAAAGTAGCCTGCTTTCCTTGCACAAATGAGATTCCACACCAGCCAACTACTGCATATTTATATCAGTGCTTTCATTAACTAACTGATCATGGGATGATTCATTTTCTTTTGACTGGGAAAAAGCAAGTACTAAACTGTAATGGTGGGACAAAGCTATACTTCACGAGAAAACAGTTCAACCTCCTGTCCTCCTCCCTTAAAAACCTTCAGGGTATTGTGTTTCTGAAAGAAATTGCCACCAGAAAGTCATGAATAAATTGGGAAGCTTCAGTATAATGATAACATGACCATATCTCTGACATGAAAGCAAAAAGACTTCCACTGGACAAGAGATTTGCTGTCACACACCAAACTTTTCACTTTAAAAAATAAAGAGTGCCATCAGTTTACTCTTCGTTAGATCCTAACTCACTCTCCTGGGAGAAAAAGATCCCACAAGAAACTTTCTGGTAGGAAAATGCATCCTCCTTCTTAGATTGAAAACTAAGATTGAAATACCCCTTGATTAGGTTTTCTGTTCATACAACAATAAATATGACTTTAAAGTCTGTGGGGGCATACCAAACAATTTCTAGACATTGGAATAATTCTTTTTCAATATGTAATGGTGACTATTGACAGCAATTTGCTCTCAATAAGCCAAAAGAAAGAAAAAAAGGTTGGCTTTTTGAGGAAGGATATCTGTACAGGTGAGGTAAATTTGTAGGGTGTTTCTGAAATTATAGGGCCTCATTTATTTGGCATGTACAGAATACATAATAATAATATTTTAAGCCCCTCTTTTACCTTATATAGGATATGTGCTTTTTTAAATGAGTCTATAGTAAGCTGGAGAACTGGAGAGAATTGCAAAAAAGTTACATAATCCCATCTATAATAAAATGAGATAAATGAGGAAATTCTTTCATTATGTTCCTGGCTAGTGATATGTACCAAAGGTAGGCTTCACGATGTGAACCACTGATGTCAAAGGCACAAAGTTGAAATATTTGAAACTCAACAAGCTCAGGACCATTAGGTAACTGCAGTGAAAGCAGAGTTGCTTGTTGAAAGTTCAGGAAGCAATTCTGCACCATCTGTGGGTAAAAATTATGCCTAAGACAGTCTAGTTACTAGTATGTGAAAAAATGCATTTTCCTACTGTGACCACCATATTCTGCTCTCAGTTTCAAAGACACTCAAGTGAGCATCTACGGTACATTCCCAGTAGTACAATTCTCATCTTCCTAGGATGCAATCCTACTCCAGTAGCAATTGATGGCAAAATTCCCATTAATTTTAATAGAATAGAACTTCAGTCCTAGTGAGTTCATTACTTTCACTTAGGCTAGAATTTGGTGCTTTGACTTCATTGTGCACTAGAGGGAAACATTCGGCTCTGGTGCAAACTCTGCTTATTGCTAGCTATTGCTAGCTTTGTTGGTAATCCTAGTTGGCAATGAGAAGAATATGTGATGGAAAGACTTTGAATTACGAAATTCGTTCTTTTCTAAAGTTAGTGCAACTTGGTTGAAGGCATATCTCCCTGCCCATTATTAAGGATTTGGAAGGACAAACTGTTATGTCATGGTTGCACATAGATTCTTGAAACAAGCAATATACATGGACTTCCCACCTTCAAGTACAATACCAAAACCAGTTTTTAAAACCCTACTTTCTGATCTTTTTGCACTTCATTTATCTAAGTAAAATTATTTCTATGGAGCAACAGAAGCAACTTTACCATCACAGTGTTGTAGCTCTCATCAGGCATCAGTATTTTATTTTTATTTAACAAAAAATAATAATATACCATTTGATTGTAATAAAACATCTAAGCAGTTTCAATAGCTTGATAAATGTACACATATAATAAAGAAGGGGGAAGAGTCTTGCTCTCTGTTTGTGCAGCAGAATGAATCCCATTCCCTTCTTTTCCTTATAAGCAAATGCTTCTTCTGATTCCTTACAAATCTGTGGACTGTTGAAATTGATAGACATTATTATTACTGCTTTTAGTACACGTGGCAATGATCCTTCTCTTTCATATACATTTTGAATGGCTTAACAAATTCTGAGCTTTCGTGCGCGGCATAGCATGTCGCCAGTGCTTTTGACTCATTCTGGCTTGCTTTGGGTTTCCAGGGTACAGCTTTGTGCTACAAAACTGGTTCTACAAGAGTCTATGATGGGATACAAAAGATGAATGTATAAGCTATTAGCTATGGCCACTCTACAGTATCATTTCTGAGGTCATGAAAATGTTAAGTTTGTACACAGCCTGAGGACCAAATTTGAGGTGGCATTTGCCATGTGTTTTGCTCTTATTAGGCTATTTTTTCAAAACAAAACAAAAGCAGGAACGTCTGGGAGCGCCAAGCCATATCTGGACCATAGTGGGGTGGGAAACAGTTTTTAACCCTTTACCCCACAGCAGTCCTTATCCTCAGACCCTCTCCATACCTATACTTCATAGTGGGATAAAATCTCCTGTTTATTTATTTGATGCCAATAGCAACTTTCCTGCAACTGTGAATAGCAGGTGTGGAGAGATAATCAGTGGAGGATGGCTGATTGGGACAGTGGCCGGGGCAAAGGCTTAATTCCCACCCATGGACCTGATCTGGCTCTCCCCAAATCCCAGCTATTTGGTTTTTTAAAAATCACCCATTTAAGAATAAGGTGCCTTATTTGGCCCTTAAATACATTTGATAGATCCCAGAAAGACTGAAAATGAATACAGACATGTGTGTCTGCTTAGTCAAAACAGAAAGGTCCTATGAATGAGTTGACTTGTTTCTAGCTTGCTCTATTGAAATTTCAAGTTCTTGTCAGTTCAGAGGTCATCGTGAACATATTTTTACTAACCTATGTATGCATCCAAGGTATGACCATGTTATTACTCAAACTACTTGTGCCTTTTCATTTTAATCTACTATTTTCCTCCTTCTCTGTGGTGTCAACCTTTAATTACAGATTTATTCCAGGTCCATTTGGTTCCTAGAAACGCTGGAGACCACCATAACACTCATTTTAATGTTTCACTGTGAATCTTGTGGGGCCGGTATTGACTGATATCACCCAGTTTTGACTTCCTGTACTCTTTCTTCCTTTCTAAATGTACTAGGCTCTCTGCTAATGGGATAACGTGGAAAGTTTCCCCTCCATGTTTTAAGCATCCAGTTGTCAAATAAGCCTGTGTTCCATAGTGTGCATGGAATTTCCCTTGTGTACTTCAAAAATGTATTTATGTTGTTCTAACTCCACATCCTCTTCCTTTCCCCCCCGCCAAAAGACACCCAACCAGCACATCCCAATATTTTGACATATAAATCAG
This sequence comes from Podarcis raffonei, assembly GCF_027172205.1. Taxonomy (NCBI): domain Eukaryota; kingdom Metazoa; phylum Chordata; class Lepidosauria; order Squamata; family Lacertidae; genus Podarcis; species Podarcis raffonei. The sequence continues at coordinate 59,377,521 of NC_070611.1, forward strand.
ATAGAAAGATTTTCAGTCCCAAGATCTGTAGCTGGAGTACACTACAGAAGGGAATCCTTGGTCATTGTTTGGCCCAGATATGGGTCTTACCCACTTTTCTCTTAAGAGTCCCAAACCTGGTCTGGTTATTGCCAGTGGTAGAATCTATTGCTATTCCTCAACCCTTTCCCCTCCTTTCTTTTAAGTTTCCTGGGAACTCAACTTCACATTTTACTCATGACCTGATCTTCCCAGTGCTAAGAATAGTAACCACTGTGCCACTTAGGTTCAGTCTCTTTGAAAACACCCCACAGCTGGAGAAACATGGAAGCCAGATTAGCACAAACAGATATAAACAACCAGAGGTTAGATTTATTAAGACTATTAAAAAGTCTAAATATCTTTGTGGAACAGATAAGTGAGGAAAGGATTTTTGCAAGCCCTGCAAAAGTCTTGGGAAATAATTTGCAATCAATTACCATGTTTTTGATTTTTTTGAAAGGAGGCAAACCAACTCTCAGGACACAGAAGGGACACAATCTTAAATTTACAACCCAGCTTTAACCAACTTATTTATAAATTGCCACAAGAAGAGTGAGGATCACTCAGTAGAGTAATAGATAGGTTAAAATACACATTCATTATGTAACATATTTGGTTGAATGATGATAGCTGTTCAGGGGGGAAACATGAGCTGGATAGGGCTTTTGAAGGCCTATCTGCAGTTGGCAATTATGCTATTTTTGCATAATTACCTTGGCTCTTTATCCAGTCCAGCCTGCTCTATCTCCAGGAGATGGATGATTTGTGTCAACCATATCTGTCTTATGTATTCTCTTTTACCCTAATGTGATCCTGATGCTTATCAGCTGTTAACTAACCTTGGCCTCCATTGCTAAGCTCCTATTTTAAAAACAAGGAATACTACCACTCAGGTTCTACATGCTGAAAGGATTATTTTAGAGCTGTATACATATAGCTGTGGGAGCATATCTGTCTGCTATGAACAGTCTGCTATGACAGTGAAAGTCAGTGGAGGGCACAGAATAAGGAAGGGTCAAAATTAGAAGTGTTTCACTAAAAAGTTTTCTTGTATGTTAGCTACTATGTGGGAGCCATTTTCCCCATAGTGCAATAAGTATACCAGAATATGTGTATGAAGGTATCACATGTAGTTCCTTCCCATTCAAACTTCATCCAGCTGGCATCTCTTCAGAGAGTAAGCAGGTCCCACACTATAGTGTCTAAATGTAGATAAACCTTAGTCTCACCAGAATGCAGCACCTGGCTTAAAAAGAACCAAGGCATGTCTCTCTTTTCATGTTGCTAAGCTACATCTGCTCTTGTCTTAGTTCTACCATGTTCCACTGAAATTTTAACTACTGTACAGACCTGTTGGCTGTGTGTACAAAATGAATTTATAATGAAGTCTGAAGGGGAAAAAATGGCAGAACAAGGGAAGATGCAGCAGAACTAGAGGGAAGGGCTACTTCATGCAATTCAGAACCCAAGAACTATTCATCCTACAACAAACACACATGCAGGTAGTCCTTACATAAACACTCAATACCTTTGATTTCAATGGGATTGCTTATTTGAGTAATGCCAACATGTGTGGTTGCGTAAGAAAACTTATTCTCTAGCTACTCTTCTATAACCACTTGAGGACACCAGGGCAGTAATTCTAATGCCGATTTTTGAACTGTTTTTTTTGTCTGTCTAACATTCCTTTTTAATCCCCATCCTGCCTGCCCCTTCCTTATGTAGGGTTACTTTAGTGATCCTTGGAATGTTTTTGACTTCCTCATCGTAATTGGCAGCATAATAGACGTCATTCTCAGTGAAACTAATGTGAGTATTACTCTACCCTCCCTAGGATGCCACCAAATCCTCCTCTACTTCCTCCTCCTGTTTCCTTCTTTTTTATTATTTCTGGTTTATGTTTTCTTCCCTCTAGTCATGCTTTTATTGAACTTGCCGTCGTCCTTCTCCCAGGGGGAAAAAAAGGAGGGGGGTTGCATACCTCCTTCTTTTTCACTTGTCACAGCTGTGACCGGTGAAAGCACACAAAGCTTGGGGTACGTGTGCTTTTTTTCCCTCCAAAAAAATTCAGACATGTTTGAGTGAAACGTTCTAACTAACCAGGCTTTTGTTGATACCCTCCATCATGTTACAGAGGTATGAGCAGCCAATACTGTAGAGTGGTAAGAGACTCTTTAATATGCCCGCGTAACCTCTTTCTTTTCTTATTTTTTTCTCTTCTCTCCCTCTTTCATGCTTTGTTTATTTATTTTGTTTGTTTATTTTTATATCTCTCTCTCTCCCTTTCTCTTCTCTTTGTTTCTTTCTCTTTTTCCTCGGCTTCTCTGCCACATGCAGCACTATTTCTGTGATGCATGGAATACATTTGACGCCTTGATTGTTGTGGGTAGCATTGTTGATATAGCAATCACCGAGGTGAACGTAAGTAGCTGGCATCTGTCCATGAATGTGCCTGCTCTTAACATTCATTTGTCTCTTCCAGTTTTTTTAATCTCTTCTTCTTTTATTCTCTCCCTTCTTTTCCCCTCCCTTTTTATTTGAAGTTTTTTTTTTAAGGATTGCTTTTGTTCTGTTGTTCTGGATATTTTGTTTTTGCTTGTTTCTTTAAATTTGGAACAACTTTGAGGACTTTCTGACTGTTGCATCATTTTCTTTCCCCCATAACCAGCCTGGCATGAATAAAAACTGTATAGTAGGAAAACCGATGAGAACTATGTGAAGTAAATGCACAAAGAGCAGGTTTGTGTCCTAGGAAGTTGGAGAAGTAGTCCAAGTTTAGGACTCCTGATTTGTCAAAGTTGAGTTAAACTTTCCATGGCACTGGGATACTTGCCACTTCACAGAGATCTACAGGGCAACTCTTTCGAGGTGGAATAATGGGAGCCAAATGTCATCTGTTTTCTGCTAGGCCTTTATATTCCCAACTTTTTATTCAAAAACCACAAATTCTTACAAGTCTGCTCACATTCTATGATATATTTGGTGGGTTGGATCCAGAGTAATTTAGTGATGCTTTAGTCTGACTGAAATCAATGAGGCTTGACATGTTATTGTTACCAATTCATCTCACTGATTTCAAATTGACTAAATGTGACCAATTTAGCCTGGATCAAACCCTGTGTATCATGTTAACTGATGCAGTTTTATCTCCCTATTATTTGTGGGAAAGCTGCCAGGGTAGTGTAGAGAGGAACATTGCATAAAAACCATTACATCCAATAGGTTTGATTAATTTTGGCATTTCAATACCTGCCATCATGGATTGGTATTGCTTTCTAAATACAAAAGACTGAAGTTAAGTTCATGGTTTTTAAAAAGGAAAAAAAAAATATACACAAAGTAAATATCTGGTATTTGGAGAAGAATTTGTACTGGGCATTTAAGTAAATAACATTGGATAGAGAGAAAATCCCAGTCCATTAAAGGCAATAATCTTATGGATTTTGCTGATAAATAGCCCTCTGAATTGGTGTATGTGTAGCATGAGATTTAAAAATCTCACTTCTAGAACCTAGGCCACACACGATCATCCATGCTAGACTGGAGGAATGCATGCATCCATCAGCCGCTGGTTGGCATGGTTAGTTTGCTTCAAGCTAAGTATTTTTAGGGATCCACGGGGCCTTTCTCCCTATCACATCCAAGGGAGGATTAGTGCACCAATAAGAGGGATGATGTAAACCACTGGTTTGACATGTGGTCTTGGAGATCTTCACCAAAGATGCTGAAGGATTCTATGTGGTGACACATCATAAGCGGGTGTGATTGCATACATTATATACAGGTAACTATGTTAGATAGATTTCTTTGGGGTGTATCTCACAACTATACTACTTTCCCAGTAAATTGTGGAGTTGATATTCAGGGAGTGGAAGACATTTTTGGTAATTTTCATTAAGCTGATCTCAGTTCCAGATCAAATTCTGATCAGGAATTGAGATCAGATAAGTAAGATTCACCAACCACATCTTCCACTTTCCATTGGTCAGCTCTGTTGTTTATCAGGAAAACAGGACTTTCAGGTTATGGTTAATTCTGTTCTCAATATTAATTGGCTGATACTGAGAATTGAAATAATGTGATTAAATAGGATCGATCTCAGTAAAACTTTAAGTTCAGCAGTTATTTATATATAGTTGAAGAACTGCCTAGAGCTGTCCTCTGCAGAGATTCTCCCAAAAATTTAAAGGTGGCATTGGTGGTTCTCTGAATCCCCTCTAAAGATTACCCTCCTACTATATAGTCCCTTCAAAATTCTGCACATGTCTTTTTATTACCTGGCATGTTTGACTCTTCTCTTTTTAATCTTTGCTATTAATTCCTAACATTTGTTATTAAGAAATTAATTGGTTTTGATTTTTCTTTCCTTTTTAATTTTTTTTTTGCACAATATCTGATGCACTGATAATTGAAAATCAGTTAAGGATGGAGTTTGTTTTGAATTGTTTGAAATCCTCTTGCACATAATTCTGTTAACTAAGAGAATGAATGGTACCGTACATCAATTTATTCCTTTAAAATACCCTTGCTGCTTGCGACATTTGGTATGAAATCCTGCAACCTCCACTCCCACCCCCAGCAGGCAGGCATTAATCATTGCAGCTCAAATTGAAATATTTTCCTCTTCCCAGGCAGCACAAAATGGTTTGTGGATCAGTTGCACCTCCACTTCACCCTCCCTACCATGGGAGCTTCATTGCTTTGCTCACTGTTTGTGAGCCTGACAAAATCTGCCTTGTGTGCCTGTATGCTGTCTCATGTTACATCAACTGATCTGGAAGCATGGCAGGGAGAGAAGAGGAATAAAACTTCCCACAAGCTCTATGTGATGGTAGATTTTAAAATGACTCCAAAACCAGGCATCATATGGTAGAATCCAGATCCAAAGCAATTGGAAAAATGAGTTTGCTGTAGACAACCAGTGGCTGCTACACTAAGAACAAATCGTAATGCTGAGATTTGTTCTCTATTGAAGGTGAATCTTTTTTGGCATGAGTTACTTTGTCATAAAAGGTGATGGATGCATTAAACAGGAACATTCTGTGAAGTCCAGCTGGGACTTTGCCATGCTGATCTAATCTGCCTAGGAAGCATTTGGTCACCAAAGCAATACAAGGCGATAATGAAAACACAAATATATTATGTTAGCTTGTGTGTGTATGTGTGCGCACGCGCATGTGTGTTGTGTGACAGAGAGAGAAAGAGCACTTATCTGTATGGTATAAGCTGGATTTATTTTCTTAACTAAAAATATATAGCATAGGAGGGCCATGAAGGATATAATGGATGCTTCTACATAGCAGGTTTTTTTGTAGAAGCGTCCAATACTTCTGAGCAAGAGAAGTCATCCATTCTGAAGCCTGGGAACAAAAAGCAATACTGATTGGGAAGAGTCGAGGAAAGGGGAGAATTTAGCTCCAAATCCTCATGAAGCTTAATATTTCTCTCATCTCAAATTCAGTAGTGTGTTAATTATTTCATGCATGGAGATATAGCCACAACAATCCTGACTTATGTAATCTCTGTAGGAAACTATATAGAATTCACTGGATATAAAACTAAGTCTGAAGACAAAGCAAAATAAGGAATGTAACCTGTTTCATGGTTCTGACTCCTTTCTCCAGTCAAGTTCCAATGCCGATTGAAAGTTGTTTGTCTGATCAGTATTTGATGCAGTACTAAAAGAACATCAGTCAAGAATGGAGATCATTCTGCAATAACTACAGCTTTCAGCTCCTGAAGCACAAAGTCAGAATTTGGGAAATATCAGGACAACTGCAGTCCTCTAAGAGACTGAAAGTCAGAAAGCACAATTTGAAGATTACAAGGTGCTGACAAGGAAAATCCTCCATTGATGGCAATTTGCTATGGAACAACTGAGTAGGAAGAATATTATCCAAAATGAAATATGGATGAGACTGCAAAAGAAGGAAAACAAAAAATTAGTAGTCCATAGCAGCAGGTGCAGAAAACAATGCAAAGGTGCTGGGCTATGAAGCTAAGCAATGTCTGGCCAGAATCTGGATGATAGATTGTCTAGGAACTCCATGTATTCCTTGAAATATGGATGTGACACAAAGGAAACAAATATGAACTACTAAAAGAAATGAACATTACAAAATTATCTGGAAGACTGACAAGAAATCCTACCACATAGGGGTTTTTTTGTGAAAATAGAAAGTTGCTAGTTACTGGGGGTGGGGTGGAAATTTGTGTTCCTTTTTAAGCACAGAAGGTTTTCTGACCACAGCATAAAACTGTACCAGATAATATCAACTACTGAAATTTATGAGCTTTTTTGGAAATGCATTTTTTTATCATAGTTGCATAGGTTTAGAGTTGAATTTACTGTGTGTGTTTGTAGTGAGTCAGTTTTTGTATTACTGATTGGTGGTGGTTTGTGCGTTTGTGCGTGAATGACTTTAGCACATTTTATCCATTGTGCTTTTCAGGATGTTTTAGAGTTTGAACCCATTTACCCAGTCACACACTTTTCTATATATCTAAGTGCAGGTGTATCTCTTAGGGCTTGTGCACACATTAACTTTTACCCCTTGGTTGCTGTACCAAGAGGGTAACTGTTTTGTTTACCTCTAGGTAGCAGCAGGCTAGCTCTAAGCAGTGCCTAGAGCTAATTCACTAGAGGTAAGTGTGGATCCATCAGGGGAAATACAGGCTACATGGGACAGGTGGCATCTACCCTGGGTAGATATTGTGTGCACAAGCCTTAAAAGGATCATTGAGCTTGTGTGTGGATGCATACACCCAAGTGCCTAAATATCTTGGCATGTATCTCTGCTTGCTTAAGAGATGGAAATGCATGTGTATGCATGCTATGTGCATGTTGACTAGCATGTTTCTGTGATTGTGCTTGGCAGTGCCAAGGTGTGAACACATGGGACCACTCCTAAGGCTACCTTAACATAACACTGTCCCCATAATAACAAAATTCCACTGAAATCACTGCAGTGTCACGATTATTTCAACACTAGGTTATGATGTACTATTTTTCAAGGTGTAGTTCTCTGAGTAAACTGTAGCACTCACTAGAGGGTGTGCCATCTTATTTGCACCTCTCAGAACTTTAGTGATACATGTCTTTAATAACTGGACACATCAGACATCTCAGTTTAACAATCTTGTATTTTTATTTTATTTTTTGCATTAAAAGCCATGGCATATTTTCTACCAAATCCGTTTTTAAAATGGCTTGCTTTCAAGCCTGCCTCATTTATTATTATTTTTCAGGGGCTTGCATACAAAATTTACAGTCTGATCCTATGCACCCTTATTTGGGTGTCCCAATGAACCCACTGGGAGTTCCTTCCAAGTAAGCGTATACAAGATCACACTGTTACGTCTCCTCAGCAATAGCAAGAATTGTACAACTACATACCTCAATGTTCTTGTATGTTGTACAACTACATGCCCAAACGTTCCTTGACACTTAGCCCTTGGTTTGCTGGTTTCATTTTACTATCCTGCATCTGATCACATACAGCCACTTCTTCAAGTTTCTAACCAGTTTTTGTATCTGTTCACTGCCTTCAAATGTTGATAATGATCAAGAGATTGACAGAAAACAGCATAAAAACTGCTAGTAAACAAAAGCTAGCCCCAAATACAAATACTGTTTTAAAGCCAAAATATGCTGTTGCTGCCCTGCATCATAATTCTAATTCCCCCTAAATAAAATCTGGAAGGAAGTCTGGCCTGTCAAAAAACAAACATATATTCACCAGCCTACCCCTCATGCACAAATACCCTCTCTTTTTTTAATGAGAGGCATATGCAAGTTTATGTATTCATAGTTGAGACCATCCCTAAAACTATCTATGTATGAGTCATGAGTATGCTTCTCTGCAGTTTTTACCCTCTATGCTTCTACACCAGGTGTAAGCTTTTCAAAATTCCACTGTAAATGCCCAGATTCCCACTGTGAAACCTCTGCCTATTAATAGTAAAAATTCCCAATCTTAATAAATGCAACAAATATGTTTCAAAAACCTATGGAGATAAACATATATAACTAAGAATTATTGGTGTTAACTATGGATACAGCATGACCTTAACTTGCTCCACTTTGGTCTCCCATTTTCCATAGAACAGGAGAATCTTTACTCTTTTTCAATCATTTTTGAGAAGCTGATCTCATGTGGGTAAACAGTGCAGCAGTGAAATACCTAGTCCTGTACATTTCCATTTGAAAGCCTTAATAATATGAACCTTTGTTCTTTTGAATGCAACTGCTGAGACAATGTTATAAAAAGTGAAAAATGAGACTTGAAATATGTTCTTCAAAAAGGGACTTGATCATAGGGGTTGAAAACAACTTACTGTCTATATTGATACATACATGATGGTACTTGTTTCTTTTAGCCCATAATGTAACTTAATAAATCAGTATCCCTCCTTGTATGGCAGAAGGATTTCATTACTCTTAAAAAAAAAAACCAAGTAGAAGAATAATTTGATGTGTGATCTTTACCTGTATGACTAGTGTAACAGGAGAAGACAAATGGTCTTCAGAATACTAACAGAATATGCACCTCCCCCTGGAATTCAATAAAAAGTCCAGCCAATAGATCTCTAGTCTTTAATAAACCTTAACCCTGTTATCATCCTTCATATATATATATAGGCTGTCTGAACCCTCGCTTTCCATAGATGCCAGTCTTAAAGCATTTCTGGGATGTATGGGGCAAAACAAGTACCGCTGCTCTTTGTTTGCATATAATAGGTACACACAAAGCTGTGTAGATATTTTAAGGATTTTGTGTCCCTATATTCACATAGGTATATTTTTTATTTATTTTACAAAAATTATATACTGTTTATTGTCATAAAACCTCTAGAATGTATACAAGAAATATTAACATTATCTATAAAAAACAGTTACAAACAATTAAAAACATTTAAAAAGAATTAAAATTAACAGTAAACAAGGTATGGGTGCAATTATATTCCCTGAAAAGCAACTGAGAGTTCTTTCATCTATGCATGGCTAGCAATGTTTGTCTGTGTGTCTATGTCCTAACAAGGAGTTTCAAAGGGTATTTCTTATATATAATACTTACAAGCACATCAGGAGACTGAGGCTTTGAGCATTTGGGTCCTAATCTCAAACCTTTGTCCATGTTTACTATGAAAGTGTTTGCATGTATGAGTGTGCCTGTGTGTACTGAAAGGAATGATGGAAGGGGATACAAAGTGTTGTTTCAGTGAAGTATTTCATAGAATCATAGAACTGTAGAGTTGGAAGGGACCCTGAGGGTCTTCTAGTCCAACACCCTGCCATGCAGGAATCTCAACTAAAGCATCCATGACAGATGGCCATCCAAATTCTGCCTTAAAACCTCCAGTGAAGGAGAGTCCACAACCTCCTGATGGACTCTGTTCCACTGTCAAACAGCTCTTACTGTCAGAAAGTTCTTCCTGATGTGTAGTTGGAATTTCCTTTCTTGTAACTTGAATCCATTGATTCAAGTCCTACTCTCTGGAGCAGGAGAAAATAAGCTTACTTCATCTTCCATGTGATGGCCCTTTAGTTATCTGAAGATGGATATCATATCTGAAAAATAATATTTAGGACCCAGACACTGAACTGTAAAAGTTTAACTTGAATAAGCAGTGAATTGTTATAGTTTCCATGAATAGAATACTAGAATAATAATAGGGTAATGATAGAAGAAGAGGATATATGTGTATATAACACTCCCCAAATTTCTTATTTGGGCTCTGGACATGCCCATTCAGACATTTCTTAGAGACAAGCCTTGCCCAACATTCAGAAAATTCCACAAGCTCTCCTTTTGCTCCTAGAAAATCATGTACCTTTATATGATTCCAAAAAGTAGGTGTTTTCAAATGCTCAGGACCTCTTGAAGAATCAGCTTGCTGATTTAATGTTTATGACTGGGTCAGTTCAGAGATTCCAAAATACCTCCATGTAATGCACTCTAACCTTTCTCATCCCTAGAAAAAGTGTTTTACCAACCCACAAATATAGCTGCAGTTTCTCAAGTGATTCTTGTGATGACAAAAGCTGACAAACTTACTTTCACAGTCATGGAAATCACTTCCAGGAAACTACAGCTGAATTTGTAGGATGTCCCAGACAACACTCTATCCTATTAAGAGTCTGGGGACATTGCATGGAGAATTTTTTAGATTTAAAAAAAATGGCTTCTTAGAATATTCTGAAGCCAAAAGCAGTAAGAACTGTGAGAGAAGCATACTGTTTAGGGCCTTTCTCTAGGCCTATCTTCAAATGAGTGGGGGGGGGATTCTCCTTTGAGCCTTAGCAAAAGGTGTTGGGCCAGGCAAATAGGTATCCTCCCATTTTGGAGAATCTCCATTTTAACTCCAACAGGCTCCATGCAAATGGCATGCCTCCTGTTCACATTCCTTGGAATATTCCAGTTTCCCTTTTATCCTCAGTGGTGCACTTTCTTTTTAACTCTGTTCCTCCCTTTCTTCATTCCCAACTTTTATGCTCTTCCCAACTCTTCACCTTTGTCCTTCTAGCCAGGCCAAACCTCTTACCAGCTAGTTTTCACAAAATTAAAATGTGACTGAAAGCAGATAGCTATGGTTTCACTTTAGCAAAGGCAAATTGTCAGTCAAGAGCTGGAGGATGGCCCTGTGTGTAAAAATGTCAAAATCTTAATGTTTCTCAAACCTCTGTTTAGTGGGATTCTGGCTACAATGCTACTTGGAAGTAGAGTCCATTGAACTCGATAGAATATGCTTCCATTAAAATCACTTCAGGATTGACAGATTCGTCAATCTGTTTTAAGGCTATTTGAAACTTTACCCTGTTACTGCAGGTACAATCCTTGACCCACCTACCCAAAAGTATTTCTAGAGTAATTGCATTGACTGAACTGAAGCTTGTTTTGCTAGTCCAGTGTAAGTGGATTGAGGATTGTGATCTAAAATAATCCCCGCCCTTGCAATGAAACAAAGATGGGTGGAAGGACGGCATGCACATAGCCTTGGCCTTTGTTTCAAATTCTGTGTCCATCTCTGTTGCTGTTCTGGTCTGTTTGCCTCTTTGTTGCTCTCTGTCTGATCTTCTAAACTTTCCAGTCATTTGCTGTTCTGCTGATATTGGAAACAAATCTTTGTTTTGTGCATACATACAATCATTTTAGGACTGCAATGTTCCACAAGCAACAACTTGGAACATGGAAATGTTTTTAAAGGTTTTTTTCCACTCTTCCAAGATTAGTATGTGGACAGTGAAGTCCTCCAATATACAGCTAGCAAAGGGCAGGAAAAATGTGACCAGCTTTTTTATTTCTTTATAACTTTTTTTTTTACATCCTACATTATCCCACTCTTAAGTGTCACCATTGTAATGGTTGTTATATATTTCTGATATTTACCAATATTTGTGTTGGTGTATGCATGTTCAGTTTTTATACTGAGAACTGTTTATTGGGGAAATTGTTCAGTGTTGCTGTTTTTTCAAAACAACTGGAGCTATGTGCATTTTGTATACACACTGTTCAAGCAAAACTATTTATATTAAGTGCAAAATTCAACATGCTGAGAATCTTGCTTTTAATTTTTTCAAGTCAACTTTCTAACCTTTTAGGGCTTGCAAATGTGTGAGCCTTACCTAGCAACATACCTGGGAGATCTGAGCGAGACTTCCAGTGATCCATGAGTGAGGCAGTCAGTACCTTCTATAGCTGTTTGCCTCACTCCATGGCCATTCAATTATACAAAAGAAGCAAAAGATGAAAATTTGCTTCTTTCATAACTTATACAGATTGCAGAATTCAGATTTTTATTTTAGACAAAAAAAATATTTTTAGTAAAAGTGACTCTGAAAGATAAATCACTGAAGTGAAGTTTCCCCTACTAACTATGAAATGATTTGGTTTGACACACTAAGGATCTAGCATCTGATCAAATCATTTTGTAATTCAGAATGAGGGACTTGCCACGTTAGACTCTTTAAGTCACTATTATTTAATTAACAAACATTAGGTCTGGTTTTCATACGGTGAAGCCATGAGGTGGCTCTTTCCTGTCATGGTGGACCTTTCTTCTAATCTTCCTCCAGCATTTTAAAATCTGATAATAATAATTATTATTGTTACTATTTCATTAATCATGTATGTATATCTACTGTACTGCATTAGCACCATTTCCTCAAGACCTGGAATTGCAGACTTTATAGTAGGAGGGCACTTTAGAAAAAGAAAGCTTTGCCTTATGAAAGAAAAGAATTATGCTGAGGTGGCTTTAAACTGTAATATATATATATTTGTAAGAATGTGAGATTTGGTTCTTAGCATCTCCACCTAGCTAGTAAACCAAACCAGCCCTATTTTTAAATCTTTGACAGTTCTAGTTAATGACAATTCTAAATCTAAATGCACTTAAATAAAAGAATGTGTATGCAAATAAGGGCTGGTATGTGGTTTGGGAGTTCACATTTCCTCTGTGGAGGAAATCTTATTTATTCTAAACTGTTGGTGATAATAATAATAATAATTAGGCACTTATCTGAACAGAAAGTGAAATTTCTTGAGCAGATTCCAAAGTTGTGATTGGAGTGTAACTTTAGATACAGTAATTCTTTGGTACAGATCACTGTATCTAACATTTTACTTTCAAGAATCTTAAGAAACAGACATGACTCTTGAAGAGTGCACCCATATTTTCTTTAAAAATAATATAAATTGCAGCTTAAAGTATTCTAGTATTTAGGCATTAAACATGTAAACAATATGTTTCAAGAACATGGCTGCAGGCTTTTTCAGTTTTTGTTTTGTATAGTAGTAAGAAGAGGAGAATTATTAGACAGTATCATGTCTACAGCATTTTCATGTGGAGTCATTCAAAGGGGGGGGGTTGTAATAACTATTTTAATTCACATTTGTTAAAATTAACAATTACCTCATTCCAGGAAAGTATTCTATAAGCAAATTAAATATTTTTTGATATATTTTTTAAAGGATGTAAAGTAAATCATATTTGCTTCCCTGCAGATACATTATGATTGCTAAATAATAGTTAGCACTATGCAACAGCAAACCCAGTGTCCTTATCAAATGTGTATATATAAAGAAATTTTTATTTTATAGAAATTGCTTGCCTATGTTATTACCACCAAGCATATTCAATATATTTCAGTTTCAGCAAGCAGCCTGAGAAATACTTAGATTTTGAACCTGCCCATTGCTATAAGTGTTGATGTTCTTGAAAACACAAGTAAAATCAGACGTCTAAGAGACTTTTCCTTTGTTACATACAGCTAAAGTTAGGCCATAGTATGCAATTAGGTTACTCTAGAGTAGATGTTAGCAGTTTCAATTTATTATTTATTAAATTTATACCCCACTCTTCCTCCCAAAAGAGCCCAAGGCGGGGGCTTTTGTTTTGTTTTTTAAGATTTGTAACCAATGGAAACAATGGAAAAAAACTTTCTCCCCACAAAATTTAAATACAAAAATATTTAAAATCATTTAAAGATATTCCACAGGTCTGATACTTAACCTTTTTATGAAATACTTCAATATCCAGTTTAGAAGTGATGTACAGGAGAAAATAATATTATGTTAACTATTGAGCAATTTGTGGAACACTCAGCCTGGTGGAACACTCTGTCACAAAAGACCAGGGCCCTGCGGAATTTGACATCTTTTCACAGGGCCTGCAGGACAGAGCTGTTCCACCAGGCCTTTGGTCTGGGTCCAGTCTGACCCCCCTTTTTCTTTTCAAGACCTCGAATGTAAGGGGCCCCTCTAACCCTTTCTCACCAGCTCATATGAGACCAGCACAAATAGCTGGGCCTGGTGAGCACTTAATGTTCCCACCCCATAGTTATAGTTATAATTTGTGGGTTGCCATCAGATTTTATTCTGATTTTAAGCTGTATTTCAACCGATCCTTTGATCTTATGTTTTAATGTATTATTTATTTGATGTTAGCTGCCCTGAGCCTGGTCTTGGCCGGGGAGGGCGGGATATAAATAAAATTAATTATTATTATTAGTGCTAAAAATATGAGAGATTAAAAAAAAACTCTAAGCTGTTGCTATAATGCATAACTCCATTCAGTAATTTTGATATGGAACAACATTCCAGTTTCTTAGATAGTTACGGTACTATGCTAGGATTTAAAGTAGGCTGATTAAGGCTGCAATCTTATATCCACTTACTCTTGGTAGCAAGTAAAAACTGGTATAAAAGGAAAATTCCTGGAAGCCAAGATCCAAGTTTGGGGCAAGTACTCTTTGGTGAGAGAACCCTAGTAGATATTTAAAATCACTAAGTATGCAGCAAAGTAAAGTGTGGAAATATAGGTTGCTAGACCTTTAAAATATGTCCTTGTGAGCTCCAAAACTTCCTTTTTCCCTGTCATATAAAAAGACCACATGTTTAATAAGTTTTAAATGGTTTACTTACAAACCCTCCAAAGGTCAGATTCATGTGCTTTTTCATACATCCTTCAGAAAAAGTTGCACAAGCAGAAAAACTTGGCTTAGTTACACTGGTATAGTTTCAAAATTATTGGTATAGGAACACAAGAATGGCTCATGAGAGCCATGCAGTCTAAGTTGTCGTAACCAGCTCAAAACCTCTTTACGTGTTAAGCTTCTCTGATAGACTGAGAGAACAAAGGCTTGATTACCTAGTCCCTCCCCAGGTGAACTAAGCATGGCATGACAACTTACTGTATGGTCTTAACCCCTTCATGCATTAATTAGACTTAAGCATGTTTGTTTTATGAGGCTGGTTATCCCACACTTACCTGGGAGTAAGACCCACTAGACTCATAAAGACTTCTGAGTGGATATGTATAAGATTACACTGTTAGTTATATCAAGAACTATGGTTTAACCAGTTTGTGGATCAATATTGCCTGACCCTAAACAGATAGAAAATACATTGTCTTGAAGCAAGAAAATTATTTGAAGGGAATGTGGTGGCTCCTGGTTTTGAAGGGTCCATGGACAATGCACACTCCCTGGGGGCACCTCCCTTAGGGAGTCTACCTCTACACTGCCATTATCATCAGCTCCTACAGCTCTTCTTTCTCAGCACTGCTACTACCAACTTGAAGCAGAGAGCCAATGAACAAACAGGTCATGTCATTTTCTGTTCCTCCATTCACCACCGCTGCTGCCTAGACTCAAGTAGGAGGCAGGGGAACAAGCAAGCAGTGGTGAAGAGGAGAAGCAATTGTTTCTCAATGGGGCTCCCTGCTGAGTTGCAGACCCTGGAAAACTATGCAGCACTTAATTTCTATATCCATTATGCTCTTGGTTGTAAAAGTAAAACATGGCCAATATGACCTGAGAAAAGAGAAAGGACACATGAAACATAGAGACAGGGGATTCAATGCAATTCTATATTGTTTATGTGCAGAAAAATAATCCCTTCCCATTGGGATGCTGAATAGTGAAGGCCAAACCATCCAGGAGTTGAAAGAACTTTTGTCCCTATCATAATAGTGGCCCCAAATGCAATTACCGGTATTTATTTATGTCATAAATAATCATTATTAGTAGTATTTATTTGTTGTGTTTTACACCAAAGTGTTTCAAAGCAACTTACATAATAAAAATAGAAATAACAAAAAACATCAAAACCAAATATAAAAACAGCAACAACAACTATAGTGTCAAGCATGCTTTCTGGGGAGAGCATTCTGCAAGCGGAGAGCCGCTGCTGAAAATAATTTCAGTTACGCTTAGGGAACAAAATCATTCAACAATTTTGGCATTTAACACCCTTCCCCACCACCACAAGCTGCTTTTTCACCTGTGGAGAAAAGATGAAAAACCGCTTGGGGGGTAAATGACCTTCAGCAAAAATGGCTGGAGGAGAAAAGGTTAAGTTTCTCACACACAGTACTATTCCTCTTTGCAGTATCCTGCAGCTGCTTTTTATTTAAAACAAAAACCAGGAGGCCATTACATCTGCCATGCACTGCCAGCTTGGACCTGAATCATATCCTAATTAAATAAGCAGTAAAAAGACACAGAAAATGAATTAAAAGTTAGGTGTACTACTTTTCAAATAAAAATTAACTGGCAGCAAATTATTTCTTCCTGCCTACCCACATATTTGAACTGAAGCATTTTACTGTGAAACAACTCTGCTACTTGGGGGGCAACTAATCAGCCTTCATGTATAGTTTCTTTTGGATATGTAGTTCACGTTCAGACTCAATAAATACTAGGAAGAAAGGTCTTGAGCATATTCAATATTTCAGCTAATCACTGTGTATTTTTGACTTTGGGCTTTTATCACTAAGTGCTGTGTATTGAAAACAGTGTACCTCAAGGTAGACTGAATAAAAATCTGATTGATACATGGTCTAATGCTGACCTTATTAAATCAAATGAAGCAGCCTTATGGATAGGAAACTGCCATACTAAGGCAGACCAACTGTCCATCTAGCTCAATATTGTTGACACTGACTGGCAAGAGCTCTTCAGGGGTTTAGGCAGGAGTCTTTCCAGACCGTACCTGGGAATGCTTCAGTTGACATGCAAATAATGTGAACTGCTATAAAGCCTTCCCTAAAAGGACCTATAAGTTGCAATACACTAGGAAACTTACCTAGCATATCTGAACCTTGGAAGCTGTGCTAATGTGAAGTACAGTGGTACCTCGGGTTACAGATGCTTCAGGTTACAGACTCAGCTAACCCAGAAATAGTACCTCAGGTTAAGAACTTTGCTTCAGGATAAGAACAGAAATCGTGCGGTGGCGGTGCAGTGGCAGGCCCCATTAGCTAAAGTGGAGCTTCAGGTTAAGAACAGTTTCAGGTTAAGAACAGACCTCCACAACAAATTAAGTTCTTAACCCGAGGTACCACTGTACTGAAATATGTCTACCATGTAGCTAAAGACATTAATTGGAACCCAATGTCCATCCAAATAAACAGAAGAATCATAGTTTGTCTCTTTTCCTAAGCATATAAACATTGTCTTGCCAGGTCAGCCCAGCATACTCTAACAATTGCCAGTCAGATGCACCAAGAAGCTCTCAAATAAGGCATCATGGAAATAGTCATAACCTGATAGTCATTCATAGCACTGGTTAATAAGATCCTGAATACAGTAATTCAGTTTTTACCTATTATGGCTAATGGCCTTCAGAAGAAACCTGGTCTATGTTTCAGTTATCTCCCATGCTGATTACTGCAGTCATATTTCAGCTAGTCTTTCATTGTCTCATCTTGGTACACTTCCATCCATCCAGCATGCTCTTCTCTGAAACAAGTCCACCCTTTGTCCCATATGCCCCTTATGCCTGGAACTGCCCCCCAGAATGCCTCTATTATTTCTCCTCCCATATTTCCTTCAGGTTGCTCATCAAATTAATATTTTTCTCTGGAGCAACCCCTTACTCTCCATACACTATTATAATTAACCTGAAGTATGTATAATTGAAAGAATGGCATATACCTTTCCTGTTAGTTTTACTTCTGTTTCCCTCCTCTCACGCTGTTGTTTCTCTTGTATCTGTTTTCAGATTTTAAGCCCCTTAGGCCAAAGATTTGTCAAATATATTTTTTGTCATATGCCATGCACATAGATAGTATGTATAAGCAATTATAATGGCTATGAATTTACCAGTCCTCCATGAATTTATCTAATCCTCTTCTGAAGCTATATAAACTAAAGGCCATTGTTTTATGATGAACAATCATCATCATTAGTTAACTATGTGGTTTTCTCTGTTTTTAACCTATTGCCAGAAAACTGAACTAGATGACTCTGGAGTCTAGTAATTTCAGAAACAAGCATGAATATATCTTCAATCACTTGTCATATCTCCCCACTCCATTCCAGCCTGCCTAGATATGTTTGTTGAAATGGGGTGACCAGAGCAGCACATTGTATTCTTAAGTGGAAATATAATAAGGTTTCTATAATGGCATTGTGATACCTGCTATTTTATTTCCATCTCTTTAGTAATAATTCCTAATCATGATTTTTCCTTAAGTGAATTTTCTACTATGGTCTCAGATCTTTTCACCTCATCAAAACTCAAGGTATGAATGATTTCATTACTGCTTTTAGTATGTGATTCTTTCTGTTGAGTGATAGGCCAAGCTTTTCGTAAGCGTCTGCAAAGATATTTAGGATGATCCAAAAAACCAAAGTGCTGCACCAACAAGTACAAAATAACCCTTTGCAGTGCCACAAATCCAACTCAATGGTGTAACATTGGAAAATGTCAATCACTTCTCCTACCTAGGCAGTTATCTTTCCACAAGGGCCAACATTGATGCTGAAATCCAGCATCGCCTGAGCTCTGCAGGTACGGCTTTCTCCTGATTGAAGTGCAGAGTGTTTGAGGACCAGGACATTCACATGGAAACCAAAATGCTTGTTTACAAAGCTATTGTACAAGAAAGGAAGGAAGGAAGGAAGGAAGGAAGGAAGAGAGAGAGAGAGAGAGAGAGAGAGAAATTCTAGGAAATTCTATGCAGATATCAGAGTCAAGTATTACTACACAAAGGGGGTATTATATTCCACAGGTATTGCTGTGCTATGTGCATGCTGCCCTCAAAAACATTCCCAACTATTAACAAATAATTACCAGGTCAATTAAGATAGTAGGCTTAAATTCTTAAACAATGGAAGATAGCTACTTGAAGTAAAAGCAGTATCTTCCAATAAGCTAAAGTCCTGCTACACTCTTCCCATCACCAAATACTGGTCCCTGACCACATGTCAAGAAATGGACATATCTCTCAACACCATAACTATGCAATCCAAGGATGGCTGGGCAATATCAACATTGTCATTTATCAGCAGCTAAATACCGGTATATGCTGATATATCACTATGTCTGGAATGTATCTCAGCTGCTGCTTCCTCCCCACCTCAGGGGAGGAATAACCCAAATTAACAGGGCTGGCCCAAGACATTTTGGTACCTGAGGCAAACCTCAAAAATGGCACCACCACCCCAAGTTGTAAGTAGTAAGTGAAGATCTACATTGCGAACAGTGTCAGGGGATCAAATCAACCTGATGGTTGATGTGGGAAGTAAAGGCCGTCACAGGGGAGAAAGGGACCAACTCTGGGCTGGTGGAGCCCAGGAGAGCCCAGGAGGCAGCCCCTGCCATTTCCTCCCTAGGGATGGGAGAAGACCAGCAATGCCTATTTGCTGAGTGTCCACAGTGGAGGCAGAATTGAGGCAGAGGGCTGCTGAGGAGGCAGCAGGACCAGCTGCCAAGGAATACACCACAACTGTCGCAGCCACCACAGAAGCAACAGCAGGTGGCGATGCATTCCTGTGAGGCTGGATTTGCTCCCACTGTGGCTCCTACCTGAGGCAGTTGCCTCACTCTGCTTCATGGGTGGACTAGCCCTGCAAATCAGTATGTGACATTGTTGTAAATCATTTGCATAAACAGATTAAAGTATTTGACTTTTCATTATAATTGCCAGCACTTGGAATGGTAAGATTCACTGTAAATATATGCTAGTTCATATACTCAAATGATGTTTGAAACCATTCATTCTATGCCCATTTCTGTGAATTTTAAGAAGTTTTAAAAACAACAACTGCTGAACTACTTAGCATTTCCCCCCATGTGCAGTGCTTTTTTTCAGCTGGAGCACGCCAGAGCACAGCTCCAGCACCTCTCAAGTGGGCAGCATTGTGGGCTGGCGCTGTTTCTTCCCTTTACGTACTTCTGAGAAGCCCAAAACGAACATTTCAAGTCAAAGCAGAAGCTGGCCAGCATGTGTGAGTCTATACTTTGTTTTAGATCTATGACTCCACCTAGCTCCTAGCTGCTTCTAGTCATGATTCCTCAAGCTACAGGGTGTGGCCAATTCATATTTCCTTTTCTTCAATCTGTCTCCTGTGTAGCAGCAGTGGGCTTTCCAGCCAGACTTCTGCCATTGCATGCACTTGCGTTTGCACAAGGGCTCTTTTGAGCTGCCCTAGCCATCTGCCTGAATCTAAGAGAACAAAGGAGGCAGGGGCACACTTATTTGACCTGCACCAGAACCAGGGGAGACTCCCAAACCAGCTAGGGAGAGATTACCATAGTGTTTAGTGCTTCCGTGGGTTGTGAACACAGCTGTTCAGGGCTGCCCTGAGTTGCCTGGCTACTTACTGTAACAACTTCATGGTGAATTCTGGCACCTATTTTTATTGTGCAGCTTCCTAAAATGCATAGAAATGAACATAGGGTGGCATTCAACAAACCTGTACTCAGAGTAGACCCACTGAAATTAATGGACCTAGTGCAGCCATGTTTATTAATTTCAATGGGTGTCCTCTATGTTAGTTGAATACCACTCATAGAGTGTATTGTTTCAAACCTAATTGTGTGTATAGGTATATATGTATTCATGGTCAAAATAGCATGAGAAATGTTACTTTATGAGTGTTTTGATGTTTGTATAATATGTGGAATCCACAAACCCCTACCTCAATGAGGACCTGTGCATGGAAATAAGTACTTAGCAAACAGCCCCTGACAACTACAACATGTCATTCAGAGGGCTGTTATATACACATGGACCTGGTCAGATCATCACTGCCAATCAGAACAAAAAGGGGAAACGAGGCACAGGATTCATCCCTTCTCCTCTTCCGAGATCGGGGCTGTTGGTAGAATCCTAATCCAGGCTGTTGCATACACATACAGTTAGACTGGAGCTCTTGTACATATGACCAACCTATTACATACTACATTGTCTGCTATAACTAGAGAACTATCTGTTCTAATAAAAAGGATTTAATTAGGCATTGCTAATGACAGAAATAACATTTTAAAAGCTTACTGCAAATATAACCCCCTGGAATTGGTTGTATGTCAAGGCCAATCCTCATGTCAAATTTAAATGGTGAACTATTGACAGACTTGCATTCACAGTGCAGTGGGCACATTTGATTCCTTGAGCATTTATACTGGTATGTTTGCTGTTATTCATCTTTCGTGCCATTTTTTATTGTGTTTTATTTCTTGGCCTTTATTTGTTTTCTCTCTCTCTACCTCCTCCCTTAACTGTAGGGATTCTGCTCTTCTTCCTCTATAAATAGCAATTCACAGTCAAGATCCGTCCAGTAATCTTGACTAATACTGCAAATATATACCATTTACATGGAGATATTGATTTAAGCCATTTTGATTCTGGTGTATCTTTTTGTTGAAATTGCAAGGCACAGCTTTACATCCAATTATCAGACTTTAATTAAGAACATAAGAGTTTTCTGGATCAAGCCAATGGCCCATCTAGGCCAGCATTCTTTTCTCCCCCATGGCCAACCCATAAGCAGAACCTGAGCACCAGAGCACCCTCCCCTCCTGTGGTTTCTAGCAACTGATTACTGCTTCCAACCATGGAGGCAGAGCACAGGCATCATGGCTAGTAGCCACTGGTAATCTTATCCTTCATGGATTTGTCCAGTCTCCCTTTAAAGCTGTCCAAGTTGGTCTCATCACTGCCTCCTGAGCTAGCGAGTTCCATAGTTTAACTACGCACTGCATGAATCTTCCCATATTCAGCTTCACTGGATGTTCATGAGTTCTGGTATTATGAGAAATGGAGAAAAAACATTTCTCTATCCACTTTCTCCATGCCATGCATAATTTTATAAACTTCCATCATGTCACCTCTTACTCACCATTTCTCTGAACTAAAAGTCTCAAATGCTGCAACCTTTCTTCATAGGGGAGTTCTCCATCCCCTTGATCATATTGGTTGCCCATTGCTGAACTTTCTCCAACTCTATAATATCCTTTTTTGGTGAGGAGACCACTATGGTACACAAAATTCCAAATGGGATTGCATCATAGATATGTATAATGACCTTATGATATTAGTAGTTTAATTCTGAATTCTCTTCCTAATGGTCCCTGGCATGAAGTTTCCCTTTTTCACAGCTGCCACACATCGGGTCAACCTCTTCATCAAGCTATCCACTTGGATGCCAAGGTTTCATTACTGGTCAGTCACCACCAGTTCAGACCCCATGTGCATATATGTGGAATTAATATTTATTTTGTGCTGCCATGCATCACTTTACACTTGTTTACATTGAATTGCATTTGCCATTTTGCCTCCTATTCGCTCAGTTTGGAAAGGTCTTTTTGGAGCTCTTCATAATCTCTTTTTGTTTGAACAACCCTGAATAATTTTTTAGCATCAGGACTGCTCACTCTTAACTCTAGATCATTTATGCACAAGTTAAAAAGTGCATGTCCCAGTACAGATCCTCGGAGAACATCTTCTACATCTTTCTATTCAGAGAACTATCCATTTATTATTATTCTCTGTTCCCTACAACTTAATCAATTTCTAATCTGCATAAGGACCTCTCCTCTTATTACATATTACTTATTACATATTACTTAGGAGTCAGAAAGTTTTTTGAAACTCCATCACTATATTACATCAACCAGATCACCTCAATCTATATGCTTACTGGCATATGCTGCCTTGTGCATCTTTTGGCTACATAAGGATCCACACTCAACTTTGAACCTTGAAAATAGAATGGATGTTGATAAAATGTTCCTATTCTGTTGGTTCTTCTCATCTAGAACTTATCTAGGGTTTGGTTTTTGTCCTTACTTGCATGGTTGATATAAAGGGCATTGCCAAAGGGCCTGTTCCATATTAAAATCGGGCAGCTGACTCCTGATGCCATGGTTAAAGAAAAGGCAAGTGATAGCCCTTGAGGGATCAGAACCAGGGTTCAGCTCTTAACAAGTATATGACACAAAAATCTGACTCAGCATTAGAATTTAAGACATAAGGCAGGTGTTTTTGCAGCTGGTTTACCTGTGCAGGCAACTTCTTGTTTAAGTGGTATTGAATGCACAGCTAAATGCAGAAGTCCCATAGGTTAATAATTCTTTTTCTGTGACTTCACACTGAGTGCCCTCTTCCTATGATACACCGCTCACACAAATAAGGTGGCTACGATAGTGTCAGCACTGACTGTTAGATACATAATCAGAACTCCAGACATAATCATAATTAGGGCCTCTACAAGTGTAGCATCATAATTAGACCTAGAGAGTCAAGACACTGATGGTCAACTGGCTCCAGGAAGACTTAGTGTTTCTGGACTTACAGCATCTAGAGTTTAAGAATCAAAATTCACAATAGTTACAAAGGCTATAGAAAAAGGTCTGAAAGCAACAAGAGGAAGCAGAACTGAAACAGGGAACAAGATACCTTTTAGCCTAAAACCCTGTTGGATATATGTATGCCTGATGAGAAACTCCCCTCCCATCAAACCTTATGTCCTGGGGTAATCAATAAAATAAGGTACAGAAGTACATACCACTTTCCAATAGCTGACTTCCAGAAAAAGCGAGTCCTGGATCAGGCTGGGACCTAGAATGGTATGGTGGGTTTCCATTTGTTTTTATTCTGGATTGAAGCTTGTCACATCCACACCATATATTAAAAGCATATGCTCCCCCCCCCATAAAAACCTAGGAGCTATAGTTTACACCCTACAGAGTTACAATTCCTAGCACTCTAATAAACTGCAGTTCCCAGGATTTGGAGGGAGAGTCATGTAATTTAAATATATAGTGTGAATGTGATCCACAGTGAGATTCTAACTAGAGAACTGAAATTATATATTTGCAGCAGCAGTGGTAGGTGCTGAAGGTTAGGTGACCATGGTATTTATCTCCAACCAGGAGAAAATGCAATAACCTACAAATTAATTGGTGGAAATTACTATGCTTGACAAATGGGTCTCCTGAGATCAGTGCTTGAATTCCAGCCTTGACAATATCAGATATGTTTGTGTTTGCAAACATTTCAGGAAATGGCCTTCTCATTGACTTTTCTCCTGTACACTTGAACTGATGTCTGTCATATTGTGTTCTGTCACTTGAACCTCAAGTGAAGGTATTTTCACTTAGAAGTCCAACTTCAACACTCTCATCAGCAGATCCACAATGTGCAGCCTTCAATATATTATGCTACTGTATTTATTAGTGCTAAGAAATCCTTAACAATTTTCACAAATTAATTCTGTTCACTATAAAAGATGGCTGGTACAGTTTTGAGATATTACTTTTATCTATTCATGCCTCATTGGGGGGAGGACACAATTTTGTACTGCTTGTATAATACAGAAAAACTTTGAGATGTGCATTTTGCAGATCATACGCAGAAGAACTCATATGTGATTGATTCTTCAGGCATTATGAATATATGATAGATGGAAAGGTTTGTTCTCCCTTTCTTGACATGAATGTAATTAACTTAATACTACAAATAAAATAGCAAATATCACAATGCCTTTATAGAGATCTGAGGTGCATCCCCATTTAGGATACTATATACCATTTGTAACTGTTGTCTCATCACAAAAAAGATGTGAAGAAATGGAAGATGCACAAAAGGATTTGAAGAGGTGATAATGGTATGAATGTTTTGTTTTTTAAAGGATCAGACAAATTAATGGAGGATAAATTTAACAATGGCAATTAGCAATGATAATTTCAAAGGCAATATACTTTTTACTACCAGATGCTAGAGGCAAACGGCAGGAATGGCTACAACCACCATGCCTTGCTTGTGAATTTCCCAGAGACTTCTGACTGGCATATATTCTGAATTTCAGTATTTTTCTAGTTATGCATGGTATTGCTAAAGTGTATTACATCATCCTGTTTAATTTTAGAAACTAGAAGAAAATACTGAAATTCAGAATACACACACATACAATAAATGCTATGAAGTTCTGAAAAATAAAGTTAAATAAAATATTAGCAATAATGGTCAAAGGACATACATATCAGAAAGAGAAAAAGATATGAAAAAGTGTGTTATATTTTAATAATCTTAAAACTTTTGCTGAAATCACAAGCTGCTAGAAGCAGAATCCAAGAAACAGATACCTATCACTAATTGAGGTAATTTTTTCAAGGTTCAACAAATCCCCTCCCCTTTTCAAAAAAGTAGAAATAATTTACTTGTATGGTGTATGCTTTAAGCATAAGTGTAATGTCTGTTTAAAATAGTACAGAGTGCAAACATGTGAAATAGTCTTTGAGTTTTCCTTATAGCATGAACAGCCTATAAGAGTTCCAGAATGTAGTCAGCAGTAACACAAGAGCCAATGCCCTTGCATGGCATATTCTATAAGGCAATTGAGGGAAAATGGATTTGGAATAGTGCTTTTGCGAGTGTGGCTGAAACATGGATCATATCAGCCCCAAACCAGATGCCATAAATGTCATTTGTGGCTTCCCTGCAATTCCCTACTTGGTTAATGTCAATAGCCAGTATTGAGCTGATGGAGATCTGGTCAGGAAGTAGTATGATAAAATTAATTTGTTTTTTTACCACCCTGTATCTGCATTGGATTAGCATTCCATCAGCAGAAAACAGCTGCTATATATAAATGTCTACTTTCAGTTTTAGCATTTGGATAAAGCATGCAAAGGATTGACTCGTGGTACAGGCAGACTTATAAAAGCATCTGGTTAAATTTCTGTCTCTGTGTTTCTGAAGCAGAACCAGACTCAACAGCATGCATAGAACTTCAGGTTCCATTCATAGCATCTCAAATTAAATGTTTAATAAGCACTAGTTTGGAAAAGACCTGGCTGAGGCCATGGGAGTGCCTAAAAGACAGAGTAGAAGCAATTCTACCTTTGGGCTGGTCACTGGCCTGTCTGTTTAAGACATTTCCATTGTTTCTTAAATCGTTATATAACTATTTCCCTAAAAGTCTGTTTAAATGTATACTTTCTTGTTGCAGCATGGTTTAAGATGTTAACCAACTCTTTTTAGTACTGGAAATACCAGTACTGAATATGAACTCAGTAGTAAAGAATAATTTAAAAAGTTGAAATCCTAGCTGTGGGATACTGAGGAGAAAAATGGTGCCACTTACTCTAGAGTAGTATTATTTATATTACTGAACTATTCCAAGTAAATAGTTCCAGACTTGCAGTGTGAAGCTACCAGACCTCTTCTCAGTAGATCACAACTTTTTTTTTCTATTGGTCTATAAGCCAACTGATGCAGATTCATACCCTCCATACGTTTGGTATGAAAATGCATTTTGTTGCATTGGCGGTGGGGGAACATAATTTCCTTCACCCAGGTTGAATTGGATCCATTACATTCTAGAAAATCAGCATAGTGTCTCTATTGTGCCGTCCTATCCCCCCCCCCCCCATTACTCTCCTCCATTGCTGTGGTGTTCTGTTATTCCTGTGTTATCCAAGACATAGCCTATTGGGCTACTTCGTTGGAGACTTATTACAGTTTATCTCTGTCTGCCTTTCTTTAAAGCCAGCTGAACATACCCAATGCTCTTCCTCTATGGTAAGATCTAACAGAACCCTGCCCCCCCCCCAGCTGCTTCTGTGACACACTTCTTAATCTCCTAATACACTCCCTATTCTCTCTACCCTGACCATCTAGGTTTCTGTCTCAAAGCTTAGCCTAGTTATCTCTGCATGAAGCCACCATGTTGTGTTTCTGTTTGTTGAGTCTGGTGTTCACATGAGCTGTTGATTATGCTGCACATGATGTGTATTTACTGGGCATCCTTGAGCTTTCCTTTAGTCAAGTTAACTGTTGTCCTACGTTCTAATGAATAATTACCAAGAGAGAATTAGAATCCTTTTCAGATTTTCTGTTTGTTAAGTCATGAGCTCTTTGATGCAATGGAATTGACTTGCAAAATGAATTGAAACTATGAACAAGGTCCACATTGTTATTTTTGTGTGTGAAAATTACCCATACAATGAACAAATAGCACAAATAGAATAAGGTGTGGCAAAGAGAAAGGCACTGTGCATTTGCTCTAGAGTCCAGTCCTGAGTGTCTGATAACACTCTTCAAGCATCTAACCTATCCAGGCTTGAAGTCATTCAGCAACAACCCTCTAGCTCCTGTCATGTGGCCCTGTTCCTGCTATCCACGGAAACGCTGTTTACCTTCCCGCCAGAGCGGTACCTATTTATCTACTTGCACTTCATGCTTTCAAACTGCTAGATTGGCAGGAGCAGGGACCGAGCAACGGGAGCTCATCCCGTTGCAGGGATTCAAACCGCGGACCTTCTGATTGGCAAGCCCTAGGCTCTGTAGTTTAACCCACAGCACCACCCGCATCCCATTGGCATAAATTTCCGCACTTCTTGGTGAAGCTGGTAATAATGGGACTTTGAGGAAGGGATTGGTAACTCTTAAGAAATAATGGAATTCCTTCCTTCTCTCAGTCCAAATTTCATCATGCTCATTGGGTTTACTCCACAAATACAGAGTCTTTCCCCTTGGCCTCTATTTTCTTAATTCTGCAAGTAGGATATGTTGAGCAAAACAAGCCAACAGTGTTGTTTAGGGCACCCCCTTGGAATCTCAGCTGAATTGTCTGCCCTTGAACAACAAATATTCCCCTCTCCCACTGGCTGTAACAGAAGTGTTTTCATGCAGAATCAATTCTAGAAAGTGTCAAAACTAACTACTGTTATGCAGGCCACAAGCCTACTGAAAACAAATGCTTTCAAGGCGAAATGGACTTGACAGTAAAGCATGGATTATGGTTATAGCATCTTAACAATACCTTATTTTAATAGAAAAGGTTGCAGGTATTTTATGTAAACTAAATTATTTAAAGAGAGAACTTTGTTCTGTGTCTTGGGTGTGGGTGTACACACACACACACACACCAAAAGTGCTAATTTTGAGCTCTTAACAGGAAATCAAAGGGGTCTGTTCTCTCCTGGTATACACAGTGGTGAGTAAGATCAGATTGGGGTGTGTGTGTTTTTGGGGGGTGATCTGCACTGTTTCCTGGTTATGTACTTCTTCATTATTTGGGATCAAATTTTTCGCTCTGCAGCAACGGAAGAGAATGTGGGCACAATATGTACTCAGAGGGGGAAATGTTATTTCCTCCCACAGCATCAGGCAGTGCTTCCATAGCACATCTAGTAGAAGAGCAGAAGAGTTTCTTAGGGCACTAGAGGAAACAACCCTTTGTTGTTCTACTTAGCATGGTTTGGGAGCTT
The DNA here is from genome assembly GCF_027172205.1 of Podarcis raffonei. Classification (NCBI taxonomy): domain Eukaryota; kingdom Metazoa; phylum Chordata; class Lepidosauria; order Squamata; family Lacertidae; genus Podarcis; species Podarcis raffonei. Next base: position 59,405,549 of record NC_070611.1, read on the forward strand.
CATTTCCCACCACACCCACCAGCAGTCTTCCTGGCAGGGAGTCTTCTCACAAAAGCCAAGGCAAACTAGTTGATCCCACTTGTTCAGGAAACTCTTGCCTTGGCATAACATAAGTGCAGAACAAGGAATGTTCAAGCTAGTCACATTCCCCTTGGGGAATTGGGTGGGGGAGATGAATACTGAGGGACAAGGCAGGAGCTGTGAGAACAGAAAAGGCCAGTTGGGGGGGATATCTAATTTAAACTCTAGGGACTGTTAAACAGTAGCAGTCAGGCCAAATAACTGCTTTATCAGAGCAAGGCACAGGCTATGGGAAATACCTAGGGGTCATGAGAAATATAACTGAGAACAGTGAGAACAGTGAGCATGTAGTACAAAGCTATTTTTAAAAAAATCAAGAAGTGGGAAGATCATCAGATCCTGAAGAAATCATTCTAGCTTAGTTTGGTTTATGCAGTGCAGGCCTCTTTGAAAGGGATTCCCCATTCAGAAGGAAACTTTGGAATTGCTGTTGTTCCTCAAATAACATGAATTAAGTATATATTGGGTAAAGTTTCAGTAAACCTTGGTATCTTTAAGGTTAACTTTTTTCCTGTAGAGGAGAAAATTCATGGGAAAACACATGTGGATATTATATTGCTTTCCAGTATAATTCATGCATCTGCTCTCATGAGTATTTCTTCAAGGAATATAAATTTCATCAGAATTGACCATTAAGCCCCTCATCTCAACTTAGCACTGTCTGCATCTTGCTATTTTGCTGTTGCTTACAACTGAAGACTGATCAGCTACCTCCTTTTTTGGTGGGCTGCTTTCTCCTACTATTTCTTCCATGGGGTCTGTCACAAGGGAAGCAAAGTAAAGCACACTGTTCTGCAGATGTTGTGCCGGCTGGGCCGTAGCAATTAGGTTTCCGTTAACTGCATGCTCAGCTCCAAGCTTTATGAATATATCCTTCAGTGAGCATGAAAAAGTCCTTGCAGAAACCTGAAGAGGCATCTCTGTATGCTGGCCAAAGAATGTTCCCAGAAGACCAGGTGGTCTTCAGATAGCTATTTTTCTTTCTTCTGGCCAAGTGGAACAGAACACTTATGAGGAGCAAAGGCCATGGCTGTGTATGCACCCATTTAAATCAGTGAGAAAATTGAACATAGATTGAACATCAGTGCTCAGCGGAGCCACAGGGCATGCACCACAAGGCGGGTTGGTTATATATTCAAGCTAGATAATCAAAGTAGCAGACTGGAGCAGTCTGAATGAGCAAGCAGGGCATAAGGAGACAGTTTCTGTAGTGTCCTCCTGTGCTGAGTAATACTTATTGCCTGAGGCATGAAGTACTTTGTTTCCATTTCCTCCTGCTTGTCACCATGACCAAGCAGCAGGAAGTTGTGAGCAAAATGGTGGTCTTGCCAGTTACACCTGTTGATCAAATTACATATGGGGCAGTTTCTCAATCCATACAAATCCAAAACAAAATAGCTTTCTTGTCTCACAAGTTATGATATATCAACCAAAGGAATGGCAGAAACTGTGCCTTACCCTACCAGCAAGGCCCTTGAAAAATATTTATTGTTAAAATTGGGGTGTGAGGGAGAGAGATTTTGGATAATGCCACTGAAGAACCATGGGGAACTGTTGAGGAATGAGGAAGAAAAAAATAGGCTAACAATTTGGTGCTAGAAGACAGATTATATATCTGCATTCATCTGTCTGAACTTCTGGGACTAGTGAAAGATTAGAGGTCTATAAGGCAGGGGAACAGTGCAGTGAGCTCTTCCTGTGAAGTAGCATTTTCTGTGGCCCAGGGTCTGTGTTCCTCATCTTCTGTTGTAACTACTGCCCTCTGTGCCAATGGGTTCCAGAACGCAGAGGAAAACTCTCGCATCTCAATCACCTTTTTCCGACTCTTCCGCGTGATGCGTCTGGTGAAGCTCTTGAGCCGAGGCGAGGGCATCCGCACACTGCTATGGACCTTCATCAAGTCCTTCCAGGTAATTCTTTATTTCTTCTTCTATGCCTTTGCCTTGGGACAATACTGATGTGTTTGCCACCTCTACATTGAACATTTTTATATAGATCAGCAATGATCCCTGAATGGATAGTTTTTTCCAGTCACAGGTCTCCCAGCATTAGGGTGAATGTGATGAGGTAAAGGATTTCAAAATCTAAACCCAGATCTGTAAACCATGTGGAGGTGTGGAATTGTTTAGTAAACTAGCTGATTTTTATGTTTCATAAACTCCCCTTATAGTGTAGTTTCCAGAGGGGTAACCATGTAAGTGTGTTGCAAGAAAAACACCCAAGTATTGTCACATCTTTAAAGTTAACACATTTATTATGGCATAATACATTTATTAGCGGCTAAGGTGCCACAAGACCTTCTTTCCCCAGTGCTGAGTTTTAAGTTAATACTGGACATTGAATTGGGATTGTTGGATCCTCCTCTGATAAACATGCTAAGACAAAATGATTGATATACAGTGGTGCCTCGCAAGACAAACGCCTCACAAAACGAAAAACTTGCAAGACGAAAGAGTTTTCCGTTTTTGAGTCGTTCCGCAAGACGAATTTCCCTATGGGCTTGCTTTGCAAGAAGAAAGCCCATAGGGAAATCTCCGGGGACCTCTTTTAAATGCTGGCAGTGGGGAGCAAAGCCTTTCGCCCCCCTCCGGCCTTCAGAAGAGGTCCAGGAAGGCCGGCGGGGGCCGAAAGGCTTTGCTCCCCACCGCCAGCATTTTAAAAGCGGTCCGGGATAGCAGGGAAGCGTGCTGCGCTTTCCCGCTATCCCGGACCGCTTTTAAAATGCTAGCCATCGGGAGCAAAGACTTTCGCCCACCGCCGGCCTTCAGAAGAGGCCGGCGGGGGGCAAAAGTCTTTGCTCCCCCCCGCCTGCCTTCCCGGGATAGCGGAGAAGCACAGCGTGTTTCTCCGCTATCCCGACGGCTTTTGAAGGCAGGCGGGGGGGAGCAAAGACTTTCACCCACTGTCGGCCTTCAGAAGAGGTCCTGGACCTCTTCTGAAGGCCGGTGGGGGGCGAAAGTCTTTGCTCCCCCCCCGCCTGCCTTCCCGGGATAGCGGAGAAGCGCAGCGCGTTTCTCCGCTATCCTGACGGCTTTTGAAGGCAGGCGGGGGGGAGCAAAGACTTTGGCCCACCGCCGGCCTTCAGAAGAGGTCCTGGACCTCTTCTGAAGGCCGGCGGGGGGCTAAAGTCTTTGCTCCCCCCCCCCCGCCTGCCTTCCCGGGACAGCGGAGACTTCTCTGCTGTCCTGGGGCGATCTTAAAATGCTGGCGGGCGGCAGCGAACCCTTCGCTGCTGACCCCCAGCATTTTAAAAGCCCCCGGGACAGCGGAGACTTCTCCGCTGTCCCGGGGCGATCTTAAAATGCTGGCGGGCGGCAGTGAAGCCTTCGCTGCCGACCCCCAGCATTTTAAAAGCCCCCCGGGACAGCGGAGACTTCTCCGCTGTCCCGGGGCGATCTTAAAATGCTGGCGGGCGGCAGCGAAGCCTTCGCTGCCGCCCGCCAGCATTTTAAAATCTCCCTGGGACAGCGGAGAAGTCTCCGCTGTCCCGGGGGCTTTTAAAATGCTGGCGGTCGGGAGGAAAGCCCTCCTGTTCCTGGAGCTTGCGGGGTGGGAGGTGGGGAGAAGGGCTTTTCTTCCCACCGCCAGCCTTCAGAACAGCCTTCTGAAGGCTGGCGGTGGGAAGAAAAGCCCTTGTCCCCCCCCCCAGCCTTCAGAAGAGGTCGGGGGACAGACTGTCCCCGGACCTGGTCTGAAGGCGGTTTCCATAGGAACGCATTGATTGATTTTCAATGCATTCCTATGGGAAACCGTGCTTCGCAAGACGAAAAACTCGCAAGAAGAAAAAACTTGCAGAACGAATTAATTTCGTCTTGCGAGGCACCACTGTAGTCATATTTTCCCCAAGGTTTCACAGCCCTAGTTTGTATTTTTATTATTTTATATTAAAAGTATGGTGTTATACTTTGTCCCATCAGGTCAGCCTGCGAACAAGCACTATCTTTTTGCACTGATGATTTATGCATCTGTGGTCACAACCAGAAATTTGGCTTTGTCCTGTAATGGCAACAGCTCCAACCCCTATGCATGTTTTGGGCATAAGCTGATGTATCTTAATAACAGACACCAGTACTAAATCCATGGCAATGGTCACAAGACAATGTGAGCTCACATAATTTTTGTTGGCATTCTGTCCGTCTCGAGAGACAATGGAGTGTGCCTCCAAGGGGAGAATCACAGTGCCTGCTGTGGCTGCAGAGACCAGCAACTTGTAACTGCTGCCTCCTGCATTGTTTTTGCTGTGTTAGCAGCACCAAAATTAACTCCCCAGGGCACAGGCCTGTGCAGTGTATATAGAGGTCCTGGGCTGCCCAGATTATAAGACACACACCCCTCAGCCTTGCTGATGTGATCCAAAGGAATGCAGAGCAGTACATTTGGCATCAGCTTGGCTGCAGGAGCTGCTAGAAGGAAGTGTACAAGACTCCATCCTACCATCTTAGTGTCTCCACTCTGGATTTGTCTGTAGGGTTTACTCCTTAGCCTTTTCTTCCCCCAAAGATGTCCCTCAAGGCTCAGGTATGGATTTTTCATCAGGGTTTACTCCCGAAGCCTTTCTCACAAATAAATAAAAGCCTCAAGGCAGTGGAGGTTTAGGATCAGTTTTCCTTCTCTTAGATGGGCTACCTTTCGGGCTGACGAGCCCCATGAGCTAAGCAGAAATAACCCATGGGTGTCAACAAGCACCATTTTTTAAAAAAATGCACTTTAAAAAATTATTATCAGCAAGTTTACAGCCAAGGAGTTTCCTGACAGAACTTTAAAAACAGGCCCCAAACAAAGGACATAGCTCTGTCCTTCTGTAGTCTGTCAATATCAGTCCTATTTCTCAGCACAACAAATTGCTCCATCTCTCATTCCCTTCACATCTTTATTAACGCTGTGCCTCTCACGGAGTCACTGTTTGGTTCTTAGTTCTGTCTTCCATGATCCTTTATAATTTACCCATATGGACAGTATCATAAACAAGTAGAAAGTCAGTTGTCAACGAGAGCAAGAATTGCGTGCTTAGAGGTTATTCAGACAAACATAACAAGAGTGTTAATTTTTTGGAGTCAATAAATGACAGAAAATGGAAATTTACAAAACATGTACACTGCAAATGGATCCCAAAAAGGAATGAATTCCATTGTCATTGTGATTTCAGCAATATTTTCTAGTGTTTCAAAAAGATGTCCACGAAGTCTAACAAAATTCTACTCTGCACAGGAACATACATGTTGACAGTGCTAAATAGTTACTAAATATAAGAACAACAATATTCATTGAAACCCAACGTCATTACTTATTAGATGAATTAAGACACCCTATTTTCCTCATAGTTGCATAAAAAAGTAATGAATGACCTTGTTTCAAAAATGCTTTATCACCATATTTCTCCATAGAATAATTTAAAAACATTTCACCCCAACTTCCACTAACAAACAGGAAACAATACTTGGAATTAAATTACTTATGAAGCTTATAAAAGCAGTGGCAGAAATACTTAATTTTAAAGTAGGGAAGAGTAGTTTATGCTGATAGATGTTGTCGTATATTGGTTATTGCACAGAAAAATGTAACCTTTTCAAAAAAAATCCACAAGATACAGTATACACCTGCCTGCATTGAGATGATGGTAACGTATTTACTATACCCAAGATAAAAGGAAATACTGGGCATTAGCCAATGTTTGCTTATGTTCAACTGCAGTACTACAGATAATGTTTGCTGAAAGCAAAACCCACTTCACACATTTTTTCTGACACAAATAATAATAATAATTTCAGTGCAAGACTTATTGACAATATAATTATGGTTCTGTGTGTTGATAGCAAGTTTAGTCAAAGATCAGGCGAAGTCAAAGATGGATCAGTAGAGGCACCTAGTGGAAAAAAAGACACATTACAACAATTAGTTGTTCTTGCAGTGATTTTGCATAATACTGTACATGCATTGAAAAAAAATTAGATGCACAAGTGCATCCATGTTTCCACTTTCTGCCTTATATGACTTGCCACTTGTACAGCTTCAGGGATGGGGTGGACGACTATTGCTGCTGCTGTTGCTTAACATTTATAGCCTGCCATTCCTCCAAAGACTTTAAGGTACTCTACATGGTCATTCCCGCCCCCCCACAACACGCACATTTATTGTTATTATTTGTCTTCCACACACATATCTCAAGGTGATATACAAAATTCCATTCAAACAAATAAATCTTGTTGAAAACAACATGGAAAATAACCTCAGATAAGCTCAAAAACAATAACCAACTAGGCACACCTAAGGCAGAGACTTATTCAGCGGTGAAAGTCTGTCCTAACAACAATCTTTTGAGGTAAGCTAGTATGAGAGATATGAGACCCAAGATTTTCCAGTGAATGTCATGGCTGGGCAGCAATTTGAACCTGTTTCCCCAATCCTTGTTCAACATTCTAACCATTTCAACATGGTAGGTCTCCAAGGGATATATGAATTTCCATTTGGAATGTGACAACATGTGAGGGAAACAGCAAGTATAAATGCATTTTCATGTGCTTTGCTGCACAATGAATAGGCAAAGCCACTTTTGCCTTCTGTCTCATCCCTTCAGGCTGTTGTAATAACATATAGGGGCTTGCTGAAATACCCCTTTCTTCAGCAAGTCAAACTGTCTTATTAAGTGGCACACCATGATCTATTTTGGGTTTTTTCCCCTCCAGGCTCTTCCCTATGTGGCTCTTTTAATAGTGATGCTGTTTTTTATCTATGCTGTGATCGGGATGCAGGTAGGTAATTTCCTAAAATTAGTGTTTTCACATACAAAAGTATATATGGAAGTCAACAAACACTTGTAGGAAAATGATTTGATTGACCCAAAGATTTTGACAAGGTGCACAAAAATAGAGTAGCATCAAAAACTGTATCTTGAAATAGATGTGCCAATAGGACTTTAATGTTCATATTTGTTATTTCAGTTCAAACAATTTGGTGGAGACAATGGAGAAGGGGCTTCCTGGTTCATTTTGAAGTTGTTTGGGGGTCTGGAAATGTATGGTCAAGGAACGAGGAGCAAGCCCCTGCTGCTTTCTTCATTTTATTTATTAATTTTTTACAGAGGTTGTTCACCATGGGTGGGGCAACATTAGAGAAGATTAATTGCTTTCCCAGCTAATATAAATACTTAAATGAATATAGTCACGTCAAAGGATCAAATGCTTTTTGCTCAAAACCCCTGTAAAAGGATGACTTTGACCTGTGTTGAGAAGATTGCTACAGTTGCTTTGAAGTACAGGTGAAAAACCACACCAAATGCTCTTAGAATATAGTACCTGCTTTTTAGCAGTTTAATCTAAAATTTATCTAAACATTGGCATATGAATCTTAGTTGCAGTAAATCTTACATCTCTTTTGACCAGCAGCCTTATCTGAAATATCATAAGAACATAGGAGTCTGCCTTACACCAGGTCAGACTATTGGGCCACATAGCTCCATATTGCCTACAGTAACTGGCAGCTACTCTGTAAGGTTTCAGGAAGGAGACCTTCCCAGCCCTACCTGGAGATGCTGGGGAGTGAACCTGGGACCGTCTGAACATAGGCATACCTAGGTCCTTTGTGCTCTTGGCCAGGAGCTGTATTGACGACCCACCCAGAAAAGAATCTGAGAAGCAGGTGAGATTGCTTGGACAGGAGGAACATGCTTCCTTGTGGCTGGATATTGCTTTCTGCCTGGAAGCCGCTCCAAGGATCCCTTTCCGCTCCCTCCTGCAACAGCAGCTGCAGCTTTTCCTTCTGGAGATCTCAGAGGATTCCTTCTGCGGGCAAAACAGGTGCTTTTGCACCCCCAGGAGAGGCTGCTTTTGCCAACCCCTAAGTAATGCCTCTGCTTCTGCATGTAAGGGCAGATTTAGCTATCACCCTTCACCATCTGGTTTTGCACTGCCAGTCTAAAATCAATTGATGAAAGAGCTACATTGACACAATTGGTTTACAACTCGTGGAACTTCAGTTTGTGTCATAATTTGGGGCTGGCATTGGGGAAGAGCATGCCACCTGTGACTTCAACAGCTGTGTAGCAGGTAGAAATTCAATAGGTTACAATTATAGGAAAAGCTTCGCCTGATAGCATTTTGTCAGTCAGACACCCTACAACTTGTGGATAGCTACTGATTTATTATTGGGCCTTCCACCCCACCCACAAAAGAGGGCACAAAATTGTGTATGAAACTCACATACACACAAAGCAAATTTTATACATATGTGTGCCTTCTTTTCCAGTGGGGGTGGAGAGCCCAATCCACAAAGTGGACTGGACCAGAAAATCCTTGGTTCAATATGGAGAAGAGGTAGTAACATGAAATCAAGTTCTTGGTATGCGTGTATGTTGCAGAGAAGAAGTGAAGCTTTAGAAACACACTTTTTCCTTCTGCTACAACATGGTGTACCTGGCAGTGTTAATCTGTCAGTGTCAGTGGTGGTGGGTGGATTTTGCCCACACCACACCATAGTCTGTCAAACACAATATCTTAATTCCACCCATATGCATGGATAGCAGCCATTCACTTACATGGGGGGGGGGGAGGGAATAAAAAGTGTGTACTCAGGGGCGGAACTGAGGTGGGAGCTAAACTACCCCTGGGTTTGCAACTCTCCCAACACCATTGTTTATTGCAACCCATCTTCCTCCATGCAGATTAAACCTACTCCTGTCTTGGTCATAGTATAATATAGTTGCTAATGTAATAGGGACAGAACCCACAGAGCTTCCTTTTAATCTATGACAAGGCAGAAATGCACCTAATTTGTACACAATATTTAATTATCCCAGATGAGTGTTGGGACACTTTGCCTCATTCAAGATTTTAACAATCTAATCTTATTATATTGCAAAACCAATGTTTCTGCAAAAGGAGATATATCTGCATTAAAATGTGTATCTTTGTCACAAACAAAGTTCTTGCATTAATCTATATTTTGAATTTGCCATAATGAAGAAATAATTAGAAAAGGTTCAGGCAATTCTAACTCACATTCATATTTTAATAAATAATTAATAAATATTAGGTGCTAAGTATTTTTTATTGTGTCTCTTCTCTTTGGCGATCACTCGTAGCCGAGTAAGATTGTCTTGCACGAACACTGTCTTAACAGTGAGCCTGTATGTGACTGTGGAGGCCAATTCTGGATCCACATGTCCTTCCACAGTGGGGACATAGGTTTCCGGACAGGAGTTGATCATGGTGAAGGTTTGTCGCATGTGCCTTCCTCTTAGCTCCTTTCTCCTTTTCGCCCCGAGTTTGTGCTTCTTCAAAGTCCATGACACCTTTGGTAAAGGCTGTTCTCCAGTTGGAGCGCTCGCAGGCCCAGTTATCAGTACTTATACTACATTTGTTTAGATTTGCCTTGAGAGTGTCTTTAAACCCCTTTTGCTTTCCATTTTTGAGTTTGGAATAGAGTAGTTGCTTTGGAAGACAATAATTATATCCTCCTCAACTCTGCAAAGTCCCATTTCCTCAGCTACTCAACTCTTGATGGGCATGAAGGGTTTTGCCAAATCCCTTGCAGTGAAAAAGCCTGGTGAGAGTTGTTTGAATCCACTTGATGCAAGAGTTCCCTTTTTTTAAAAAAAATGCCCTTGAGACATTACTATTGAGTCATCAGTTTGGATGCACCAGAACTGACAGTGACATGAGACTTTCCTATTTAAGGAAAGAAAGAAAGAATCTATCTTAGCTGTCTCTTCTGATACTAAGCATCACAATGCTTAAGCTTCACCAACTTATGTGACCAAGTGCAAAAACACAAATTGATTATGATGGATGACGTTGCCCAGCTGAAGGCTCAACAAGTGTGCTTAGAGGAAGAATCTTCTTTTCTGTCGTCTTCTGCATTGCAATCATTTCTACATACTGTACTTTGCTAATGAGTAAGATGAAATGCTGATTTTAGCCTAACCATTGCCCCTCATTTAGTCTGTTATATGAAGAGCTTAAAAGAACAAATGAAATATCTCATGGAAACATTGCCTCATACTCTTCTTTCCTGAGATGAAAAATATGGCCTGCCTCAGAGTATTTAATCTGTCCTCCTGCAACGGTAACTCCCAACACCCCCTCAGAACAGCTGCAACTGTCATTACTAAAATAGTGAGTCTGAGCCTGGGGGAGTCTGAGCCTAGAGCATTTCAGAGTACTCCTAAGGCAACTAACTTAGAATAACTTCATTTTAAAAGCAATTTTCTGCCTCTCATGCTAATTTTTTTAGAACATTCCTGTATTTCTTTCTCTTTAAAAAGCATGATGCTCAGAAGGATATTGCAACACTTAAGCCTACCAGCAAGGGACGCGGGTGGCGCTGTGGGTTAAACTACAGATTCTAGAACTTGCTGATCAGAAGGTCAGCAGTTCAAATCCCCGCGATGGGGTGAGCTTCCGTTGCTTGGTCCCAGCTCCTGCCAACCTAGCAGTTCGAAAGCACCTCAAAGTGCAAGTAGGTAAATAGGTACCGCTCCGGTGGGAAGGTAAACGGCGTTTCCATGCGCTGCTCTGGTTCTCCAGAAATGGCTTAGTCATGCTGGCCACATGACCCGGAAGCTGTACGCCGGCTCCCTTGGCCAATAAAGCGAGATGAGCGCTGCAACCCCAGAGTCGTCCGCGACTGGACCTAATCGTCAGGGGTCCCTTTACCTTTACTAAGCCTACCAGCAGGATTTTCTAGAACCACCACATGTGCAAAAATCAACCAGATTCTGCAGCACTTGCACATGAAAACAAGGAAAATATATCTCACAAGACACAGAGAATTGCAAGATGTAGCCCTACTATGAATTGTAACATGATACTGAACTAAAGTGCTGGGTTCAAGCATATGTCACAGAATTAATTATTTCTGTACTGGTTCTTAAATAACAGAAGAATGTTCTTTAAATTTAAATGTAAATTCATCTTTACATGACATCTTCTTCACTTGTTATACTGAAGCTAAAGTACTTATAGCTGTCAAATGAAGGGAAAGGATTTCTTGGCAAATCTCTCCTAGCCTGCCTAAGCTCTCCAAGGATTGTGTGTGATGTGGCCAACAGAATAACCCTGTAATTTTACATACACAATGTGTAATCTTGTGCTCAAATTTTGTAACTAAACCACTGTAATCCTCTGTACTTATTTTTGAAAAATATTTGTATTAATGTCATTTGTAAATTGAGAGAAAACACACATTGAGTTATATGGATAAAGAAAAACTGAAGGGCTACAGAAGCTTTAGAACAGATTAGAATTTAACACAATTCTGAATAATTTTAGAGTTGGCCTTAAAATTCAAAGATTCAGTTACAGAAAAGGAAAAATAGAGTTCAATCAAATATCTACACAGTACTGGGGAAGAGTGTTCAAAACTCCCATTGCTCTAGGTACATTTTGTGACAAGGGATTTCATGAGCGTGAGCAGTTTCGGAGCTCTGGCCACAGTACTGCACCTAAGATTTCAGATTAAAACTGCGGAGTGAAAGAAAAGAAGAAATTTTTTCTGCCTCCCCACTTCCAGCTACTCTCTGAGAAGAGAAGAGACTGGAGAAGAGGCCATCTTAAGAATATTAGGTGGGTGGGCAGGGGAAGGAATAGACCATGTGAAAAATGAACATAATATTTCAGCTGCAGTTCATTAATTTTCAGCATTGTGTTATTGTTATTTTAAAAGTTTGCCTAGACATTCCGGCATTGCATCCATAACCTAGGTTTAAGGTGCCATTTAGCTCCTAACTTTCATATCTTAGTAGGCTGACGTTGAATCTGCTCTCCCGAGGAAAAGCCCCACTGATCCTCTGCGACCAGTTCAAGTCAGGCTGGCAGACAGCAGTCCTGAACACCCTTCAGAAACTGGGTGTTGCCCCTCAAGCCCTTCTAAGTCTGGGGCTGGGCCAGGCAAAAGCTACGGTCAGGCAAAGAATCATAGACACTGAGAGACAACAGGACTGCTCAAGGTGCAACCTGACTGTAAAATTGGAGAAATCGAGAGATATATAGCCGCACCGGCAGCATATCTCTTCTTTCTCGTATCCAAAAATGCAAGAAGGGCTTTTACACTTGCCAGCAGCTCGGCTCTGCCCTCACCGGTCCTGGAAGGATCCTTTTAAAAAGTCCCATATGCTCAGAGACTTTGTGCCTGTTCATGTGGGGATATAGGAAGCCCAGAGCACTTGTTCTTTAGATGTCCCTTTTATGAAGAGGCACGTAGTGAGACCATTGATCCCCTGCTGGTGAGGCTCGCTGACCTCCCGGAAAAGCAAAAATTTGACCTTTTCCTGTCAGGCAAAGATCATAAGATGACCCGGATGGTTGCGAGATTCTGTTTACAGATCTGTAGGCACAGACTATCCCCCAACCCAAACTAGTTCGTTAAGAAAATCCCCAAACTCGATTCTATGGGTGACTCTGGGTCATCTCTCTGCGGTAGCTTATCTTAAAGTTTTAAGTGTCTATACACTTATCACATTTATAAATTTTAAGTTTATTGTTGTACATTGTTTTAAATATTTGTTTTCCTTCTGGGATTGTACCCCCAAGTATGTTTTATAAGCTGGTCTCCGACCATAATAAATTATCTATCTATCTTAGTTTCTAACACTGCTGGGGAAAGATGTGAAACAAATGAGTTTGAATATCTGAAATGTGGAGGGTGCATCCATATTTTATTTATTAATTTAAAATAAATAAGAATATTAATGTGATAGCTAGCATGAAGTATAATCTTACAAGCTCCTTTTTTCTACTAGGTGTTTGGTAAGATTGCCCTGAATGATACCACAGACATAAACCGGAACAACAACTTTCAGACCTTCCCCCAGGCAGTACTACTGCTTTTCAGGTGGGTTTCACACTTGTTTCCCTGGTTCAACTATATCATGGAGAAGTTAGTCACTGTGTCTAAGAGAAGCCACCTTACACTTGGGCTGCGATCCAATCAATTTGATACCCTGCCCAACAATAAATGTCCAATGATTGTTAAGATCTGATACATCCAAAATCTCCTAAAATGCATCTGCTCAAAGTTCTTTGCCATGACTAGCTAACTGAAGAATAGGTTGACAGTCCAATATTGCAAACATTGTGGCTGCTTTTGAACCATGAGTTACACTGTGCTGCAGGATAGTTAGTTCCCATTAGGTGGTGGAGCAGACATGACATGACTAGCTGAGCTTTTAATCTCTAGATCAGAGCTTTCCAAACTGTATGTTGTGACACGATAGTGTGTCGTCTGCAGTGTGTAGGTGTGTCGCGTGAATACTCCCTGTGCTCCTCCCGGGGCTGGAAAGGGGTTAGGTTAATCTCCAGTTTGCTAGTAAAACTGAATTATTGTGTCACAAAATGATGCATGTCTAAAAAAGTGTGTCACCAACATGAAAAGTTTGGAAAGCTCTGCTCTAGATTATTCCGTGGTAATGACGAATTACCTTCTTCCCATCAACCCCTTTTCAATAGATGTGCTACTGGCGAAGCTTGGCAGGAAATCATGCTGGCATGCCTCCCAGATAAGAAGTGTGACCCTGAATCCTTGGAATCAAACAACTCTACTGAAGGTGATCATTCCTGTGGGAGCAGCTTTGCTATCTTTTATTTCATCAGTTTCTACATGCTGTGTGCCTTCCTAGTAAGTATATGTCAGCAGCTTATGAGTGTTGGTGATTAACGTGCACTTAACTTGGAAACATACTTTATTTTATCCATACTAGTATTTGTTGTATTAAACAGAGTATGCTGGTTTGTAACTATATAATAGATTATATACATAAGATGCTGCCTTAAACTCGATCAAGCTAGTGGTGCCTTTTCCATCACCTACTACTTGTTCCTTTTCAAAACAAAGCAATGAAGTCTAGGTTCCTTTTCAGTTAAATGTTTTACAGAGTTTTCTTCTTCAAAAACTCAAATTCTGAATTGTGCATGGAAAGGAACTTCAATTGTGGATGTTCTAGCATGAAATACTGACTATTATTGTTGTTTCTGATCTTCCTTGCAGATCATTAACCTTTTTGTAGCTGTTATCATGGATAATTTTGATTACTTAACACGGGATTGGTCTATTCTGGGTCCTCATCATCTGGATGAGTTTAAACGGATCTGGGCTGAATATGATCCTGAAGCCAAGTAAGTCCCAGGACCATGTTCCAGATACATTTTTTAGGAGAATAGTTGCCCTAAATTCTGTCTATTCACCACTGAATTTATTATTCTAAAACCATGATTGTGGCATATCTAAAAGTAACAACAGCAACTACACTTTTGTAAAGCATTTTCAAGTGTTGAAAGTGCTTCACATGCATTATCTAATTGTCGTTCTTATAATAGCTCAGTAAAATGAGTTGTATTATTAACCTCCGTATTACAGGTAGGAGAGACAGAGTTGTTTACTTAAAATAAATTGTTGACCAGAATGCAGCATAAGTAATTTTGGAGAATGCTCTAGAGAGCAGAAACTGTAGCTGAATAACATCCTTTTGTTTTGAGAATGTAAAAAATGTTTTACAAAAGACCACTATTTTTAGCTGAATTTAGGACCATGAGGACTCAAAACCCAAAAGATCTGGACCAAAGTGTCAACCTCTATATCCAACACCACAGAGCAGTTATAAGGAAGGTATACCTGATCAGAACTGCTTTTACAGTGTATACGCAGGTGGTGCTATCGTCTAAAACACTGAGCCTCTTGGGCTTGCTGATCAGAAGGTTAGCGGTTCGAATCTCCGCGATGGGGTGAGCTCCCATTGCTCTGTCCCAGCTTCTGCCAACCTAGCAGTTCAAAAGCATGCCAATGCAAGTAGATAAATAGGTACGGCTGTGGCAGGAAGGTAAACAGCGTTTCTGTGCGCTCTGGTTTCTGTCACGGTGTCCCGTAGTGCCAGAAGCAGTTTAGTGATGCTGGCCACATGACCCAGAAAGCTGTCTGTGGCCAGCTCCCTTAGCCTGAAGCGAGAGGAGTGCCACAACCCCATAGATGCCTTTGACTGGATTTAACCGTCCAGGGGTCCTTTACCTTTACCCTTTACAGTGCATAAACAAAACATAGCCAGATTATTTAAGAATACAGAATGCAGGTGGAAGTCTTGTACTCATAATTGCATATATTTGCACAATTGCATTCTAGTGTTAGTTAACTTCTCTTTTGTTTTTCTTACTAAATGTGTTTAGAACCTGAAATGCATTATTCCTTTATAAAGGGTATTCTGTAGAGCAGGGGTAGCCAATGTGGTGCCTTCCAGATGTTGCTGAACTCCAACTCCCATCATCTCTGACCATTGGCCTTGCTGGCTGGGCTGATGTGAGTTGGAATCACCAACACTTGGAAGGCACAACATTGCCCATCCCTCACCATAGAGGCTTTTATTGAATTAGAGAAAGTGAGTTTTTCAGGAGTAAATTTATAGTCCTAGTTTCACTAGACTAGGAAAGCAGGTTTATTTTCAGTGTCACAGTGCATGCTGCTACATCATGGGATAAAGTCCCTTAGAGAGTCAGAGGGAGTATACTACACTGCTATAGTCTTAGAAAGAGGCAGATGCACAAATCATTGGTTTTTCTGAATTAAGAGATAACTGATTTAAGTACGTTTTGTTGTAAAATCCTACCAATTCAATAAAAACCCATATTATTGTATGTGTTTTGCATCACTGCAACTTAAAAGCAAGAGTTAGTTGCAATGCCCTGGTTTTTGTTAAAACTAACGTCATAAGGTATAGGCCCTAAATCAAAGCCTGTATCTGCTTCCTTTGCAACAGACACAGCATAGAATTCAATTGTTACAGCTTGCACTAGCTCCAGAATAAAAATAACAACAGAATTTGCTATACACATACAGAGACAGCTGGAAAATATCCTGAAAATATAAGGTGATACCAGAAGGCAAAGCAATAGGCCAGAGAGCCCGAGATCCCAATTCTTCAATATGAACTTCTCAAAACTCAAGATGAACAATTCTCAGATTTAGTATTTCATTCCCAACACAGAATGCACAGCATATTTGAGATACTTTTTAAAAAAATTGTCTGGGTTAATCAAAAACCAGTAGTAGGGAACTGGCATGCAACTTGGGCCCTTAGCAATGAAGGCACTCAGGCTCACAGGATTGTATTTGACTCAGATAAACTCATATAGTGTAGGTGGAATTCAGTGTCATGTTATGATGATTGTTCCATCTGCACATGCATTTCTGACTGCCAGACACAACAATTTCTCCAATCCTTCCCCTGCATGCTATTTTGGGGGTTCTCTCAACTCTCTTAGAGGAGATGAGGGGAAGGTGCAGGGGCAAGGAGAGGAGAAAAGCCCCACTGCACTAGCAGGAGTCCTTGCACTGGTTCTCACTAGCACAATGAGTTAGTTATATATGGTCCTGTATTCCTAACTAAGTGACAAGTCCCTTTTGCACTTTCTCCTATAGAGGACGTATCAAACACCTAGATGTGGTGACACTGCTCCGTCGGATACAGCCTCCACTGGGTTTTGGGAAACTCTGTCCTCACCGAGTAGCTTGCAAGGTATGACACTTCTTTCTTTTTACAAAGGAGATCACATTAACAGAATCTAATCTTTGTTTGCAGTGCTGTTTTTCTAGAAAAAAGAGGTGCCAGAACTCACCTCCCTTGTTCTCTTATTATGGCAATGGCACCCATCTGATAGGTGCTGGAAGTGAGTTCCAAATGAAAAAAGCCCTGTTTGTTTGAGACCTCTCACTAGATCCAGACATTAGTCCCTACTAAGCATTCTATGGCTCTCATAGCAACTGGTGTTTAGGATATGGCAAAACTTGGATAATGTTGCCTCTCCAATTTAATGTCAACATGTCCCCTAGCTGCTGTGTTCTGATCAGACCTACCCACTATGGGGAGGGAATGTGAACTGATGTCGATTTGCTTTAAGAATATATCTCGTATTGGCCTGAATATAAGCCTCACTTTTCCCCCAAATTCTGACTGTGAAAAGTTACACTTATATTTGCAACCTTATGGTATGCAGCCAGGAGTGTGGGGCAAACAGTGCCAGGAGCACAGCAAAGCGGCACCCGCCTAATAATAATAATAATAATAATAATTTTATTATTTATACCCCACCCATCTGGCTGGGCCTCCCCAGCCACTCTGGGCGGCTTCCAAAAAAATATTAAAATACTATAATACATCAAACATTAAAAGCTTCCCAAGGCTGGGAAGGGAGAGAGCACGGCTCCCCCACTCCCAGTATGCAGCCAGGAGTAGCAAAGAATGGAGCGGCTTATATTTGGGTATTTTTTCTTTTTCTCCCTCCAATTTTAAATGTGCGGCTTGTATTCGGGCCAATACGGTATATCACACCTTTGTCCAAAAATGTGTATCAGGGCAGTGTATATAAAAAATTAAAATCCACAGCAATTTAAAATGCCTTCCTTGGGGAATGGGGGTTCCAATACAGAGAAGGCACTGTTTTGAACATATACAATGTATTTCTCCTAAAGGTAGTACACAGAGAAGGCCTCCTCTGATGATCTTAATACACAGAAAGTTTGATATGGGAGGAGGCACTCCTTCAGAAATATAAAGGACACCAACCTTTATCTTTTTCCTCCTCCAACCCCTTTCCTTTGGTACCATATTTTTCAGATTG
This sequence comes from Podarcis raffonei, assembly GCF_027172205.1. Classification (NCBI taxonomy): domain Eukaryota; kingdom Metazoa; phylum Chordata; class Lepidosauria; order Squamata; family Lacertidae; genus Podarcis; species Podarcis raffonei. The sequence continues at coordinate 59,423,224 of NC_070611.1, forward strand.
CAAATAAATGTAGTAAATAAATAAATCCCAAACCCTGATCCCAATTTTAGGTAGGCCTCAGTGCTGCAGCCATCTCCTGTCTAGACTTTTTGGTTGGACTACTGTCAGCTTCAGCAGCTGCCTGCATGTGTCTGCACAGGCCCATGTGGGTGTGAGAATGTGCCAGAGAGCAAGATGAGAGAGGTGACTGCAGCATGTAAGGACCGAGCCCTGTGGAACCCCACATTGAAGGTTCCACAGGGCTGAAAAGCATTCCCCAAGCAATACCCTCTGGGAATGACCACCCAGGTAGGACTGGAATCACTGCAAAGCAGTGCCACACACCCCTCCCCCAGTTCAGACAGTCGCTCCAGAAGGATACCATGGTCGATGGTATCGAAAGCTGCTGAGAGGTTGAGAAGAATTAACAGAGACATATCTCCCTTGTCAAACTCTGCCTCCTCCATCCTTTAGTGACTGGTAAGCCTCAGTAATTTACAGCCCTCTCACATGAACCCTGGAATAGAAAGTTTGAGAACTTCTGATTTAGTCTGTTGGTAGCTGGACAACAATGCAGCATTTTCCATGAAAACTTCTGGAAATGGTCACTTTTGGATGCAATATACCAAGTTTGTCCAGGAAGATTCAAAAGTCAAAAAAGAAAGAACCAGGGGGTGAGGGGTATAGCAGTATTTGAGTTAATCTTGAACATGATAAGAGAAAAGCATATGAATAAATATAGTTCATTCAGCATAATATTTTCTCTATTTTTTCAATCCTCATAGCGCCTTGTGTCCATGAATATGCCACTAAATAGTGATGGGACTGTCATGTTTAATGCAACTTTGTTTGCACTGGTCAGAACAGCACTGAGGATCAAAACAGAAGGTAAGACCCTTAAGGTGCAGTATGATTGTGTGGGATACTATCAAGGCTGGGCCATGGACAGCAGCCGTCTGGAGTGAGTCAGGAACCGGGAGTCAGGACTAAAGACAAATACAGACCAAAGTGCCATTTATATTTAGACAGACATCTAGTGACTGGGGTAAGCAGTTTAGTCACATTTTTAAGGTATGGTTTTTACACCTATAATGACTTATAATTTAATTCATAACAAATTAATTAATTCTTCAGTTTAGGCAGGTGTGCAGTCATGTACAAAATTACCTTATTATAACACCATTCTTTTGTGGCTGGCAGAGATATATGACTTTTCTGAAGGCTGTTCACACATCCATGTCAGTATGTCAGAATACATGGGTCAAATGTGACAAATATGACTTTGCTTTTACCCTGTTCAAATTAACATTTACAAAGTGGCTGTCAACTAACTTTCAGGATTAATATAGTGATGTAGTAAAGCTAAGCTCATAATACAGAAAACTAGAACTGAGTACACAGTTAATTCATCATACTTCATTATGACTGTGATAATGTTTTATTATGGTTTTATATTTGCTGGAAGCTGCCCAGAGTGGCTGTGGCAACCCAGTCAGATGGGCGGGGTACAAATAATAAAGTATTATCATCAATCTAGATCTATTTAAAGTTCATCCATAGCTACAATTGTTGTTACATGAAAGCCTTAAATCTCTAGCTATATAAGAATCACATTATACAAATGTGTTAATAGTAGCCTTGAGTTTTACTTGAAAAGGGTCAAGTTGACCCTAATTGCTAGTGTTTTTGCTGCTCTTGAAACTTCCTCCCGCTGAATGGAGTCTTTATTTGCACTACAGTTTTTCTTCCTGGATGTATCTGTATTCAACATTATAACTATGTTAGACCTGGCTTTATCATTATACAGGGGTGTATTATTTCTAGGGTTATTTCCCCTGTATTTCTCACTCTAAGAATCCCTAGATTGTCTTCACACAACCTTTCCAATGAGAGAGGAGTATTCCTTTTTTGGGGGGGAGAGTAAATAAATTTTTATTGATTTCTTCTTTCCACAATAAGTGATAATTCCACAAATAACATCAAAAACAGGTTTTCCTCCCTTTCCCCATATATACATTTATCCTTTCAACACTATCTCTTGCGAGATTCTTAAAATCTCGCTTTGTTGTTTAGTCGTTTAGTCGTGTCCGACTCTTCGTGACCCCATGGACCAGAGCACGCCAGGCACCTCTGTCCTGCACTACCTCCCGCAGTTTGGTCAAACTCATGCTGGTAACCTCGAAAACACTATCCAACCATCTCGTCCTCTGTCGCCCCCTTCTCCTTGTGCCCTCCATCTTTCCCAGCATCAGTGTCTTCTCCAGGGAGTCTTCTCTTCTCATGAGGTGGCCAAAGTACTGGAGCCTCAGCTTCACGATCTGTCCTTCCAGTGAGCACTCAGGGCTGATTTCCTTAAGAATGGATGCGTTTGATCTTCTTGCAGTCCATGGGACTCTCAAGAGTCTTCTCCAGCACCATAATTCAAAAGCATCAATTCTTCGGCGATCAGCCTTCTTTATGGTCCAGCTCTCACTTCCATACATCACTACTGGGAAAACCATGGCTTTAACTATACGGACCTTTGTTGTCAAGGTGACATCTCTACTTCTCAAGATGCTATCTAGGCCTGTCATTGCCCTTCTCCCAAGAAGCAGGCGTCTTTTAATTTCGTGGCTGCTGTCACCATCTGCAGTGATCATGGAGCCCAAGAAAGTAAAATCTCTCACTGCCTCCATTTCTTCCCCTTCTATTTGCCAGGAGGTGATGGGACCAGTGGCCATGATCTTCGTTTTTTTGATGTTGAGCTTCAGACCATATTTTGCGCTCTCCTCTTTCACCCTCATTAAAAGGTTCTTTAATTCCTCCTCACTTTCTGCCATCAAGGTTGTGTCATCTGCATATCTGAGGTTGTTGATATTTCTTCCGGCAATCTTAATTCCAGCTTGGGATTCATCCAGCCCAGCCTTTCGCATGATGTATTCTGCATATAAATTAAATAAGCAGGGAGATAAAATACAGCCTCGCTGTATTTTATCTCGCTACTTCCCTCCATTTCCACTTCTGGTTCTTTATATATACCAAATTCTTCTGCATTTCCATATCTATGCTTAACCCATTATTATATCCTTAATTATCCAAATTTCTGGTAATTGCAAGAATTTAGTTGAAGCCTGTTAATGTTTCAGCTTGTTTATAATATTTTTGCACATATACAATAAATGTTTCCCACTCTTTTTTAAACTTCTCATTATCATGGTCTCTGAGCTTTGCTGTCAGTTTTGCCATCTCTGCATAGTCCATAAGTTTGATTTGCCATTCTTCTTTTGTTGGTATCATTTCTTCCTTCCATCTTTGAGCTAACAGGATCTGGGCTGCTGTTATGGCGTACATAAATATCCTCTTCTGTTCTTTGGGTAGTTCAGCCCCTATTAATCCTATTAAGAAAGCTTCTGGTTTTTTTAACAAAAGACATTTTGAAATTTTTTTTCAATTCATTATAAATCATTTCCCCGAAAAACAAATACTTTTGAGGAAACAATACATATGTGCTAAGGAATACTGCTCTCTCAGTTTCTGGGAAATGAGAGAGGAGTAATCCTTAGCACATATGTATTGTTTCCTCAAAAGTATTTTTTAATGGTAAAATGCACAAGCTCACAGCAGTGTTGGGTGGCTGTAGTAATTTGTATCAAGCAACTTGGAAACCTGATTTTGAAAAGATAATCTCACAGAAGTTTTAGGATTTTTTTATGAGTGCAGATCCCAAAATCTGCTCTGTGCATAACCAGAAGGGAGAACATTTGTAAGTCAGTGAGTTGTTGTTTAGTCGTTTAGTCGTGTCCGACTCTTCGTGACCCCATGGACCAGAGCACGCCAGGCACTCCTGTCTTCCACTGTCTCCCGCAGTTTGGTCAAACTCATGCTGGTAGCTTCGAGAACACTGTCCAAACATCTTGTCCTCTGTCGTCCCCTTCTCCTTGTGCCCGCCATCTTTCCCAACATCAGGGTCTTTTCCAGGGAGTCTTCTCTTCTCATGAGGTGGCCAAAGTCTTGGAGCCTCAGCTTCAGGATCTGTCCTTCCAGTGAGCACTCAGGGCTGATTTCCTTAAGAATGGATAGGTTTGATCTTCCTGCAATCCATGGGACTCTCAAGAGTCTCCTCCAGCACCATAATTCAAAAGCATAAATTCTTCAGCGATCAGCCTTCTTTATGGTCCAGTGAGTAGGTAGTATTTAATACTACACCATTTCAGTCAAATCTATCCCCAATCTGAAGAAAGGAGTTGGGGGTTCCTTACTAGGATGTACGCAAGTGGGGATTTCCCTGCCGCATTCTGCCCCCACCCCATTCCAGCCTGTTCCGCCCCCTTTCGATGCCAAAAACTCTGTGTGTGTGCAGTCACATGTGACTTGAACTCACGCGAGTGTGGTGTTGCCTGTATCATCTTTTTTTGTCCTCCCCTAACATTAAGCGGTTTGGACTCTGTTATGGCAGAAATCAATAAAATCATAGGTACTGACCTTCCATTTGACCTGTTCTTTATTCTGTTTGGATTGAATGTGAAAATGGTAACTCACCTTTCAATAGCAGCAGTAGAAAAAGACAACCCTGCTTTCATTGATTAGCGGTGTCTGAAGGTATCAGATATGGCTTACTCAGTCAAACTGACTAATATGATAACAATTAGATAAGGGAGACAGCAAAATGTGTATTTATTGATAAATAGAGTTTCTTTACCATGTTTTAAGGTGGATTTAAGCAACAGTGCTTGTGTTCTGTGAACTTTGCTTTTGCAATTAATACTGCAAGCTTTGCAATATATGGTTACATAACTGCATACACAGTGGTACCTCGGGTTACATACGCTTCAGGTTACAGACTCCGCTAACCTAGAAATATTACCTCGGGTTAAGAACTTTGCTTCAGGATGAGAACAGAAATCGTGCTCCAGCAGCGCGACGGCAGCAGGAGGCCCCATTAGCTAAAGTGGTGCTTCAGGTTAAGTACGGACCTCTGGAACGAATTAAGTACGTAACCAGAGGTACCACTGTATTATTATGTACATCTTGTATATTCACCAATAAATAAATAAATAAAATGCATGCCCTTCTGCTTTATCCACATGCAGTCTCTCACACCATGCTATGCAGGTCATAAAAGCCAGCAAAAAAGGTTTTTTTTCCTTCATTTTTTTGTACAGGCTTAATTGTGTTTGCTAGAATCAAAGATGTTTCTGAGAGACTTGTCTTAAAATTACTTCTCGGGCTACTGTTTCTTCTGGCAGGTAACTTGGAGCAAGCAAATGAAGAGCTGCGTGCAATAATTAAAAAGATTTGGAAGCGCACCAGCATGAAGCTGTTGGATCAGGTTGTGCCCCCAGCAGGTGGTGAGCACACCTTTTTTCTGTATTTAATACTGAAGGACAAATCAATATTTTTCCATGCAAAGAAATATTATTTATGATGGTGATGGCTAGACAAGTACTGTTATAGCCAAGAACGGGAAATGACAAGCTGAACCTCTGGTACATGGGTATTAGTGAGTAGAAATCTGCATTAACAGAAAAAATTACAAAACAGTTGAGAGCAGCCAAACAGATATAGACAACTTTATTGAAAAAATGTATTTTTCTTACTACTTTTGGAAACAAAAGAAGAACACTATGTAAGGCATTTAGATACACATGACAAACTCTGATGTGCATTTTAAGATAAGATATATGAAAAGCTACTCCCTATTGTTATCAGTTATACACTTAAATAAGTACACTGATATGTATACAATCTCCCTTTCTACCTACCATTATTTGTTCCTCTTTCTATTCTGCTTACATGTTAAACATGGAACAATAAAATATATTTTTTTTATACTCTGTAACACGCTCTGTAATTACTTGGAAAAGAGAAGCTTAGCTTCTCTTTACAGTATATGAGAATAACTACTTGCCTGGCTGGACATTACCACCAGTAAATAACTATGCCCTGGTGAATGTGAAATCAACAAATAAATATAATTGTTTTCAGCTTCTTCTATGCTTTTAAACTTAGATGATGAGGTAACAGTTGGAAAGTTTTATGCTACATTCCTGATTCAAGAGTATTTCCGAAAATTCAAGAAACGCAAAGAACAGGGCCTTGTTGGCAAACCTTCACAGAGGAATGCTCTTTCCCTCCAGGTAAGAAACAGATATTGCTTAATATTATGCTACTGATCCACCACATGCACCATTTCCACAGTCTTTCCACCAAAGATATAAACCAACGAATCTCAAACTGGGGGAACATTGGGGAGGTACAACATCCTATTTGATGAGTCCCAGACCTAATTTTAAATGTATTCTGACTAAAACCCCATTGAATGCCAGCTTTATGCCCCTCCAAGACATGCCTATACCAGGTATCCTTTTGTGTACTTTTTATTGATTGTGCTCAGCTCCTGCAGAACAAGCTTTGATTTTTCACAGGCTTTTCATTTCTATGATACCTTAATAGACACTCCCATTTATCTAAACCACTGAGCCTCTTGGGCTTGCCGATCAGAAGGCTGGCAGTTCGACAGGGGCGAACAAAGGTGTCATGACACCTGGGGCGGCAAACCGCTATGTGCGGTGCATGTGTGGCGTTGCTACATACACCGTACATAGTGGGTTGCTGGTGGCAGTGCTCCAGTGCCGTACGGACGGTGCCGGGATCCTCTGCTTGCAGCTGCAAATGGAGAATCCTCCATTCGTGGCGGTAATAATAATAATAATAATAAATTTTATTTATATCCCGCCCTCCCCAGCCGAAGCCGGGCTCAGGGCGGCTAACAACAATAAAACAATACAAAAGTACAACACAAACAACACTCTAAAATCATTCATTATAAAATTAATTAAATTCAAGCCACTGGCCACCATTGGGCCAGAGCTCCGCGAAGATTGCCGAGGGAGGGAGTCAGGCTGTGCCCTGGTCAAAGGCCTGGCGGAACAGCTCTGTCTTGCAGGCCCTGCGGAAAGATGTCAAGTCCCGCAGGGCCCTAGTCTCTTGTGACAGAGTGTAGTGGCGATGGAAGGATCCCACCTGCCGTCCGTGCAGCGCCGGCGGCAAACCGCTATGTACAGCGCTTGTGTGGCGGCATTACATACAGCGCATGCATGTGGCACCACACATGCACTGTACATAGTGGTTTGCTGCAAGCGCCAGGATCCTCTGCTTGCAGCCGCGAACAGAGGATCCTCCACATGCGGTGGCGCGATGGCTGCTTGAGCCCCCGCGGGGTGCCTTCTTGTCACCCCCCCCGACATGGCACTCAAGGCACACTGCCCCCCCCCGTTGCGACGCCACTGCGGTTCGAATCCGCACAACTGTTGCTTTGTCCCAGCTTCTGCCAACCTAGCAGTTTGAAAGCATACCAGTGCAAGTAGATAAATAGGTACCGCTGCAGTGGGAAAGTAAATGGTGTTCTGTGTGCTCTGGCACTTGTCACATTCCTCCATGCACCAGTAGCGATTTAGTCATGCTGGCCACATGACCTGAAAAGCAAATGCTGGCTCCCTCAGCCTGAAAAGCGAGATGAGCACCGCACCCCATAGTCGCCTTTGACTGGACTTAACTATCCAGGGGTCTTTTACCTTTTTTACCTTTATCTACTCCAATATTAGAATAAGCTTCTGCAGTCATGTAGTTTGCCAGTTTTTGCTTAAAAGTGAAAACTGAAACTAGCTTCTAGCAATGGAGAGGCAAGAAGAGGCTACTTATCCCCTTCCTTGCACAACAGTTTTTCAATGTATGCCAGTTGCATCCCCAACTGTCTGGTTGCTGCCACCACACTCCCTATTAACAGCTATAAGTCCCAGGTTAGGTGAAATCTGGGAGGTCAGATAAATTGCTTCTAAAGGGACACTGTCCTGGCCCTTCCTGCCAGATTAAGAACTCAAACTTGGATTTCTGTTTCTTCCAAACTACATAATGCACAAATCTATTATATATAGAAATGGCTACGCATGAATTGAAATGTTGATCCAATAAACTCTACAACCCTGCCTCTTCCTTTTGAAAAGCAGGATGGGAGCAAGCCTTAGCATGGCAAAAGACAGGCATTTCTCCTCTGGGTAGGCAATGAGGAACTTCTGTGAGTGGGCGCCAGCATCTGCATAACCATGACAAAAGAGATGCGGACTCAGTATCCAACTTATTCTCCAGCAGAGAATTCCTCACTAACAGAATATAATTTTGTCTTCCATTCTGTACCCTCGCTTTGCACCCATTTCCCTCCCTCTCCTTTCCCTTCCCTCCTCCGCTTGTCCACACTGCTTGCACAGACCATGGTAACCTCCTTCATCCTCCTCCTCCTCCAGCAGTGAATAACTCACTCAAAATGGTTGCTACCTGTAGTTGCATGGGGTGGGAAGGGGATCCTGTAGGGGTATAATGTGGAGGAAGTGGCAGTGGGGTTGGCAAGTGGAGCAAGCAAGGACGCAACCGCTAGTTAAGAATAACAAAGAAGGAAGAGGGAAAACAGATAAAGCAGAATATTTAAAATAACAGGAACTTGTTGGTTCAAAGCTATCTAACCTAATTATGTGACTTACAAAAAAGGCTTCTGTTCTAGTGAACAATGCAGTGTAGATGCCAGCTGCAGTGTTATGATGGTCAATGAGGGACAAGAGACTCTGATGTGAAGGATCCCGATATGAGTGGCCAAAACCTGCATGGGCACAGTCCATGTTTTAAGGTTTTCCTTTCCATATTGGGTTGAGTGACAGCTGGCACTTTTTTAGCCAGAGCACAGGTCACATCTGCAAACACCTTTAGGGAAGTTGGGGGAGATGGTAGTCATCTCCTGGGAATATGGGGAAGTGCCTATCTGAGGAACTGATATTTCTTGATGTTGTTGCCAAGACTGAACTTGGTGTGTGCTTTTGTACTGGTAGGTGGTTATGCCTGGTTCATTCAAGCAAAATGTAGGGCAAGAGAGCAGAGCTTTTCTCCACATGTCTTACTTACTAAGGAGAAATAACTAGGTTAAAATTCAAGTTCCATATTGGATTTTTTATATAGATTTTTGGTATAGGACCTCAAGAGTAGCTGGTGAGAGACATGCAGCTGAGCTGGAGCTACCAGCTCAAACCTGCTGAGTTTCTGAGCTAGAATAGGCTTATTTCCTCCTAAGGTAAGGGGAAGTGACATAGCTAAGCCTGACAGGACAGCTTACTCTATGACATTGACTCCTTCACACATTAATTAGACTAACCGCATTTTTCGCCCTATAGGACACACTGTCCCATAAGGCACACCTAGTTTTTTGGGGGGGGGAATAAAGGGGAAAAATTTTATTCCCCCCCCCCAGGCGTGGGGCTGGGGAAGCCTGAGCTTCCCCCGACCCCAGCCCCTAGAACAGGCAACTCTCCGCAAGCCGCGGGAGCCTAGCGCCGGGCTCCCGTGCCTTGCGGAGAGCTGCGCAAAGTCAGGGTGCGCTGAGCCCAGTGCGCCCAGGCTTCAGCATGCAGGCAACTCTCCGCAAGCCGCGGGAGCCCAGCACCGGGCTCCCGCGCCTTGTGGAGAGCTGCGCGAAGTCTGGAGAGCGAGAGGGGTCGGTGCGCACCGACCCCTCTCGCTCTCCAGGCTTCAGCGAAAGCCTGCATTCGCCCCATAGGACGCACACACATTTCCCCTTCACTTTTGGAGGGGAAAAAGTGTGTCCTATAGGGCAAAAAATACAGTAAGTCCATTGGCTATATGAGGCTGGTCACCCCACCACCACAACATCCCATTTCATTGAGGCTCAGTAGCTCTTAGGTGCCCAGTTCCAAGTAAGTTTCACTATTTTTTCTCTAACCTACTGATGTGCTAAATTATACTATTTTACAGGCTGGTTTGCGCACATTACATGATATTGGACCAGAAATTCGACGGGCAATCTCTGGAGACTTAACAGCTGAAGAAGAATTAGACAAGGCCATGAAAGAAGCTGTTTCTGCTGCCTCTGAAGATGATATTTTCAGAGTAAGTACTTTTCTAAAAACCTCCATTGGCCTATGGAATTAGATCATATTCTAACATATCAAATCACAAAAATCAAATAAGTCTGTTATATCCAACAAGAAGCAATGTCCCCTGATTCTGTCAGATCAATAATTAAGGTTGGTTGTTTGGGGGGTGGATTGCTTCTTTAGGTTTAACAATGTACTAGGGAGCAGCTGGGGGACGCGGGTGGCACTGTGGGTTAAACCACAGAGCCTAGGACCCTAACCTGATCGAAAGGTTGGCGGTTCGAATCCCCGCGGCGGGGTGAGCTCCCGTCGTTCGGTCCCAGCTCCTGCCAACCTAGCAGTTCGAAAGCACCCCAAAAAGTGCAAGTAGATAAATAGGGACCGCTATCCAGTGGGAAGGTAAACGGCGTTTCCGTGTGCTGCGCTGGTTCGCCAGCTGCGGCTTAGTCACGCTGGCCATGTGACCCGGAAGCTGTCTGCGGACAAGCGCCAGCTCCCGGCCTTTTGAGCGAGATGAGCGCGCAACCCTAGAGTCGGTCACAACTGGCCCTGATGGGCAGGGGTACCTTTACCTTTAGGGAGCAGCTTGTCTGCACTTCTCTCTCTCCCTAGATTGGTGTCAACAAGATGAAACCTCATTCACTTCTCTCCTTAGATGGCAGTTAATTATGGAGGCTTAAAATTTGTCTTGCTTAATGTAAATGGCCTTAGGGACCCTATAAAGCCTGCACAAGTTGCCACTGCCCTGAAGAGGATGCGCCCTGATATAGTTATGCTTCAGGAGGTATATCAGTGAAGGAAGTCTACTCAGTGTCTGTTAAAAAGCACCTGGATTGATGACTAGCTCTGGCACGAGCCATTTGGATGTTCCAGAAGTAGGCCAGGGCTTTGTGGTGCATCTTGGGACAGCCTTAAAATGGGATTAAACAAATTCATGGAGAATTAAGCTATCAATAGCTATTAGCCATGATAGCTTATGTTCGACCTCCACTGCTAGGGGCAGTATGCCTCTGAACACCAGCTGCTGAGAATCATAAATGGGAGAGTGGTTCCCTTCATGTCCTGCTTGAAATATTGGTGAAAATAATGACCATGCCTCATTTCAAACAATACTGCATGCATGCATAAAATAAATACATTGGAAGTGTCTATTTGACCCACTCACTAAGAATATGTTTTTGATTTTGTTCACAGAGAGCAGGTGGCTTGTTTGGAAATCATGTCGGTTACTACCAAAGTGATGGCAGAAGTTCATTCCCTCAGACATTCACCACTCAGCGCCCTTTGCACATCAATAAATCTAGCAGCAATCAGGGAGACACTGAATCCCCATCCCATGAGAAGCTTGTGGATTCCACTTTCACTCCAAGCAGCTACTCATCATCCGGCTCCAATGCTAACATCAACAATGCCAACAACACTGCCTTGAGTCGCTTCCCCAGCCCACCAAGCTACCCCAGCACTGTCAGTACTGTGGAAGGCCATGGCACCCCTCTATCACCCACTGCACGGATCCAAGAAGTTCCTTGGAAGCTTGGCTGCAGAAGGTAAAGAGCAGTAACTATAGCAGTAGTTCTATTATTTCCTATAAATATAGGGATATTTATATTTTGCATTCTTGCCCCTCCTTTGCTCTTTGCACATTTGTAGGCCATCCATATATGTGAAGAGCCACACAGGAATTAGTTATGAGTAAGTGTCCCAGCCTAATATATGATCTGGGGAATGAAATAATAACCATAGGGAACAAGACTTGAGAGAGTTGGTGTTTCTCAAATAGAGATGAAATGAACATTATTGTCTAGTAGAAAAGTATTAGTACAACAACTAAGCATCTGCTGTAAAGATGATTTGACACCTCTGCTTTGAATTGATGGAAAGTGAGCTTGCTAACATAGCCCTGTTGCTAACATAGCCCTGTCATAGTACACTGGGCAACATTTTGGCAAATGCAATGTGTTTCAAACTAATATTTTTAAAAATCTCAGTGCTTAGCAATAAAGTCCTTGGTTAATTTTAGAGAACATTTAAGAAATGGTAGTTATCATTCATAATATAACTCATTCTTTGATTTTCAGATGAGTTTACATCCATTTACATAAATGTAACTAAGTCTAGAGCAGTCAAGTTTCTTTTGCAAGACAAATGCTTTTGCAAGAACTAGTATTGTTCTATTTTTCTACTTTTTCCTGCAAATCCAAAAGAAATCCAAATATATTTTATTTATTTTTCCTTTCCATCTATATTCCTGATTTGATCTTCTTTTCCTTCCTATACTTCCCTGAAGAACTAGGACACATTACTATGAAACACTGGGGCGGTAGGTCTTTCTCTTCCTGCTCTTAACATACTTGGGATATAAGTTACTTTATAGACTGATATTAAATATAAACTATTTATTTTCAGTACTGACAGACCTAGTGAGAGAACAAGAGATCACATCACTGAACAAATAAATGATTACCGTAATTTGTTGTAATGTAGGGCATAGACTTACAATAAATTAATTTGAATGAGTTATGCAGAGCACTTATAAGTCATTTTGTAACTAATTCTGCGTGCTCAGGTCAAACTACAAACTATGTGGGAGAGCCCTGACTGATCTTCCAACTTTCTTTGAAAAATTACAGAAATGTGCTTGTATGTTCAAGCGCAGTGAATCTGCTGCCTGGTGCCTTATGAACATGAAAGAAATACCATACACAGGACTACGTTCTTGGATCAAAACAGGCCACAACTTTATTGATTACAGATCTAAGTGGACTTTGGCCTGGGCATTGGGTGATTATCAGTTCAATCAGCCCACCTGGTGGCAGTCAGCAGAATGCTGTGCTGGATGAGGATGTGTCCCCTTTTTAACCCTGGGAAGCAAACCTAAGTGGAGACTGCAGGCAGTCTCCAGTTGGCTCTGCTGCTCAAGTGATGCTTCCCAAAGCCTGTCTGTGATTCGCCAATTTCACAGGCAGGCAAATTCAAATTAAATTCCTTTTTAAAAAATATTGAATAGTAGTTGTGGGGAACTCCTCATCTATTCAGAGTGGCACCAGAGCTGGAATAAATGTTTGACCTGTCACCTGTGCTGTTTTCTAGAATAACACCCAGAGAGAGAGAGCTGTAATTTGCCTTGTGGAGACAAATAGTGACTTATACTTTACACCACAAAGGGCAAATAGTAGGTTTGAGGGGCATTCAAAACAGTGTAGGAATATTACAAATCCCTCCTGCCCCACTACTGCTCTGAACAATTTGTGGTCTCCTGTGACTTCATTTAAGGTCTTGTTCTTTTAAAACTGGGAGACCTATCATGAATCTCCAGCACACCATATAATCTGGTCCCCCCAAGTCTTTTTCTTCTGCTCTTTCGATGCATTTTTAAGTATGAAATGATTAGTCCAGTCTGATTCAGTGGTGATGAGTTCAAAATAATGCTGTTATTTCACATTAACGTAGAAAGATTTTATTTTTCCACCAAATACTGATAACTGATAAATGTAAAGTAACAGTAATAGGAAACGGCTTAAGTAATCAATATAGGTTGTGGACACCAATTACAGTTTATAGGCAAGTTCTTCAGCAGTTATATCTCAGTATAGCATCAACAGGGGAAAGTGTCATATGTTCATATATAAGCCCTGAATAAGCTACATAAATATTTGCTTGATCAATCAGTTTGTATCTCAGGTCTGTTTCTCCAAGCTTCTACAGTTAAGATTGCAGTGTTGTATCTTGGAGTTTATTTATTTAATATATTTATTTATATACCACTTCCTAAGTTCCTAAGTTGTGGTTTAAAAAGTTATCACTTTAGCGTGCTTTTGGGAAGTGACGCAAAAGTTCTATCTCAGAAGTATGGACAAGCATCAAGAACATGAAGCCTAAAGTACATGCTTTTTGTCCCCACCCTCATCCATCTCAAAATTTCCATGTTAATTCTGACAAAGTTAAGGGCTATACGTAAGGACTGCATCACACTTTTCCTCATAATTTATGTTTTGTGTGTTTTCTTTGAATGGATGTGTTATAAAATAATGCAAAAGGAATATGTGTTTCTACATTGCCTTCACTATTTCTATTTCTCTTATATTCATTAGATCCTGTTCCAGAGACAGTCAGGTGGCTATTGTTTGTGAGGAGGAGACTTGTCAAGAGGAAGAGAAATATGATGAGCAACTGAATGAAGAAATTGAGTACTGTGGTGAACCAAAGCTGGTACCAACTGATATGTGAGTATTTTGCTATTGCAGCCAAGTAGGGGTTGTTAGGTTTGTGGGAGGGGGGCGTCCTGCAACTCCAAACTCATAAAGCAAAAATCCCAGAGTTCCCATGTATTTCAAGCAAGGGAGTGAGGCTAAGAGTATACTTACACTGCCATTTTTCTCCATCCAACCATAGCACAGTTTGACCCTAGACTCTTATCCTAGCTTCCAGTCCTAATAGCACAAATCATCCTACGTGTTGCAGGATGGGACAATATATTTCCAATCTGTACTAACTCATACCTCAAATAGGAGCCATGTCCTCATTTGAAGCTAACTTGTCCTTTTCCATTACAGGCTCTCATGTAAAGATGATGAACACAGACAGTTAACTCCACCTGAAAACAACATTAGATACTCTCCAAAGAGTGGGTTCCTGCATTCCTCATCACTAAGTAATAATTCCAGCTTCATATGACAAACATGAAACGATATCTCTTCAGATTTTCTAACCGCAAGCATTTTTACTACATGGGCGTGTTGGGAATACTGGGGTTTAGCCAATTTGAAAAACATTGGCACCTACAAAAAATATTCTGCAGCTGTGGGAATTGTTAGGCTGCCTGTTTTAACTTTTTCAAAGCAGAATAGTTCTGATTCTCTCAAATAGCAAATGGGGTTGTAAACCTTTCTCAACTGTACTACTTATACAACAGGTATATAGTCCAATGACAGAATATTTCACTACCCCCCAAAATACCTTTTAAAAATTCTGACAAATTTAAAACTAGGCACGCTAGGGAGAAAGATAGATTGGAACCCTTCTATCAGACAGCATGTTTTCTTTCTTCAGTGATTCCCCATCCAAACATTATGTCAGCCTCCACCTGCATTTTGATGTAGTACAGTCCAGACACAGGTTTGCCATCTCAGTGCGATGCAGGCCAAAAATCACATCTCATATAAAAGACATGTGATCAGTCTCCAACCTGTATCTGAATGTGGCAGCAGGAAGGAACCAACTGAAAATGCTTAACCTTTTCTGTATTTGCTGATTTTCTCCTGCAAATCCACCCCCTTTTTCTGTCCAATCAGGCTTATTTCCAGTCTCGGATTCTAACTGGGGTAAAAGGATGCTAAAAACAAAAAGAGTTGCAAGAGATCAGTGGTGTGCAGGAAAATATTGTGCATCTGCCTCTACCTGCCTGTTCTCCTCTGCAAATACCCTACCCCTTTATTAGTGATACAAGGCAAATATACAAATAAGAACCTATGTTTGCATCATAAAATGTTACATGAAGTTCCACCCCTAATTGTGTTATGAAAGCAGTTTTCCTGCTTGGCAGGGGGTTGGACTCGATGGCCCTTGTGGTCTCTTCCAACTCTATGATTCTATGATTCTATGAAAATATTATCACACTTCTGTGCAACTGGCTTTGCAGGTCGAAGAGCATCCTTTCATCTGGAGTGTCTTAAGAGACAGAAAAATCAGGGTACGGAAGTCCCACAGAAGACAGCAGTGCCCTTGCATGTGGTACATCATCAGGTAAGCATTCATCAGTGAACATCTAACTATGGGATCACACTCTCACTAGGTATGCTTCTGAACTCAGCTGTTTCTGGATTGGGGACAGACAGCAATGGCCAGAAATGCTGATTTATCAATTACGTCTTATATGCCACCTGTACCTTCCTGAAAAACAAGAGTTTAGCAATTACTGTTGCCTTGGTGATCTTTCAGTTCACCAGCCAACCAGAAGCCCTGTCGGACGTTTGGCTTCCAAAATAGTTTGCAAACCCGAACAGTCACTTCTGGGTTTGTGGCGTTTGGGAGCCAAAATGTTCGAGAACTATGCTGTTCGAAAACCAAGGTACAACTGTATATGCAGAGTAAAGAAGTATTTTCTTTTGTCTCTCTTGAATCCCCCTACATTCAGCTTCATTGGATGACCCCAGGTTACAGTATTATGAGAAAGGGAGAAGGGTTTTTCTCCCTGTCCATTTCTACCATATGCATAATTTCATACAACTCTACCATATACTCCTCTATTTACCTTAAGAAACCTTTTTTCTAAGTCAGCTTGTACAGTTTCTTTTCTCATATTATGATTCAACTTGCAGCCATCATCATGTACAATGTTCTCCTTTCTCTCTATCTATAGGCACTAGCAGTTGCAGGCCTGAGTCCTCTTCTTCAAAGAAGCCATTCGCCCCTAAGATCATCTCGGTCATGTGCCACACCCCCTGCCACACCCTGTATACAAGATTGGTTACAGCAGCCTATTAAAACCTTGCGGCTTGAAGGAGAGGAATCCAATGAGAAACTCAATAATAGCTTCCCATCAATACATTGCAGCTCCTTGTATTCTGATAGCCCCAGCTCTAGCAGCACTCGAAAAGCCAGGCCGGTTTCCCTCACAGTTCCCAGTCAGACCAGAGAGTGTGGCAGACAATTTCACGGCAGCGCTAACAGCCTTGTTGAAGCGGTAAGTTGATGTGGTATTGGTAACTGATGTAACAATCATGACACTTATGGAGATCAGGCCCCAAAGTTACATGTATTCTATGCAATACATTATATTTCATGGACACAAATATAGGAGGTTAAGCTTACTTTTCCTTTAGATGAATCCAAAACTCTTACAGTTCTTAGATAGACCATTAATCTGAACAAGACCACCAGTTTTTATCCCAGTCATGCAGTTTTTGAGATCCCTGTGAATTCTTTGCCTTTTACAAAAGTAATTAACAGTAAATGTATGAAAGGAAAATAATTCCTTATGTAGGATATAAAGTTTGTCAAATAGAAACAGGGAGGTTGGGCCTGAGGGCAGGGGTTTATTAAAATGTTTACGTAATTGTCCAAGGCCGTTAATATCCCCACTATTATAGCCTGCCCTCTTGATCAAGATTGTTATTCTATTCCTATAACCATAATGTTCTATAAAGCAAAAGCTTTATCTGCTAGCACAAATATACAGAAGTGTAGTTTAATAAAATTACAGTTATTAAATGAACTAAACTGCATTTGTACTGTAGGCAGGAAGCTGTCAGGAGATACGTTAGCATGTAGCATCTCTGGCAGAAATGGCCAGTAGTGTAGGTTTGAAGCAAGAGAAACCCAAAAAATTTTTTTTCTAAATACTGTGAGTATTTCACTTTATTTATCTATACTAGCAAGTGAATAAAACAAAATTGGCTCAAAGTGCAATCCTAACCATGTCTCCTCAAAAGTAAGCCCAAATGAATTCAATGGGACTTACTCCCAAGTAAGTGGGTTAGGATTGCAGCCTTTGATCCTAAATTGCTGTTCAGTTTATGTTGGGGGGGGGATATTTTTGTCAATTCAGCAACCCCACAACACCATATTCAATACCATTCCCAATCCCTACAATCAGATTTTCAGGGGTGCTGCAGACTGAAGAGGAAGGGGATAATGGGAAAGCCTTATTACATTAACTGCTCCATTCATAGAAGGAAAGATAGGGCCCAAGCCATTGTCCTATAAAGCCAGGTTTACCCATCAAATTATTACTGTCTGTTATTTCCACAGATTGCTTTGCCTCTTGTTATTATATTAAAATTGATTTCTGCTTTTCTTTCTTGTGTTTGATCTCCTGGCTCTTTAAAGGTCTTGATTTCGGAAGGCCTGGTGCAGTTTGCTCAAGATCCAAAGTTCATTGAGGTCACAACCCAAGAGCTGGCTGATGCTTGTGACTTGACGATAGAAGAAATGGAGAATGCTGCTGACAACATTCTCAATGGTAACAGCAAGCCAAGCCACAATGGCAACCTCTTGCCTTTTGTTAACTGCAGGGACCCAGGGCAGGACTGTATGGGAGAGAAAGAGGAAACAGCCCAAAACCCAGATTGTAGAAAAAGTCAAGAGGAGCCTAAGGACAGCAGGATTTATATCAGCAGCCTGTAGTTGCCAAGGCTGAAAGTGATGCTGGTTTTTTAATTTGTTTCAATGTTCCTAATGGGTTTGTTTCAGAAGTGCCTCACTGTTCTCGTGACCTGGAGTAACCAGAACAGCGTTCTTCATTCATTTCCGTCAGGAAGAATTGCAGAGTTGGGTGGTGTAAAAGAGCTTTTCAGGAGTGAATATACAACCCCAGCATGTGTCCATGAAGGAAGAATGATGACAAGTAAAAGGAGGAGAGTCAGATCCCTCCTTTTCTCAGTCCCTGCACAAGGAACAACAGCTGCTTCCTGAATGTGATGGAAAACCTCAGCTTCCTGTGAATGGCCCTAGCCAAAAGGACACTGCATCAAACGGGTGTCTTTCAACTTTGCTTGTACAAAAAAGAATCATTTTGCACATATTCTGTATGAGCCTCACCATCTCCATAAAGCCAAGGCCCTTTTGATCTGCAAGTGGAATAGAAGACTTCAGCAACAGATCCCCACACTTTGCTGAGGAAGAGGAGTTGGAGGAGGAAGCAAAGTGGCAATGGTACAGGAGATGTAGATGGCAATATTGCAGATGCTTATTAATGGAAATGCGGAGACTCCTAGGCAGACTTCTCTGCCAGTCAATCAGAGCTCAGGCAGTCTACTCTGCCAACCAATCAGAGCTCAGACAGCTAGCTGTGCCAACTGCTCAAGGAGCAGGAAGCCAGCTCTGTCAAACCGGAGTTCAGGCAACCCGCCCATTTCAAAGAGATGTGGTGATGGGCTAATGTAGATCTCTCCTTGTTTTTGCTGTTTGATATTTTATTGAAAGCATGTTCTAATTTTTATTTTTGAATACTTTATTTTATGGTATTTTTTTTTGAGGGAGGGGGTGAACGGAGTGTTTACAAAGTTTTGTAATCACCTAACTTTTTGTTTTCTTTCTCACCTTTGCAAATGTTTAAAATTGGTTTGATTTGATTATGTTGTACTATTTAATTTTTTTTTGTTTCCCTCCATTGAAATTTGGGTAGAAACTAATAATGATATTAGAAGAGTTTTGCCAACCATTATGTACACCAGAATTTGTAATTTTATTTGAAGTAATGGAAAACTCCTTTTTGTTGTTGTTTTATAATTTAAAGATAGTAGGCAATGCACTTGATATAGTCTTGCACATATGAGTGATCGATTTGGATTCTTTATAGTGGTAGGTATATTTGCGGGTGTGTGAATGAGTGAACAGGACTGAATGAGAGAGTGAATGCATGCCTGAAAGTTTGTAAGTTCATACAGTTCTCCACTTCCTGGTATAACTGCAGGAGAGCTGTATCTGGGGTCATGTGAGTGTAAAAATATACCACTGTCTCTGCTTTTGAAAGGGGAATCAGTAACTCTTTGCATTTTCTGTTCCACAAGATATGCAAAAACAATGCAATAATATTAATTTTGAATACAATTTGTGAATTGTGTTGGCATTAAAACTGTATAGAAAAACAAAACAAGGGAATTAAAGAAAACAAAAAAACCACACAAGTGAGAAGGAGTTACGTTTCGATATATTCTGTGTGATGTTTTATTGCATTGATGATGTTTCTGTTGAAGAAACCGTAATACTTGAATTCAGGTCAGTTTCAGTATTTTTCAACTATTTTTTTAAAATGAATTGCAATTGTGCCAAGCAAATATGATGAATTAAGTTTGTTTAAGGGGAAAATAACAATTCTTGTATATTTTGCTGCATGTAAAGTAAATCATTTCGTATTTGGAGTGTGCCAAGCTTTACCTTTGAACTTTTAAGTGCTTTTCTACATGTGGTTGGGGGGAAAGGGTATACAATTTTTCCCTTTTTTAATTTGTACAATGAACAAAGTGTACCTGGTGTTAAGTAACTAGTCTGCAACCCACTGGCAGGTTGATCATTAACTGATTTTGCATATCTTGTGTTCACTTTCTTTTTTCTGCACTCCCTTGAACATGCACAGTAATGAATTGAGATGGGAAGAGTACCTTGCTTTCTGGAGCTGAGAATTTTTATCCAGGTTTAACCCCTTTGCACAGTTAAAATGATTCTCCTCACTAAAGGGTGGCAAATTTCACTATACAAAGATAGTCCAGTTGATCCTTTCCTATAAACTGAGCTGGCATCAGCAACTCCAGGAAGGGGAATAATTTATTTTACTATAGAGAAAATACTAGAAGAATAATGAATGTAACAACATCAAATTAATGCTCTTCATGAGTTAGTCACGGTTTCAGTTGCAGATTTATATCAAGCTGAGTGCAAAGCACCCTTCACCAAATTTGCACATTTAAAGGGACTACAATTACTTTAAAGGAAAAAGTAATTAAAAAAATTATTAGGATGACAAAAAATACCAAAACATGAAGTTAAACATCAATAAATATAACTTGTTATTCATAGGAACAAAGAACAAAATGCACAAGTGTAAGATGGAGAACGACTCACTAAATTGTAGCACTCTGAGAAGCATTTAAAGAGTATTATGAATAAGAATCTGAATACAATCTGATAAAATGGCATTTGCCTTTAGCCTGATTAATTGAAGAACTGTATGAAACACAGGTAGTAATTATTAGTTTTTAGAACCACTTTACATTGGAAAAGATCACAAGATGATAAAAGAACACAATGCAAAATAATGTTAAGAGCATAAAACAATAATGGGAAATAAGGGCAGGGAGAGGAGGACTAATGGGCCAGGGGGAACATGTTGGCAAGATGGCAATTGTTCAACATAACCCCAGTCCAAAAATATGTCCATGCAGCTATGTGATACTCACAAATTGCTTGTATGCATGTGTCCAAGCACATCTGCTACCATCTACCACCTGATCATATGGTTGGCACTATGACCTCTTTCAACACCCAATCACTTGTTCATTGGGGGGGGCTGAATTCAGTCACAATGAGTGACTATCAGTCACGATGAGCACTATTATAACTGATTAGGACTGTGAGCATAATCTGCAGTTCAGTATCAGAAATACACCTGCTCAGTGGACTAATATAGAATCATAGAATCATAGAGTTGGAAGAGACCACAAGGGCCATCGAGTCCAACCCCCTGCCAAGCAGGAAACACCATCAGAGCACTCCTGACATATGGTTGTCAAGCCTCTGCTTAAAGACCTCCAAAGAAGGAGACTCCACCACACTCCTTGGCAGCAAATTCCACTGTCGAACAGCTCTTACTGTCAGGAAGTTCTTCCTAATGTTTAGGTGGAATCTTCTTTCTTGTAGTTTGGATCCATTGCTCCGTGTCCGCTTCTCTGGAGCAGCAGAAAACAACCTTTCTCCCTCCTCTATGTGACATCCTTTTATATATTTGAACATGGCTATCATATCACCCCTTAACCTCCTCTTCTCCAGGCTAAACATGCCCAGCTCCCTTAGCCGTTCCTCATAAGACATCGTTTCCAGGCCTTTGACCATTTTGGTTGCCCTCCTCTGGACACGTTCCAGTTTGTCAGTGTCCTTCTTGAACTGTGGTGCCCAGAACTGGACACAGTACTCCAGGTGAGGTCTGACCAGAGCAGAATACAGTGGCACTATTACTTCCCTTGATCTAGATGCTATACTCCTATTGATGCAGCCCAGAATTGCATTGGCTTTTTTAGCTGCCGCGTCACACTGTTGGCTCATGTCAAGTTTGTGGTCCACCAAGACTCCTAGATCCTTTTCACATGTACTGCTCTCAAGCCAGGTGTCACCCATCTTGTATTTGTGCCTCTCATTTTTTTTTGCCCAAGTGCAATACTTTACATTTCTCCCTGTTAAAATTCATCTTGTTTGTTTTGGCCCAGTTCTCTAATCTGTCAAGGTCGTTTTGAAGCGTGATCCTGTCCTCTGGGGTGTTAGCCACCCCTCCCAGTTTGGTGTCATCTGCAAATTTGATCAGGATGCCCTTGAGTCCATCATCCAAGTCATTGATAAAGATGTTGAATAAGACCGGCCCCAAGACAGAACCCTGTGGCACCCCACTAGTCACTCTTCTCCAGGATGAAGAGGAACCATTGATGAGCACCCTTTGGGTTCGGTCAGTCAGCCAGTTACAAATCCACTGAGTGGTAGCATAGTCAAGACCGCATTTTACCAGCTTCTTTACAAGAATATCATGGGGCACCTTGTCAAATGCCTTGCTGAAATCAAGGTAGGCTACATCCACTGCGTTCCCTTCATCTACCAAGCTTGTAATTCTGTCAAAAAACGAGATCAGGTTAGTCTGACATGACTTATTTTTCAGAAATCCATGCTGACTATTGGTGATCCCAGCATTCCTTTCTAGGTGCTCACAGACTGTTTGCTTAATGATCTGCTCCAGAATCTTCCCTGGTATTGATGTCAGACTGACTGGGCGGTAATTATTTGGGTCCTCTCTTTTCCCCTTTTTGAAAATAGGGACAACATTTGCCCTCCTCCAGTCTGCCGGGACTTCGCCTGTTCTCCAGGAATTCTCAAAGATGACTGCCAGTGGTTCTGAAATCACACCTGCCAGTTCTTTTAATACTCTTGGATGCAGTTCATCTGGCCCTGGAGACTTGAATACATCTAAACTAGCCAAGTATTCTTGTACTATCTCCTTAGTTATTCTGGGCTGTGTTTCCTCTGCTGAATCATTTGCTCCAAATTCTTCAGGTCGGGCATTGTTTTCTTTATCGGAGAAGACTGAGGCAAAGAAGGCATTGAGGAGTTCAGCCTTTTCTGTGTCCCCTGTTTGCATTTCACCATCTTCTCCTCTGAGTGACCCCACTGTTTCTTTGTTCTTCCTTTTGCTACGAACATACCCATAAAAGCCTTTTTTGTTGCTTTTAACCTCTCTAGCAAGCCTGAGTTCATTCTGTGCTTTAGCTTTTCTGACTTTGTGTCTACACGTGCTGGCTATTTGTTTGAATTCCTCTTTGGTGGTTTCCCCCCTTTTCCATTTTTTGTACACATCCTTTTTTAACTCAGTTAAAAGTTCTTTAGATAGCCACCCTGGCTTCTTTAGGCACCTTCCATGTTTCCGTCTCATTGGTATTGCCTGAAGTTGTGCTTTTACTATCTCCCTCTTAACAAACTCCCAGCCATCATGAATTCCCTTTCCTTTTAGTATTACTGACCATGGGATCTTACCCAGCACTTCCCTAAGTTTTATGAAGTCGGCTTTCTTAAAGTCAAGAAATTGAGTCCTAGTATGCTTGGCTGCTCCTTTCCGCTGTACAGTAAACTTCAGAAGAGCATGATCACTCGTGCCTAATGATCCTTCCACTTCTACCCCACTAACCAGGTCATCAACATTGGTTAGGACCAGATCTAAAATGGCTGTTCCTCTTGTTGCTTCTCCCACTTTCTGGACAATGAAGTTGTCTGCAAGGCCAGTGAGGAATCTGTTTGACCTTATGCTCTTGGCTGAGTTTGACATCCAACAAATATCCGGGTAATTGAAGTCCCCCATTACTGCTATCTCCCTTCCTTTTGCATGCTTGGCCATCTGTTCCAGGAAGGCATCATCTATGTCCTCCGTTTGGCTTGGGGATCTATAGTAAACTCCCACAATGAGGTCACTGTTATTCTTCTCTCCCTTAATTTTGACCCAAATGCTCTCACTTTGGCTTTGAGGTTCTAAATCTTGGATCTCTTCACAGGTATACACATCCCTGACATATAATGCCACTCCTCCTCCTTTCTTGTCTGGTCTGTTTCTCTGAAATAGATTGTATCCCTCCATTATTACATTCCAATCGTGGGACTTATCCCACCAGGTTTCAGTGATGCCTATTATGTCATATTTAGTTTGCTGTACCAAGAGCTCAAGCTCATCTTGTTTATTTCCCATGCTTTGCGCATTAGTGTATACAGACATTGAAGTCCATTAATCATTCCCCCGTGTCTCTTATTTAAGGATTTTTTCCTCCCACCACTAGGTCTGCGTGCTGTTTGCTCCATTTGGTCTATGACATTTGGATGATCATCTTCATCAATTGATAGACTCCTACCTTCAGGAGCACTGTCTCCCTCCCCCACATTAGTCAGTTTAAAGCCCTCCTGATGAGGTTTCTGAGATTTTTTGCAAAAACATTCCTCCCAACCGTTGTGAGGTGCAGCCCATCGCTTGCCAGAAGTCCATCTTCAAGAAACTGCATTCCGTGATCTAAGAATCCAAACCGTTCCTGTTTACACCATTTGCGAAGCCAGTTGTTCACTTCCACTATTTTTCCCTCTCTCCCTGGGCCTCGTCGTTCAACTGGGAGGACAGATGAGATGACAATTTGTGCATTTAATTGCTTCAATTTCCTGCCCAGAGCCTCGTAATCTCTTTTGATCTTCTGGAGGCTATTGCTTGCAGTGTCATTGGTTCCCACATGAACCAAGAGGAAGGGGTATTTGTCAGTGGGTTTTATGATTCCTTGCAGTCATTCAGTTACATCTTGGATCTTAGCCCCGGGGAGACAGCACACTTCCCGAGACATCTTGTCAGGCCCACAGATCACTGCTTCTGTTCCCCTCAGTAGGGAATCCCCTATCACCACTACACGCCTCCTCTTAGGTCTGGTCGGGGTTCTTCCGTGAACTGTCCGTTCCAAGGTCGCCTGCACATTCCCTGAGGACTGACTTTGCTGCTCGTCTTCATATACCTGATCGACTGTAATGAGGGAGAGATCCTCAAATGGAGTCTGCTCTTCGTCTTCCATGCTAGGGGAGAGGACCTCAAAGCGATTGTGTATTTCTAAACAATCAGAGCGAACCCTGGGCCTCCTACTTCTTTGAGTCACGTTTCTCCATATATCTGGCTCCTGTGTTGGTGAACTAGCCTCCTTCTCAGGGGAGTCCCCTGTCTCCTCCTTGGTGGAGACGGTGTGCTCTGTTGCTTCCAAGAAAAGCTCCAGCTCTCTAATTCTTTGGAGCGTAGCTACACGTTCCTTCAGTTGCTGGACTTTGTCTTTTAAGAGGCCAATCAACATGCAATTGCTGCAAGTGAAGCTGCCTGCAACCTTTGGCAAGATGGCAAACATTGCGCAGGAACCGCAGGCGACTGCAGCTGTTCCCTCACCCTCCATCTTGAGAACGTGTCGTTGGGGGTGACTACAGCGGTCCTCCATCATAAAAAGCATGAAGACAGGACAAATAAATCCCCCCCAAAAAACCTAGGTCTCCCCCAACAAACGTTTGAGACTAGCTCCCCTAAATCTAAAAGATGGATCAAACTGCGCGCGCCGCTGCCCTGCAAGCTCCTTGGAATTATATATTCAATAGTGATTTGAATACACGTGTTTCAGAAATATATGCACATACATAATGGGGCATATTGAACAGAAATGAGGGGAAATTGCATTTCCATCACAGGTAGGACAGAAACAAATTAACCCCAAAATTTCAGAGATTCAAATAAGATATCTATGGAGGCTATAAAAATGCCTTTTTAAAGGCAAAAAATCTGGACAGTTATTTCCTGAGGTTGCTTTAGTTATCTTGTCTCAAGGCCTGAGGCTCAGCAGTTATATGGCATGACTTTTAACACTCAGATTTTATGACTATCGAAGCCACTTACTCAGAAGTCTTCCAAATCAAGTAAATTCTGTTCTGGAATATATGGCTTGTGTATCATATTATATAAGCCCCCAACATCTAAATGTCAGGCAGTCCAATCATAAATCTGCAGAAAATGTCATATTCTCTGGCTAAGGGTTCTTATATACTTTTTGTTTCACCAGCATCCAATAGTTAACTAATTCTGGCCACTTCCTCAGAAAAAAACTGTCTTATCAGCCTGGTCCTGATCTGCATTTGCTTCAGCAGTACAAATAAAGTTTCTATCCTGGAGCTAATGCCCCATTATTTTCAGCAAATGAAGTTAACAAGGTAAACAACCCCTGGGTGGTTAAGTCCAGTCGAATTTGGCTATGGGGTGTAGCGTTCATCTCCGCTTTCAGGCTGAGGGAGTCAGCATTTACCGCAGACAGCTTTCCGGGTCATGTGGCCAGCATGACTAACCCCTCTGGCACATGGAATACCGTGACAAGTGCCAGAGTGCACAAAAATGTCATTTACCTTCCTACCACAGTGGTACCTATTTATCTATTCACACTGGTATGCTTTCGAACTGCTATGTTGGCAAGAGCTGGGACAAAGCAACAGGAGCTCACCCTGCCAGGCAGATTCAAACTGCCAACCTTATGATATGCAAACTCAATAGGCTCGGTGGTTTAGACCACAGCGCCACCTGTGTCCCTACTTCAGCAAATGAAACCCCTACCCATTCCTTTCTTTTAAAAATAAGTACTGTCTTATTGGCTATAATTGGTATACAAATTTAATAATAATAATAATAATAATAATAATAATAATAATAATAATAATAATAATAGTAATAATAATAATATAATCTAACACAGAACTGAGAACTGTTAAGCTCATGAAAATCAGCGGTCTCAAGTATGCTTCTGTGCTGCAACATTGCCACCAGGTATTTATACCGCATTTTCCAAACCAATATATTATTTATAAAACAGATTACATTATTAAATTGGTATAAATTTAAAACAATAAAATTTCAGTATAGAAAACAATACAACCAACAGCATTTAAAATAGAAATTAGCTGAAGCAAGGCAAAAGGCCATCCAAAGCTGGAAGGTCTTCAAAGCATGTCTTCTGGAGCTGGAATGTTTGCTCCTAAGGCCTATCTAGTCAAGCATCTCCTGCTCTGATAGTGACCAACAAGCAGGACATGAGCACTCTCCCCACTGGTGCTCCCCAGAAACTGGTATTCAGAGGCATACCACCTCCCTTACTGGAGGCAGTACACAACTATCCTGGTTAATAGCATTGAGAGCATTATCCTCCATGACTTTGTCAACCCCCCTTTAAAGCCATCCAAGCTGGCAGTCGTTACTATATCTTGTGGTAGCAAATTATATTTTTAACCGTGTGCTTGTGGAGAACTACTATACATTTAATACTTTGCATTTAACAGAGAAGTACTAGGTTGTAGATTGATGGTTATAAGTCACTATACTTCATCTATTACATAAACGAATGTGTTTCCCTCTCTTCTCTGAAACCATACTCAAAGGGGCTAACAAAAAGATCAAAGATGAGTATATATTTTCCCTCTAGTGTTAATATTTGTAATAACATACTGAAAAGTTAAAAAAAAACCTCTTTTTTGTCCTTCTCTTAATTTTACTATTTTTTTTCTACTTTGCTCATAACCATCATGCTCCAGATTTTATTAAACCATGCATTCACTTATAGAAGGCTCCAACAAGAAGACTTATTAAATAGGTTGAACTATCTATGAAAAATCAATCAAATTTTGCAAAGTATGATAATATCCATTCTTAGAGAGGCATTATACAACTGTCAGGGCCAAGCCCACCCATGAGGTGAGGTGTGGCAGTCGCCTCAGGGCAACAAGCTCCAGAAAGCTGGGAGAGGCAGCAGATCCAGCAAGTGGGCAGACATACAGCAGCAGACACACAGCGGATGAGGGGTCAAGATTTTCTGTTTTGCCTCTAATGGCAAAATGTCCTGAGCCAGCCCTGACAACTGTGCACACAATTTATATAGCATGTTTTCCAAAATCACATCCTGGCCAACAATTAATAACCATGCTGCAATGAGAGCAGAGAGCCAGAATCTGCCTGGAAACAACTTGCTTTTTTTAGTTTTGTTTGCGCTTAAGAATCCTCATTAACTGTTTCCAACCATGTATGCATTAGATCAAACAATTTCATTCATTTTTTATTAATCCAGAATAGCTGTCATTCCTCAATATCATATTCATAATTACTAGGGCCAGTCCACACCTGCATACAGTATTCATCAAAAAGACTCTAGATTCAGGTAGGTAGCCATGTTGGTCTGACGCAGTTGAAATAAATACAGTGGTACCTCGGGTTACATACGCTTCAGGTTACAGATGCTTCAGCTTACAGACTCCGCTAACCCAGAAATAGTGCCTCAGGTTAAGAACTTTGTTTCAGGATGAGAACAGAAATCGCGCGGCAGCAGCGGGAGGCCCCATTAGCTGAAGTGGTACCTCAGGTTAAGAACAGTTTCAGGTTAAGAATGGACCTCCAGAACGAATTAAGTTCTTAACCCGAGGTACCACTGTAAAAAAATTGTCCAGTAGCACCTTAGAGACCAACTAAGTTTGTTGTGGGTATAAGCTTTCGTGTGCATAGTCTCTAAGGTGCTACTGGACAATTTTTAATTTTTTAATTTATATCAAAAAGACTGCAATCCTATACCCATAAGTATACCTAAGTCCCATTAACCTCAATGAGACTTATTTCTGAGTAGATGTGTATAGGATTATGTTGCTAATGACTAATATCAAGATATTAATTTCATTTCTCAACAAGCCAAAACAGAGCAAATACAACAGAAATACTTTTCATATAACTTCAGATCACCTAAAATTCAAAGGATCCGTTCTGACATTAACTTCATAAAATGGGAGCTGCATCAGTGTAAATCCTGCACCACAGGATGGACACATGGATGGAGATGGCAGAATGGCTCCTTCCCATGCCTATGATACCTCAACTTTAGGAATAGTGATGATGGTGTGGGATGGCACACTGTGGACTCCTCCCATATTAGGGCTTCTGATGCCACTCAAGCAGCATAGGAAACAGCTGAACTGCAGCAGCTCTCATGCTACTTAAATAAACATCAGAAGGGGCTTAAAGCTTTTCAGTTGAATTGGTTCACAACTGTAAGCCATTTAGTAATCAAGTGAAATTAAATGATACACATATGCATGTAAACCAATCCTAAATTCATTTAGAATTGCCCACTCCCAACGTAAGCATGCACTGCACGTTTGGGAATGGGGAATTAGGTGGCTGCATTATTCTTCACTGATTATGACAGCATTCCAAGGGAATAGATGAAGACAGTTACATGCAATTGCAAACTTATCACTAGTCGTATACTACCAATGATAATCAGACTTAAGTCCATTGATTTCAATATGTCTACTCTGACTAACCTTGGATATCACCCTATGAGTTCCCATAAAAGTGTAAATTCCACAGGTAGTAAAATACCAGCCATAACTGGTTGTATATGGTGCTATTCCTTTACCTCCTGTGGTATTTGTCAGAGAACTGATATTTCATGCATCCAGCCATCATAAGTACTGTACTGCTTTGACATGCATTTATTGAGGTTACTTAGAGTTAAATTGTGACTTTGCAAATTTACAGAAAGGCACAGAGAACAAATACAAAGTGATAGCATAAGTAATTAATTTTGCACATTGTCAGGGGTATCCAAGTGATGTTGAAAAAGTGATTTTAGATTCATACATGTCCTTATCAAAATGAATAGTCTTAACACAAAAATTATGCATGTTGACCAGGCAGTGTATTATCTAATCTGTTTATATTATCCAGTTTTATATATTTACTGATATTATTTGGAGACTATGCATACTGTGCAGGCATTTTACAAAACCCCCTGTTTACACTGCCTATTTAAACACATTCTCTATGCCTTCATGTGAGTGTGCAAAATTGCATATTTATGCAAATTATTCACTGAATTTATATTAACCACGATATATATACACTTGACAGGAATTAACAATGTTTTCTAAGTATATACTGGTGCTACAATTTCTGTCAAAACAAACTCTTATATATAGAACCTTCTGAGTTTAGGTATTAATGAAATCATTTACCTATGGTATGGAGCATCTTTTGTTTCTATAGAAAGTTAGACTGAAGATGCAATTTACTCAAAGTAGGTTCTTCTGCCATCATTGTGCATTTGGGTATTAGAGGAAGGAGTTTCTATCCAAATTTCAAGCACCGGATGAAAGATCTTAGTTCTTTAATATATTTGTCATAGTCTGTCTATACCCTATTTCGTATCAATCACCAATGAATGAAAGGTACTTTGCAGATATTTTAACAGAGATTTTGGTGGACCATGGCCAGAGCTTGCTGCTGCCAGCACAGTTTAGATTATGAGTGGCTGCTATTTTACTTCAAGTGGCTATAATATAAGCATAGAAAGAGATACTTAAATGGGTCTGAGCAAAGAGCTACTGCCTCCTTTAAGTGGGGCAGTCTGGGGCATGGTAGGGGAAAGGGGAAAAGCTTTGGTTCCATAAAATGTCCTTTCTTTTCCCTTTGTATTGGGCTTACATGTTGGATACAATCACTGCACTGCTGATGGAAGCTTTACAGAAGCTAAAGACTGGGTTGTTTTCTACAAGGGGAAAAAGCCAACCATCACTCTTTTGAGTTTGTTCACTCCTGCAGCTCGACAACTGTCTACACTGCAGACTAAAGACATTTATTGCAAGTACCAAGACTTCCATCTTCCCCCATCACCCTTGGTCATTCTACCAGGCCGGTTATATTGGATCCCCCCCTTCCTTATTCTGTATGATTTAGATTATGGGAGGAAAGCTGGGCTTAATGATCCAGAGCTGGAGTTCCCTTAGCCCGAGAACTTTTCTGCATCGTCTGCCTCTTCAAGTGAACATGTATGATGAAGATGTTGATGATTACAATGATGCAGATGTTGCTGCTACTGCAAGGGATCCAACCTGTTTTATTACCCCACCCCCCCACTGCACCGGAGTCTGAAGGGACAGCCAAAGGAGCACTATGTACAGGACCACATCTATTTCTGCTTTGTTTTCTAACCCTAGTCCCACCCCGTTGATGACTATGACAACAACAAAAAGGGCAAATGCATTTTTTACATTTCTTGATAATTTCTAAAGCAATGTATCATTGCTTTCTTTAGACTGATGCCAATATAAGAGTTGTATGGGTCTCAGCCAGGCTTCTGTGTCTTTTTCTGACTGAAGAGTTTGAGATCATTCTGTGAAACATTCTTACTTAAAGGCAAGTTATGATTTGACAACCATGGAGACAACTTTTCAAGAATACACACAGCTCGCTAACTGTTCAGTTGCTGAGATTATTCTCTTAGTAACAATTGCAATTTGTGCGCTTCTTAATAACATTTAAAAATAAACTCATCCTTTACAGGAAGAGCCCACATTTGAACCATATTTGGTATAATTGTACATCGATTTGTATTAAACATTACAGTTCTGATATAATATAAATGGAATGGAATATGAATCAAGGAACTGTGAGGTTGGATAGATGAATGGACAGTTGTGTCCAATTAATCTCTAGAAGATTAATCAAAATCCTGGGTTGGGTTCTGACTTCACACTAGAAAGAGAGGGTTGTTTTATATGTTACAGTTTCTTACATGGAAATTATTTGGGCAAAACTGTTCTTTACCTGATAAAAGATCAAAACAGTAACATTTGCCAGGCCATCAAAATTCTAACACAGAAAAAGAAAAAATGTGAGATTTAATAACAGACATATATATATATATATATATATATGAAGAGAACTATGCCATGTATACAGGAGATTCTTAATCATTTTCAACTTAACAAGCATGGGAAATTAACTGATTTGAAGCTAGTGAGACCACACAAAGAGAACTGAAATTAATAGAATATATGGCTGAAAGGAACCTCCTATGTCCTCCAGCTTAATATTGCTAATTTCACATAAGTAAATGGGGGGAGGCGGGCAGCAAAGGGATAAGGAATACCATATGACATTTTTACTAAGTAGACTGGATCACACAAGGATAAGGGCCCTGAGATAGTAGTGACTACATAAGAAAAAATGTGACTCCAGAATAGAGAGACAGGGTTGTCTCATTTATTGTAGTTTCCTAGGTGGAGACTGGTCCTTTACTTGCAATGAAGTGTGGGATTTAATCAGATCCACACCATGTATTAACAATATGCAGTTCATACAGGTATACAATATACATTCCATGCAGGAAGTACTATCCTAAATATTGAAGGCCTATTAGGACTTGGGGGCGGGGAAGAATTCAGACTCCTTTGTCCGCTAGAACTTATTGCTGCTGAGAGGACAGAAATGATTGAGGGACAGTAGTGGGAATGGCCTCCAACCAGAGTGGTACAACAGGAGGATAGTGCTTTAACCTATACATACTCAGCAGCCACAAACTTGAAAACTATAATACCTGGTGGGGTGGGGGTGGGGTTTGTTCAGCTAGACCTAAACCTCAGCAGTACTTTGCAGGGATAGGAGCATTATCCTGACATGAGTCAGGGGACCTTGAACTTATTTCAGATTGTTCAGGCCTGGGGGCTGCCACCATCATCCTCAATTCTGAGTGCTATTGCATTGTAAATCAATGCAGATATGTTTTGGAATTGCCACAGCTCCCGAACTGAAAACTATAGCAGGGGAGGGCTATTTTTTTAAATCCCTATTCCCTGTGTTGTCTGGTAGAGCTCCTCTTTTTCCTTGTTGAAAAGCCAATCCAGCCCTCCAGCGTTCATCACTGTCAGAGATTTTATACATGTCTTAACGTACCATTATTACAGGAGAGCTTTGCTCATATGCAGTTCTTGTTGGAAGATGGGTTCTTTTCTGTCCCTTCCCCTCTTTTCTTTTTTACAAAATAATATTTTTTCTGAATACATGGGGAATGCACAGAAACCCTTACTTTGCCCATGGGTGCCCCAGTTTTATGTCCTATGTGTCAGATTGCCGTTAGGACAAGTGGGACCTGGCAGGACCTGTAAAAAATACTGTCGTATACCTTCACAGTTTGGGTTCCAGCCAGCCCCTCCTTCCAAGCAGGGCATTCCACTCCTCCATCTTGATCTCCATTTTCCTTTTCCAGCTATCACACAATATTCTGTAGCTATCGCGCATGTTCAGTCCTCATTGTTCGGGGGGGGGGGGGCTTTGTGTGTTTTTGTTTTTAAAGAAGCCTTTTTATACTTCTGCAAACATTAGGGGTCCCCCAAGCATGCTGCGACATCCAGAGACATTCCAGACAAAACACTCACTACATAAGTTTAGTATTAGAAGGAGTGTTAATGATGAAACAGCCATCAGTGATATTATTCTGCAATTATTTTATCAGAACATTTTCTCTCTGGTATCCTAGCTGAAGTCCACTGGTGACAGGTGGTTCAATCAATCAGTCTTCTGCCCAAACTCCGTTTAATGTGAGGATTTGTGCAAGGGGGGCGGGCGGAATCCTGATTAATTGTGCTGTACATATTTGGGGCATATATCCTTGAGCTACATTTTATACTATCAGAAAGAGATATGAAATAAGAGGAAATAAACCCAGTTTGATCTTAGTTCATCTCAGTTTCTGAAAGTATGAATTTCAACACAGTTCCTGTATTATTGCCTTGTAGTGGTGTACGTATTATTGTAGCATCTTGTATTCACCACTGACAGAGATAGTATAATACCATTGGTATCCTATCGGTCTGAATGTAATGCTTTTATTATGCTCTTAAACAAATCATTTAGGGATCTACTTTTAGTGGACTATGCTAATCTATATTAACCTTTAGCATCATAAGTAATTTCTTTAATTATTTATGGCCTGCTTTTCATAAACTATTTTCTAAAGTCTGCTTACAAAGTAAGCCGTCACATAAAAAACAAAAACAATTCTGTGTTTTCATGAACAGTAAAATGAACACAGAAGCTGCTCTAGGCATATTATCTGGCTCATGATCACCAATTACTTAATAAGAATTCATGTCAGTATCTTGCACATTAGTAGAGAAGGTAGCTTATGTGCTGTGAAAATTTTAAAAATCCCAAAATTACAACCTCAGGGTTGTTGTAGGCCACAATGTTACAGTGACGGGAGAAACCACATCAGACAAAATCCTCCTTCTGTGCTACTCTTGTTAGTGTCCTAGCAGCTTATGTCCTCTTGGCTCCCTGGTCACAGCCTCTAACCCTCTTATCCTCCCTTTGCCTATCCACCTCCTTCCTGCACTGAGCCCCCTGGGAGGCTTTGCCTCAGTCCCCCTTTCTCCATCTTTGCATCACACAAGCTTCCTCAGGTTCCTATTTATCCCAAATGGATCATTCCACATCAAATCAATGCAAAATAACCAAGGGTTTTCTCACCCACCATTTCAGATTTTGATGAAACTTGGTGTACACCCTTCACTTATGATTGAAAGAAACCCCCTTAATTTTTTCCCCTCTATCTCAAACGATTTTATTTTTAAAGCACTTCGAAGTTTCGTTAAATCTGCGTTGTCTGTCCCTCTTGAGACCCTCGGCACAAGATACCCTTGTGTACATTCTGGGGTTTTTTTCCCCTCCATAAACAATTATCAGATCTCTTTGAAATTTTACACAGAGCTCAATAAAATGATGAGGATTTCAGAAAAAAATACATCAGCACTCAAAAGATTTTATAAATGCCTACAAAAAATTATAAATGCACTTGTAGCCTAGTTTTTTTATGGAAAAACTAGGGTTAGAAAACCTGAATTTACAGTGTATGGGCATGATGTAACCAAAAGTTTTTGATGTTGAAAATTATTGCAAAGACATGCTCTTTCTTGACAAAGAATAAAATTTTTGATTTTTTATTCCTTGTAATGAAAATTTTACGTTTTTTGGACATCGTGGGGGAAAATGGCTACTGGGTAGCCATTTTGTACAACTTTCCTACAATCCATAGCTGTAATAGAAAACATTAATGAAACAAAGTTGTTCATCTTAAAAATTAAAATAATATTATTATAGGTTTTTTTCAAAAGTGCAGACTTGTTTTAATTTTGGGATTTTGAAGTTATGAAAATTGGCTATCAGGAATATAAAAAAAGAAAAAAAGAATTTACAGTCAGTAGAACATTAAATGCTGACATGTAAGGAAGTAAGACCTAGCAAGAAAAATATTCCAAAAAATTAAAAATTGAGTATTATATAAAAATATGAGTACATCAATTATTTAAAAAATAATTATTCATCTCAGAAATATTTAAAATATTAGACATTTTAAAATGTTTTCTCAGATTGCAGTTCAGAGAAGTCTTGCTAGTTGTGTATGCTATTGTTCAGTTTGTGGATGAATCATGGATAGCTGAAGTTGGGTGATGCAATGCAGATGAGTCATGCAAGCCACTGGTGTTGATGGAAGAAAAAATGAAATACTTACAGGTGATACTGAGGCTACAGCAAAGAAACTGAGGAGCATTGAACTTGTAAGGTAATCAACTGTGATAATAGCATAATCTGTTATGGTAATTTTTTACTTTAGTTTAACTGTTGTCTTTACTGTTATTAATGTATCTGCTGTCATAAAACAGCCTCATTGTGAATTACGCCTCAATATATTTAACATAAATGTTAAAAAGTCTCCATGCATCCATTATTTCAAGATGGCACACAAACATCATTCTCTTTTTCATTTCTTTTGTAAGATAGACTTGTCTTTGTATGCAATAATATTCTGAAAAACAAATTGGGGATCATGTAATATTGCATAATTGAATTTAATAATTTTAAATTCTTTTAATCTTTTTCTTGCTAGGTCTTATTACCTTACATGTCAGCATTTAAAGATTCTGACCGAATTTATTATTATTATTATTGATTTCACAATAGCCAATTTTCATAATTTTAAATACCCCAAAACTAGAAACAAGTCTGCACTTTCAAAAAAATCTATAATAACCAATATTATTGTAATTTTTAAGATGAACAACTTTGTTTCAGTAATTTTTTCTACTACTGCTATAGATTGTAGAAGAGTTGTACAAAATGGTAGCCATTTTTTTCCTACGATGTCCAAAAAAACGTAAAATTTTCATTACAAGGAATAAAAACCCATAAATTTTATTCTTTCTCAAGAAAGAGCATGTCTTTGCAATAATTTTCTACATCAAAAACTTTTGGTTATACCATGCCCACATGCTGTAAATTCAGGTTTTCTAAACCTAGGTTTTCCACCAAAAAAACTAGGCTTCAAGTGCATTTATAATTTTTTGTAGGCATTTATAAAATCTTTTGAGTGCTGGTGTGTTTTTTTTCTGAAATCCTCATCATGTTATTGAGCTCTGTGTAAAATTTCAAATAGATCTGATCAATTGTTATGAAGAAAAATAAATAAAATGTACACAAGGGTTTATTGTGCCAAAGGTCTCAAAGGGGACTGACAACGCAGATTTAACAAAAATTTAAAGTGCTATAAAATTAAAACCGTTTGAGATAGAGGGGGGAAATTTAAGGGGGTTTCTTTCAATCATAAGGGATGGGTGTACACCAAATTTCATAAACATCCGAGATGGAGGGTGACATGACCTTGTTGAAATGACATGGAATGACCCAAGTCCTTTAGGCAGCCGACCTCCTACCCTCCCTACACAGCATACAACCCCTTCTGACCTTTATTATTTATTTTACTTATAATATTTTAGCCCTTCTGTTCCTCTAAGGAGCTTAAGGCAGCGTACACAATCCCTCTTTTTATCCTGAAGTGCTAAGGTTACTTTACAGATCATTCTTGTCTCAGTTGACCATTGCCTACAACACTGATTTGGGGGCACGTGTTCATGAGTTAGTGTATTAATACTGACTTACTTAGTCAACCAGTGTCAGAGGCTTCACCATTGCAAGCACAATACAAAATAGATGTCAGCCTCCTCCACAGTCCATTCCATGCATCTTATCAATGTAAGCAGGCTCTCAGCAGCAAAACTGTATCCTTGCACCATATTAATCAAGGCAAACAAATAGTGTGGTGGCACATTCAAACTATTTGATGTTTCTGGCCTAGTTTTAACCATGGGCTATTATTTGAGAAATTTCTGTCAGCAGAACCAAATTTATATTTTAAAAAAATCACTTCAATCATTTATTGTCTCAATCCTGTACGTTTAGGAACCTACTAAGAGTTTCTACAGCTCTTGCAACATGAATGGATAAGAAGTGTCTTAAAAGCTCTAAACATCTGAACAAGAAATGATTTCTATGTTTTTAGGTAAATCTCTAATTCAAATGCACACACACACAAAGAGCATTGCAAGATAAGATGCTGCACCTCATAACCTCATGTACCTAGAGCTTCCACATAATCATCCTTCCATGAAAAAACAAGTTGCATGTCCCTACCAATAAATATTGCTATGTTTTATACAATGCTGTCTCTCTGTCAAAGATGCCTCTACTACAGACAAATTTGATTTCTTAAAAGTGTCTGGATGAAAGAGGCCACACTGTGCCTTTCTTGGAGATAGATAGATATATATATATATATATAGAAAGAAAGGAAGAATTCCTTCCTAAAATAGTGAAGCTTAGCAAGTCAAGGATAATTTTTTTTAAAGAAAAGAATACCTACTGTAATCCAGCTCGGAAGCAAATATAATTTAGGGTATGATTCCACGTTTTTTAGGCTACATTCTTATTGATGTCTGCAATCACATTACAGGAACAGGCAAACCAAGTATAGCTTCAGTATATGTTTCTCCTTATTTCATTGAACTGAGGGGTTCATCCTGACAAAACTATCCATCTTATTAATTTCAGTGTGCAGTGGGCTCATGCACAACTTTCACTTCCTCTGACCATCCAAGGAACTTCATTTCTCCTGACCATCAGCTATAAATGTTTAGTTTGATATGATACAGATTTCTGCATGTAACTTTCTTTCTAATTGCTTAGATCCATGAATGAACTGAGCTCTTAAAAGCTGTTATGTCTGTCAAGATGTAAATTCCTCCACTTTTCCTCCTCCCTAATCCAAAATGCTCATACTATCTAACTTAAAGATGTTCCAGACAGAGCTGTTGAGCAGGTCCCGCTGTTTTAAGACCCAGTTTTCATGAACCAACTGAAATCAAGAAGGCTAAAATTGCCCTTGTAAAATAAAGCTGTACAGTTTGTAACCATAATGTAAGCCTGCCATAGGTTAAAAACAAACAACCAGTCTTGCCCTCTTCTCACACATTTTAAATAAACAGAATGAATGACCCACAAAGTGAGCTAGAGAATTGCCTTGGTGTGAGACAAATGTATATTCCTGTAAGATTGCATTTTTATCTGAGGAATTATGTTATTTTAAAAATTGCTAATAAATTTTTTAACAATGTCTTGATTGGTTTATCCTAACTCCTTTTACACTTATACCTTCCTCATGACATCTGCTACAAACAGGCCAATCTGCCAGCCACTGTCAACTTATACATTCCTAACATTTATACTTGGATTTGTATTACAGTTCTATCAGTGCCAAGCGGTATTTAGAATCCTAACCATACCTTTACAATAGTAGTGGCTATCTGCATGGCTAACAGCCCAGTCCTCATACTTTCTGAACCAGTACACATCTTATGAATGGGAAATATGGCTATACTACCACCACAACATAAAACTGTTATCCAAGCAATATTACACTAATATTACATAAAACAGAAACAGAAACAATAAATACATTAATACTCACCCATCATGTTGTTATGAGTTGGCTGAGTTTATTGTCCCTGTACCTCTCTTGCTTTCCCTCTCATTGTCTATTCACCTGTCAAAGAAGATATAGAACAATAAACATACTTTCCACCAGTTTTGGTTATATTTTGATATTCTACTTATTATTTGCAGCACAAATTTGACAATTACAAATCTGTTCTGCAACTAACACAAATAAGGTAGGGATGTGCAATTGTACATTTCTCCCAAAATACTTTCTAAAAATTCGGAGTGCATCTTCTAGGAAAGACAACTTTGAGGAATATGAATGCTCTGGCAAATAAGAATGTAAGCAAACAACACTAAAAATGCAAGTCAGATTCAGAAACAAATAAATTCAGAACAACCAAGCTCAAATGTGCCCTAACCAATAAGAAAAAGAAGCACACTAACTGAAGATAAGCTCATGGCATATCAAGAAGTACCGGTAGTTGATAATAAAAAGCCATAGCCTGGTAAATTAACCCCCAAAAGTCTGTTCATTCCTTATTCTTAAAATCTAGCATGATAATTTAAGATCCTCAGTGTACTTTTAGAGTTTAGCTTCCTTCAGATTGTAACCCATTGCTATGCATGTTCACTTGTAAATCCCACACTGCGTCAAAAGGGGCTTAGTACAATCCTGTCTGCACTGATTTGGAGTATGCATAGAATTGCACTTTTGAACTAATTTTCTGGTCCCAATTCCATGTACTTGTTTTAACTTTTGAAGCCTTAAAAAGCTTAGAACTAGGATACCTATCAGAGGGCTTTCTACTTTCCACCTGAGGCATCTTTTTGGTTGTGTTGTCCTGCCTTCAGAACTCGTTCCTCAGGTAGGCTTCCCTGGTACCATCTCCCATTATCTTTTCAGCACCAGGTATTGTTGCTATTTGCCTGGACTTTGTAAGCTTTTAGTTTGACTGCAGCCATATTCACATTTCTCTCACATACAGGGCATAGCTACATTGACTATAGAGAGTGACCATGTATTTAACCTGCCCTGTGCTATAATTTCTTCCTATAACTATGTGTTGTTCACAGTTGTCTGTAGGGAAATGCCAATGCACAAGCACTGCACGATACGGACACTAGGTATCCTGATAGTACAAAGCCCCTATACAGCCAGATGCTTGAGCTTCGGAATTTCCCTAAAGACAACTGCACACAATCATGGGGAGAATAACACTATGGTCTAATCTGCACTCAACATAATAATGCCCTACATCTGAGTAACACATGCACAGGGCTTTTCCATTCTGCTGGCTTTTAAGCCTTATCTTGTTTTATTCTATTGTATGCTTAAAAACAAACAAAGGCCTGTGCCAAAAGGCACATATCCATCCCCCATTCACAACTGTTAAAATTAAAATTGTAACCGAACAACTATCATACTGTGTAAGTTCAACAATTCCATTTGCCGAGTTCACCTTGGCAAGTGGTCAGCCTTCCCCACAACTTTGAAGCTGCAGAAGTGAGTGGAGATCATCCCAGCAGCTCCTCAGCAATCTACAATGGTAGGAAGGCTAGAGATTTGTTTGGCAACTGAGTGGCAGTGCCCAGAGAACAGCTTCCCCAGCAGCACCAAACTGGCACCCCATGGCAGCTTCTCCTGCTTCTGAGCCAGTGGGGGAAGGGGTG
This sequence comes from Podarcis raffonei, assembly GCF_027172205.1. Classification (NCBI taxonomy): domain Eukaryota; kingdom Metazoa; phylum Chordata; class Lepidosauria; order Squamata; family Lacertidae; genus Podarcis; species Podarcis raffonei. The sequence continues at coordinate 59,463,169 of NC_070611.1, forward strand.
CAACTGCAGCAATGCCCAACAGGATACACTCATCCCGGGGCCCCTCGTCAGAAAAGGAAAGGGGCTTGAGAGATGAGGGAGCTCCACAAGTACAACTGTTTGATTTGGCCAACAAGGCTAGTAGTCATTGTGTAAAGCACTTTACAATACAGTATATACATTTTGTTCAACAACCCTGACAGAAGTCACTCACATCCTCACGGACGAGGACGGCGGGCAGGGGATTTGGCCTAGTTCAAAAGCAGGGCTCAGAATTTAGACGCTGTTTATTTTTCGGCGTTTGGTAAGTTTCGTGCCTTGTTTTTATGTGTATCAGACAGGAATGTGCCTTATTAGATTTTAGTGGTGTTATATATATATATATATATATATATATATATATATATATGGCTTGCAGTGTTGTTGTTTTTTGAGGGGGGCGGGGGGAGTATCAGCACCTTTTTATCCCCAAATGTTGAAAGTGTGGCACTTACTGTAACAACTTCATGGTGAGTACGGGCTCCTTTTCGTCTGGGGGCGGGGAGCAGAGGCTAAGGGCCTCAAAGTCTGGAAGAGGCCCAGGCCTCGCTGGGGGGCTTACTTCTGAGTAGGCAATGTATAGGAACGCGCCGCAGGTCTGTGACAAGAGATTCTATGAGGACGTCGGCAGCTAACCTGTTTAAATTCATAAACGCGCCTAAAAGCAACCTCAACGGAACAAGCACACGTTAGGGACCTATGTACTAAGGCAGCTAAAACTGCAAGGCGTCAGGGGCCACGGGGAAGCGAATAAATAGCAGTAACAACAGGCACACGAAAGCGGGCGAAGAAGCGAGGCCACGCCTTTGGCAGTTGCTTCTCCTAACCGCCCGCTCTCGCGCCCATGGCGCTGAAGCCACGCCTCCTTCTCCCGTCACCGAGCTCAGCTCCTCGCGCCGCCTCAGGTAAAGCCGCACTTCTGCTCCTGCCCGCCTTTTGAAGAACTTAGCCACGCCCCTCCCTCTTCGCTCCTCCTTAGGTGCGTTTCCTAAGCTCCGCCCTTGTTCTCCCTTTTCAGGTTCTCGTCCCGGAAACTGGGGGCGGACGAAGCGAGTATAGCCGGTGGCCTCGCTTCGACAGCGGCTATGGCGAGGATGGGAGCCGTCGCCGCCGCTTCGCTTCCCCTTACACTTCTTCTGGGACTTTTGCCCGCTGCTTCAGGGCTGAGGCTCCTCGAAGACCCGCCAGTTTTCAATTGTTCCCAGCCGGTAAGTCTCTCGGGGCCAAAGTTCATTTTTCCGGCTCTTTCGAAAGCGGCGTCGTAGTTAACTCGAGGCTGCGGTTGCGGAAGTTCTCGGTTCGGCTTCTTGCTACTTGTCAGGAACTCACGAGGTTGCTTTTGACAAGCCCGTCTCTCGCTCCGAGCCGTCGCCAGTTCGTTAATGTAAAGGTTGCTGTCTTGACCTACTTCGCAGGGTTGTTCCGAGGATTGCCTGCCCGCGCCTTCATTCTCTCCCTCCCCGCTTCTCTGTTCTTTGTGTTTATTTAAGGAGCTGCCTTTGTAAAGTTCCAGATACCTGGATGGTGCTGTAGAAACAAATTAATCTGAATAATAATGTGTGTGTCCCTCCATGTGTTGTTGGACTTAGCTCTCAGCACCTTAGCCATCTGGATGACTGCAGGTTCCCCACCTCTGTGAGAAGAGCAAAGTAAAACGTGGTGGTTTTTTTTGAAAATGGTGGTGGTGTTTGTACATTTTTTTCCCTTGCATGGTACTACTGTATCTGTTTAGGGAAGAATATCTAGCCTTAGTTGGTTCACAGATTAATGGCTTAAATAAAGAGCTTCTCTGGAGGAATTACAGGTGTCTAAAATCAAAGCATTGAGTGTGCTGCGATGACAACATTATCTTCCTGAAGTAGTATTTGTATTTTAATTTACCTCTGCAAGTGATCTCTGACTAAAGGATTGTGTACTCTTTTACCAATAGTGATAATTCAGTCAGAAACTTCCATGCTTCGCTTTTCATTAAAGCCCTATTCTATGTGTGTGTGTAAAAGATTAATGCTGTATTAGCATTCTTTTCTTAATTAGCATACATTTGTATACAGTCATGCATGCTTCAACAACACTGAACATGGTTAACCTTCTGGTAACTGATGAGCAACCAGCCTTCCTCCCAACTTTGAACCTGGGAAATTTGGTGGAGACATCTCTTCAGTTGCCTAGTGATTCTCACCACCTCCTAAGCTTTGCAGATAGGAGAAAGAATAGGGACTGTTTGGCACCTGCATGGCCAAAATGATTTGAGGGTCTTGCCTATGCAAGGCCAAACTAGTAAGACCCTGCACCACCACGGCTTATCTCTTCCTCTACCACCAACCAGGTTTCCCAGTAATTTATTCAGACTCAGTCAGGTTGTAACGTATTAACAAAGATTCCAGTTAATTGTGAACGCAAACAAGCTTTAAATACTTTGAAACACTGTAATCCGATTCATTCTCTGTCTCCCCTCTGTCTCTAACTCAGACTCCTATGCCTCCCACCCACAAGAAACCAACCCAACTAACTGCCCAAACCCCTGTGCTGAGCCTTAAACACAGTTAGGCTCCGCCCCTGGGCTTTCTTATTAGTCAGCCTATTAACCCTTTCTCTCCCCCACCCCAGTATGACATCTCCATAATGAGTGGGCAAACGCCACACACCCCTTCTAGCTTTTCCTGCCTTTAAGCAGCAGCAGCAGTCTGTTTCCTTGGTAAAGACTTGGAAGGTTTGCCCAGAGAGACGTGAATAGGCAACTATGGTACTTACTTACTTAATTTAGCTCAGCCAGCAAGACTAATAAAAAATTGTAGAACCCTGCTTGTATATATGACACTGTACATTGTATATATGACAAGGGCTTCCTACTCCTATTGATGCTGACTAAAGTCTAACTCAGTGTTGCTAGTCTTCCCACCATCCTTTTGCCATCTCCTTTCCCACATCTCCTGCAGTGAACAACATTAACAGTGGTAGAGCAGGTCTCTATTGCCTTTACTATCCTACATTGTTAATTGCCCTCCTTGGTAGACACATGCTTAACTTAAACACATTCTAAGAGTCTCCTGTATTAGGATCTTTAGACAATCTGCTCTGATATAGCTGGCTCTTTTAAATACTTCTTCAGAAGTTTTTTAAAAATCATAGGTCTACCAGCTTCTCTTTAGCTGTCACTGGCACCAAAATAGCAGCTCGTGAAATCTTTTATAAGGTCGGAAGTTACAAAACAGGCTCTTTATCAGAAATTTTATTTTTCATAACTCTTGCGGAAACCACAGCTGATGATACAAGTGGCTTAAGCCAAGCTACGCAAATTTCAGAAGCTTCCCTTGGTTACAGACTGGAGAAGCTGAGGCAATGTTCAAGAAGTATTTGTCAACTGAGAACTGTAACATTTCAGTAAACACCTTAACATGCTCTACCAAAAACTATACAGTGGTACCACGGGTTACAGACGCTTTAGGTTACAGACACTTCAGGTTACAGACTCCACTAACCCATAAATAGTACCTCAGGTTAAGAACTTTACTTCAGGATGAGAACAGAAATTGTGCTCTGGCGGCAGCGGGAGGCCCCATTAGCTAAAGTGGTGCTTCAGGTTAAGAACAGTTTCAGGTTAAGAACGGACTTCCAGAACGAATTAAGTTCTTAACCTGAGGTACCACTGTACTTTATGATAGAAGTGGATTGCCTGTTGCCCTTTGGATATTGTTTGATTAGAACTCGCATCATACCAGACCACTGGAGTGTTAAGGATGGGGCACTAAGGCTGCGCCCACATGGGAACAATTCTTGAGTAAATATTTCTCCTTGGCAGAGGAATCCAACTCACCCACGGAATTCCGAGCCGACCATCTACCTTTGTGGCCCTCCACCGACCCAGACCTGATAATGGACTTGATATTAGATCTGAAAACGGGCAAAGCCCCCGGGCCGGATCTAGTCCCTGCTGAGGCTATTGTTGCGCAACCGAGGTGGTGGGCTGAAATTCTGGCCAAAGTCTTTGATGCAATTAATTCTACGGGGCTTATCCCTAGGTCATGGAAGGAGGCCGTGATCGTGCCAGTCCATAAAAAGGGTCCCCCTGCTGACCCGGAGAACTATCGGAACATCAGCCTTTTGTCTATCATCGGGAAAATCTATGCAAAATTTTTGCTGTCTAAGCTGTCCCATTGGGCAAACGACTCAAATTTGATTGGCTATGAGCAAGCGGGCTTTAGGAACAATTATTCGACCTCTGACCATATGGTAATCATGTATCATCTTGCCAGAAAATATTCTGCCCCGAGTCGGGGACGCCTATGTGTCGCTTTTATAGACCTAAAGGCTGCCTTCGACAGTATCCCAAGAAACTGCCTATGGAAGAAATTAGAGAGATGGGGCATAGATAGAAGGCTGTTATGGCTTATAACCCAATTACACCATGGGTCGTCAGCTAGAGTGAGACTCACACCGGCGGGAAACCTATCCAACGAGGTCCCAATAAATAGAGGTGTGCGCCAAGGCTGCATTTTGGCCCCACTCCTCTTCAACTTGTTTATTAGCGATATGAAGCTCTTTCTGAATGAGTCTCAAGCCAACATTCATGCCCCCCGCCTAGCTGATTTTCGCTGCCCTCTGCTCCTATATGCCGATGATGCAGCGATCCTTTCCTACTCTAGAGTTGGTTTATGCAGAGCTCTAAAGATTTTTGCGGCTTATTGCAAACTTAACCATCTGACAATTAATCATGGGAAATCTAAAGTCCTGGTCTTTTCCAGGTCTCGGAAAACTTACAGCTGGAAGTTAGATGGAGTCCAATTAGAACAGGTTTTCAAATTTAAATACCTGGGAGTCTTTTTTCATTACAATCTAAGCTGGAAGCCACAGATACAGTATTTACTAAACAAAGGGAAAACAATACTTTATACTCTACTCCAATTTTTTGCGGCCGACGGAGCCTCTCACATCCCTTCTGCATTGAAGGTATACCACGCAAAAGTGGTCTCCACCCTCTGTTATGCTGCCCCGCTCTGGGCCCCAGAGTCCAATTTAACATCGCTGGGGACATTGCAGAATCAGTTTCTCCGTCGCCTTCTGAAACTCCCCATGTGTGTGAGCAACGCAGCCATACGTCTGGAGTTAAGGATTGCATCATTGGAGACTGTCATCTGGAAGCGAGTCTTTGGCTATTGGCTGTCCAGCTGGCATAGGCTTCCCGACCATTACCTTTTTCAGTGCCTCTGGCGGGACGTCTTTGTCAACCCGTGGGTAGGAAAAATCCATGCCAAACTTCTGAGCATCGGAATTTCCCCAGCGGACTCCTTAAAGATGAACTTACGCTCAGCCAAAAGCCTTATTGAGCAAAGATTAGCGGACATTGAAAATCAACACAACCTCGCCAGGGGTGGGGGTGTTTGCTCCCCCAGGTATCACGGAATAACCCCACCACTTGGCCTTCCATCATACATGTCATCTCTTTCATCAGTACCACACCGACTTGCATTTATTCGGGCAAGGTTCAATGTCCTTCCATCGAACCAGCTGAGCCACAGATTTTCCAAGGGTTTGGTGTCTCCGCTATGCGTGTGTGACGGGGAAACTGTTGAATCTCTTTCACATATAATGTTCAACTGTCCCCTACATAGCATAGCCAGGACTAAATTCCTGGGTCCTGCTTTACTGCACTTGGTTGGCAGGCCTGTTGAGTCACACGCCGCACTGCTTTTGCAGGATACAGATCCTTCTGTAACTCTGCAGGTGGCGAGATTCCTGAATGCGGTTATCTCACACTCAAAAACCACCAGAAAACAACAACAACATCAAAACTAATCGGACTGTTATGATGAGAGTGCATGTTGGATTTCGTCTTCAGTTTTCCTTTTTCTGTGATCCGTCCCTTGGAGCTCTCCTGGCCCCAAGCTGTCATTTGGCTCTGCTCAATGACCCACCCTTGCATCGTGGTGTTCACCTTCTGTTGTCGGATATATCGGTTTTTATGTCTCTGTGTTTTTATGTTTGTACATATTTTATGGGCTAATAGCCGTAAATAAATTAAATTAAAGTTAAAGGCTGAGAGAGAGTAGCTTGCTAAGGACACCTAGTGTGTTCATGGCTGAGGTGATACTTGAACTAGGGAGTTTCCAGCACATCATCTTAGCCACCCTGCTATGCTAGATATCTTGCTCATTTTACCCTCCTTCTTTTTCATTTTCTTATGAGAAATTCTCCTTCTACGTAGCTTTATATGCTACAGATGATTTGGCTATAGGGAATCCATTCTGTGCGTAGATGACACTTTTTGAAAACAATCCAGTCATACAGTTCTGTGAGTCATCACTTAATATCATTAAATCAATTTTTTTAACAAAATTGTGGTTTATGGAACTTGTTCTGATTGTTCTCACAGATTAGAGATGATGCATACTTTTATTTTTAACTGTACTGCAGTGCAGCAGATTAGCCTATCTTCTTAACGGTAGTGAACAAACATCTGGTAATATTTCCTTCAAGTGTGTTCAATCAAGAAGTACTGAAAGGAATATGAGCTACACAATACCATGTCCACAGTTATTACTTCTATCATTTCAGTGTATTGACCCTTTATCCTTGTTGTGATGCATGGTTAAAATAAATATTCTGGATAAGGTAAAAACATTTGTATCTTAGGTGTTAGAAAGGTTCTTTTTCAGTTATTTTTGAATATAATATTCACAGTGAATCCTACCACTAGTGCTGGTGGGTCATCTTTGTCAACAGTATCCTTCTAGTTGCCAACCTGACAAACGGTTTAATATTGGCTATGGTTTGTTTGAAACAAGGCAACTTCAAACCATTTGTTATAATTGTGGGATATGAAGTTGACTTTTTTCAACAAACTGATGTTAAGATTAGCCACATTCTTAGGGCTCAGATGACACACAAAACTGTGGTTAGTCAAAATTGGAAGTGAACACCTCCAAACTCCTTGTGGCCACACCAGAGAAAAAGAGGTGGGACATGCAAGCACAGAGGGGGTGCTAAATTAATTCCCTGTGTTTTAAACCATGGCTAATTATGACTTCCAAACACAGCCTTTGACTGTAGTACCCTCTTTAATTATTAGGTTGCTATGTTGTTCCATGTCTTGTATGACCATATTTGGGTGACTAGTCATGTTATGTTCTCAAACAAGAGACTTAAAAAAAAAATCTTTATTGAACAATTTTGACAAACAATTATCCATCAATCAGTATAACCATTTACATTCCCCCTTTTTTTTCTCCCTCCCGCTCGCCCCCCCCCTCAGAACTTCCCTCCGTTCCCCTCTCTGGTTTCTTTGCACATATTATTCTCTGCATGTTATAAAATTGTACATATCATTGCCTTATCTGTCATGTATTCAACTAATAAATTTGTGGATATTTATTCAAAACCTGCCAAGGAGTCCAAATCATTTTGTTGTCTTTTTAAATAATTTGTAAAAAGTTCCCATTCTTCCTTGAACTCACAATTGTCCTTGTCACGCAATTTATATGTCAACTTGGCCAGTTCCGCATAGCTCATCAGTTTTTCTTGCCACTGTTCTTTCGTTGGGATTTCTCAAACAAGAGATCTTGATGTACAGTACTTGGTCTGCGTTCAGAGAGTGCCTAGTTTATTGGTTGTTAAGGAGAACCAGCCTGATTAAAGCAGATGGTAGTATTTTTTAAACAACTGATCACTGTTTACACACAAGGGTATATTAAACAGTAGAGTTTAAATTCATTAGCACTAGTCATATAATCAAAGTGCAGAAGTCATGGCTGTTAACCAAAGCAAACTTTTAGATCAGTCATGTTATATATGAACTAGTTGTCTGGTTGGTTGGTTGTTTAAAAAACAACTGTTAGCACCATAAATACTTAAACACATTCCCATTCCCACCATATCCTTGACTGGTTTAACCAAACTGAATTCTAACTATAAATGATCATTGTCTTTTTGCACCTGGCTTCATCAGGCTCTGAGAATAGGAATTGTTCCTCTCAATAATATATTTGTGTTCTCTCCTGCAGGGTTTAAATTGCCTTGTGCGAAACAGTAAGTATATTGGTTATCTTTTTTTTAAAGTCTTTTTAGATGGTTTGTACTTCAATCTTTGTTTCCTTACTGTAATTTTACAGGATGAAAATCAGTGAAGTGTGTGTTTATGTATGTCAGCTTAGAAATCCAAGAAACCACTACTTCATTGTGGAAAGTGAGGGAAAATATCAAATAGGCAGCATGTGGAGCAATCCTGTGCATGTTTACTTGCTCTCTGTTGTTGTATATGTTGGCACTCTGGTCAGTGACCAAAATAAATTGATTCATTCATTCATATTTACTTGGAAGCAATAACCACCATGAATGTGTTGAATTCCAGCTTCAATTCCTCATTTATATATTGAACTTTTTCCTCATGATGCATTCACTAGTAGTTCTTTTTCCATGTTGAAAATAGTCAGATCTTCACATGCAGCAGAATGAGATGGTTGGGTGGACTGTACAAGTGAAATTCAGCTTGTAGGTGGAGTACTTCTTTGGATTCTATCACATGTACGAAGTCCCCCATAATAATCTTTTTAACCCACAGTAACTGGCTTTAGCCCAGTCAACTCTTGCTGTGCAAGTTTTCTACTTACAAGGAAGATTTTTGTTTCCTTACATGGAGGAATATTCAGAAATAGGATTCCTCCACTTGGTAATCATCTGGGACATGCTGCTCCACATTTTCAGGATACTGCCATCTTATTCCCAACTCATTTTTGCTGTATGGGTAGACCTAGCCTATGTCAGGTTGAGAAGTGTTGGAACTGTAGGTAAAAGGGGGCAGAGAGACTCCTTGAGATCCCCAGTTCCATATTTCATGGAAACAGTCAGAGATGTAGAGACATGTTATCTTCTTAGAGAACTGACATTCTAAGTAAACTGAAATATAAAGGTAATTCAAAAACTATCCATATTCAGACTGTTATAAACAAATTTATTGACCTGTACAGTTTGTCCAATCATGTGTGTCTCAAAGCACAACTTGTGCATATTTGCCCCCTGCTGTGGCTTCTCCTAGAAAGTGTGTTTATAGAGAAATACTTAGCCAAGAGGCTTATGTATATGTTCACTGTTGACCCTAATGATGGGTGAGCTCCAATGGATTCACTCCTTTAAGTTTTTCCTAGCTTTCTTTCAAAGGCCAGTGTAACACAGCAAGTGCTATTGTGATCAGGTCATGTGGGTGGCCCTTCCATTGGCATCTTATTGACCACTGTGAGAACAGAATGCTGGGCTAGATGGGTCTTTGGTCTGACCCAAGAAAGCACCTCTTCTTCTTTTTTGTTCCTGTAAGAAATTGGGTAGCATCCTAAAATTTGCTAAACATAATAGTATGGGAGGGTGCAAGTAAGGCCAAAGGGTTGGTATCATCCAAAAAAAAAATCAATGGCCACATCAAAAATGGTCCTTAAGTTTATTTTTGTTTAACTGGCAGGTACCTGCATGGATCAGAGCTGGCTCACAGCTTCAAAGTGGACTCCGTCAGCCCCAAGTTCCCTTGATGTTCATATTGATACTTTCTTGGATAATGAGGAAAAACTGCTCCCTGTGCTGAAGATAGAATGGAAGGTGGCTACTGATGGTAAGCAAAGGGCAATTTAATATAGACTTGAGTGGGCTGGCATTTAATGATAAATAGGGTTCTGTAGCATGTAGCACTGTCCGTTTGGCCCAGCAGTAGTACCCAGAGCTGCCATTTAAAAGTTTTTGTGGATGGCTTGACCATTGCATGATGCCATGATGAAGAACTTAGGTTATTGTGCAGAGTGCAGGCTCTTACAGACACGACAGAGGAAGCAAACCTTGGCACATGCTGACTATCTGAATTAACAGGAGTCACACTTAACCTCAGTGTTTAGGTGGAAAAAGCTACAGAAAAATGCAAATACTTGACTATACAGCTTAATCCGTCAACTGCCAATAATTGTAACATTCCCCCCCCCTCTCTCTCACACACACACACACACACACACACACACACACACACAATGTATCACAGAAAAAAGTAAAGTATCAGCTGTTGGGAGAGGTAAAGCCTATGTCTCATTTTTACTATAACCATTTTACTCTCTGTGGTTATTCCATTTTGATGATTCAAGTGGCACTGTTTTATTTGTGTTTTGGAATAATACATTTATTCCCAAAATCTCCAGATATCACACCTGCATTCAGATATCACACCTGGTTACATTCATGTTAAAGTGTAATATATGTTTTGGGACACAGGTAGACTTGAGAACAATCTAGTAATACAGAAATTCCTCCCTTGGACACCTTTTCAGAAACAAAAAATGTAAGAAATTCAGAGCAGATTGACTGTTAAAGTGGTGGTATTTCACTTCAGGCAGGGAAGGCAGTAGTACAGTTGTAGTATTCATGGACCCTGTCGATCACTTTAAACACTGGAATTTGCAGGATAAATTAAGTCCTGAGTGCTGAAAGTATAAAAAGATAGCTTGGAAAGTTAATGAAGTTGCCTTACACAGAATCAAATCATTGATCCATATTGATCAATATTGTCTACTCTTCCTGGAGGTATTCCTCACCTGAGATCCCTAACTGGAGGAAACGGATTAAATCAGAGACCTTCTGCATGCTAATCATATTCTCTGTTTCCCCTCCAATAAATAAACTATTCCTTAGTGCATCTTCTACAGGCTGATGTAGTCATTTTAAGAAAAGCCTGGGCCTGCCCCTTCATTTCTTTTTCTAAGCAAGGATTTACTTTTTCCACCTCTGCAGTCAGATGCTCAGGCTGCAGTATGAACACTTATTTTCCTCTAGAGGTCACAAACAGAAATAAGTTGTTTCCTTACAAATCCTCCTCTTTTCCTTCCCTCCCACCTCGGACATACACCAACCAGGAAGTGTTCAGAACCTCAGAGGGGCAGAATTGGCTGTGCTTCAGGTGAGCACTAACCAGCAGGTCTGTGCTCAGTTTGATCTTCAGAACAATTTGTTGTTCCAAGTCCGTCCAAATGGTGGAGGTCGGGTAAGTGATCATGGAGGTATTACAAATGTTCTGCTTCTTTTCCTCTTCTCAGAATCTCTTGGCTTGTTGCCTGCAGAAGATATAACATTCCCAAAGCAACAGGGCAGCTTTGTGCATAAGAACAGCCTTGTAGTGTAAGAATATGCCTGGTTGCCTGCAGCAAATAAAAATGACTCCTACACAGCCCCTGCTGCGTGTGCATTACCTGGACAGAAGCCACGGGGATCCACTCTGTTTCTCACCTGGGGAAGTGCAGTGGAGCAGTATGATTTTTCTCTGTCCCTGAACTAAAGTGTGTGTGTGTGTGTGTGTGTGTGTGTGTGAGAGAGAGAGAGAGAGAGAGAGAGAGAGAGAGAGAGAGAGAGAGACAAGGGAGAGCTCAGACTGGGAGCACCCACAGCATAAAACAGGAGAGAGGAGGAGTAATAATAATAATAATAATTTATTATTTATACCCCGCCCATCTGGCTGAGTTTCCCCAGCCACTCTGGGCGGCTCCCAATCAGTGTTAAAAACAGTACAGCGTTACATATTAAAAACTTCCCTGAACAGGGCTGCCTTAAGATGTCTTCTGAATGACAGGTAATTATTTATCTCTTTGACATCTGATGGGAGGGCGTTCCACAGGGCGGGCGCCACTACCGAGAAGGCCCTCTGTCTGGTTCCCTGTAGCCTCACTTCTCGCAATGAGGGAACCGCCAGAAGGCCCTCGGCGCTGGATCTCAGTGTCCGGGCTGAACGATGGGGGTGGAGACGCTCCTTCAGGTATACAGGACCGAGGCCGTTTAGGGCTTTAAAGGTCAGCACCAACACTTTGAATCGTGCTCGGAAACGTACTGGGAGCCAATGCAGATCTCTCAGAACCGGTGTTATGTGGTCCCGGCGGCCACTCCCAGTCACCAGTCTAGCTGCCGCATTCTGGATTAATTGCAGTTTCCGGGTCACCTTCAAAGGTAGCCCCACGTAGAGCGCGTTGCAGTAGTCCAAGCGTGAGATAACTAGAGCATGCACCACTCTGGCGAGACAGTTCGCGGGCAGGTAGGGTCTTAGCCTGCGTACCAGGTGGAGCTGGTAGACAGCTGCCCTGGACACAGAGTTAACCTGCGCCTCCATGGACAGCTGTGAGTCCAAAATGACTCCCAGGCTGCGCACCTGGTCCTTCAGGGGCACAGTTACCCCATTCAAGACCAGGGAATCCCCCACACCAACCCGCTCCCTGTCCCCCAAAAACAGTACTTCTGTCTTGTCAGGATTCAACCTCAATCTGTTAGCCGCCATCCATCCTCCAACCGCCTCCAGGCACTCACACGGGACCTTCACCGCCTTCACTGGTTCTGATTTAAAGGAGAGGTAGAGCTGGGTGTCATCTGCATACTGATGAACACCCAGTCCAAACCCCCTGATGATCTCTCCCAGCGGCTTCATATAGATATTAAAAAGCATGGGGGAGAGGACAGAACCCTGAGGCACCCCACAAGTGAGAGCCCAGGGGTCTGAACACTCATCCCCCACCACCACTTTCTGGACACGGCCCAGGAGGAAGGAGCGGAACCACTGTATGACAGTGCCCCCAGCTCCCAGCCCCTCTAGACGGTCCAGAAGGATGTTATGGTTGATGGTGTCAAAGGCCGCTGAGAGATCCAGCAGAACTAGGAAACAGCTCTCACCTTTGTCCCTAGCCCGCCGGAGATCATCAACCAGCACGACCAAGGCAGTTTCAGTCCCATGGTGAGGCCTGAATCCCAATTGGAAGGGATCCAAATGGTCCGTTTCCTCCAGGCGTGCTTGGAGTTGTTCAGCAACCACCCGCTCAATCACCTTGCCCAAGAATGGCAGATTTGAGACTGGGCAATAGTTGGCCAAATTGGCCGGGTCTAAAGATGTTTTTTTAAGAAGCGGTTTAATGACCGCCTCTTTCAGCGGGTCTGGGAAGGCTCCCTCACAGAGGGAAGCATTCACCACCCCGCAGAGCCCATCGCCCAGCCCTTCCCGGCTCGCTTTTATCAGCCAGGATGGGCAAGGATCAAGGAGACAGGTGGTCGGTTTCACTTGTCCAAGCAGCCTGTCCACATCCTCGGAGGTAACAGATTGGAATTGATCCCACTCAACTTGACTAGACAGAACTCTAGCACTCTCCCGCCCCGGCCCTGCTCCCACGGTGGAGCCTACTTCTTCCCGAATCTGAGCGATTTTATCTGCAAAAAACTTTGCAAATTCATTGCAGGAGAACATGTGGCCCGTACTGGGCCCCGATGTTGCAGGTGGTTCCGCTAAATTGTGAACCACCTGAAAAAGTCTCCTGCTGCTGTTTTCTGCAGATGCAATGGAGGCGGCGAAGAAGGCCCTCTTCGCCGTCGCCATTGCCACTTGGTAGGCTCGACGTTGAGCTCTAACCCGTGTCCGGTCTGATTCAGAATGAGTTTTCCGCCACCGGCGCTCTAGCCGTCTCAACGATTGTTTCATCACCCTCAGCTCCGGGGAAAACCACGGGGCTGTCCGGGCTCCATGCAATCGGAGAGGGCGCTTCGGAGCCAGACAGTCAATAGCCCTGGTTAACTCCGCATTCCAGCGTGCCACCAGGGAATCAGCTGAAAGGCCATCAACTTGGGATAAAGCATCCCCTACCACTCTCTGGAAGCCAATTGGATCCATTAAGTGGCGGGGGCGGACCATCCGAATCGGTCCCACTGGTTACTGCCAAAGTAAGAAGAGTTGCTGCTCCCAACTCCTTTGCTTTTTCTGTTGGTAACAGAAGTCATCTTAAACTGCTCAACGGGAGAAAGCAGCAATATTTAAATTTTGTAAAACCCAGAAGGCAGTGAAGAGTAAGATGTATAACATTTGCTGCTGACATTTCTGCTGCTTCGGCAGGTCTGTAGCACTGCCTGCCTGTAAACATTGTAAACATTGTTGTTTTATCTGAGTGAGTGGGACCAGAGGTTGGAAAAACTGCAAGGGAAAAGAGAAAGGAGCACCACAGGTTTTGTCTGCCCCAGTGGATGTATGCACTATCAGCTCTCTTGGACATAACCCACTGTTTTTGTCACCCTATAGCCCCTGTCTCTCTGGCCTCCCCGCTGCCAGCTTACTCACTACCTTATAGCAGGAGTGGGGGGGGGGACACTAGCAGAGCATGAAGAGGACAACCATTCTAAAATGATGTATTTCCAAGGCTGCTATTAAAAATGTTCATTTAGTGCCAGCAGCCCTGCCTGCAAGACTTCAAAAGTACATCCCTCCTTCATCAGAACAGCAGGAGAGAGGGGTCTTTATCAGAAAGCAGAGTAGGCAGAAGAATGCCCCAAATGATACTCTGTTGACCTAACAAGGCAATACTATTCTAGAAGGCATTTGGAGGAGAGGAAGGAGTGAGTTCTTCCATCCACAATGGTTTCATGGGTTTGAGACTAGTTGATTGAACTTGAACCTTGATGTTCAGATCTCCCCTCTCTCCCTCCTGTATCATGCCTGTGGATTTTGTATTATTTATTTCATTTTTCTACTATAACTCCGGTGTTGCAGTTCCGTGCAATCTTGGTTTTGTATTATTTATTTCATTTTTCTACTATAACTCCAGTGTTGCAGTTCCGTGCAATCTTGGTTTTTAACTTCAGCACACTGGTATTGGTTGACAGATCTTTCCTCTTTTTGTTGTTTCAGTGGAGCTTCTCTTTCAATCGTTTCGAGGTAGAACCAGGTCAAACATACCAAGTAACTGTTCATCATTTGCCCAAATTAAGTACTCCAGGAGACTATAATCGGAAATCTGTGCCATTCACAGTACCAGGTAAAGGACCCTCTTTATAATGGTAACGATGAGATTTAGTATTGGGCTTATCAGGTTGTAAAATCATGTTGCTAGATTAGGGATAGATAGAAGAGCTATTTTCCATTCACTGTCTTTTGCATATAATCAGCTGTAGGTCCATTCAATTTTTTGCAGTTGTTGTTTTTTAAATGCATGAAAATTTTGAATTTAAATTGCAGGAATTTTACACACATTCTTCCTACAAAACATGCACTTTTTTGCTTTTTGGTGCTTTTTATAGGAAAACACACATTTTGTACATATTCTTTGCCATAAAGTATGCATTCTTTACTTTCTTGAACCACAAGGTTCATTTTTGCATCGCAAATTTAGGAATAGTGCATTCCAATTCATATATAAGTCTGGGACTAGTGAATTAAATCAGGTTTACTTTAAAATGCAGATCAAATGAATTTCTCCATCATGAGGCAGGACTGGGTTCAGATGCAGATATGACTTTGTGATGCTGCTGATACGGATATTATAGTGCTATACAAAAAGTTGTTTAAGTGACTGGCCCTACCTGCAGGTCTCCAGTCTGTATATAAAGAAAAATAAGAAATGGAAAGAAGACTAAAGCAAGAATAGCCAATGTGGTGCGCTGGGACGTTTTGGAGTACAACTCCCACCCCAAGCCAGCATGGCCAATGGTCAGGGAGATGGGAACGGTAGTCTACAGTATCTGGAGGGCACCAGCTCTGGAGGGGCTGGAGGAAAGACCTACTAAGATGGGATGGGCATTTTAAAGAATATACAGGAAGCAGTGTGACCATTCAAATGTCAGATGGGAGAGAATTTCAAAGAAAAGGAACTGAAAGGGCAAAAACAGGAAATAGGTGAAGAAATTCTGGGCTTGCAAAATAACATAGACCCAGCAGAAAGAAACTGATGCAAGTGGTGTGAACAAAAAAAAGAGAGATGGAAGATAAACAGGAACTATAATGGGCAAATATTGGCAAATCAGTTTTGAAGAACTTAAAAGGAACACACGCATCATCATAATAATGGTGATGCTGTTCCTGCTGTTGATTTGCAATTTGGAAAATTGAGGACACATATAAAGGTAAACCACAGAAAAACAACTAAATCATATAAATAAGCTGCGTGTTGCATTGTAAGCCTGGAGGGGTGTGTTTACATGAATTGTAGTATCTAAAGAACATGATCTTTATATTCATTACCATTGTAGTATTTTCTAAACAATATAGTGTTTAACCTCAGTAGCCCAGTGATCAAAACATAATTAACATTCTTTAGGCTGCCTACAAACTCAAGTGGTCAGCACTACTTGTTGCCGTTTTTCAACTAGACTCTGACCTTGGTTTCATAATGTAGGCTGGACTTTTATTTCCCCAAAAATATTCTCTCTCTCTCTTTTAGCAGTATTGAAATTACTTTGTGTCAATGCTGAGCACTTGTATTTCTTTTGTCAATTTCACTGTTTCTGAGACTTAGCCTGAATTCAAGCAAACGAGTTTCAGTGTATAAGCTGGTAAAGTTCTGGATAAAGTTTTATGATGGCTTATTGTATTTTATGATTGTTATCATACACTGCCCTAGGAGCCATTTGGATTAAGGGTACCTTAGATAAAGCAAATTATCCTAACTTAAATTTCTTGTCTGCTCACCCTGGAGCCCATCAAATGTAACTTAGTGCCCCCTCTCTTAACATACCCAGCAAGTGTTCTTCCACTTGTATATATTTGTGGTACTTAGCTAGAAATTCTTGCCTATTGTACTCTGTCTTTCTGGACATAAATGCAATCCTTCTGTCTTTTTGTTGCAGATTGCACAGACCCTATCATGAAAACAACAGCCCCATGTCTGCAATTAGGTAATGTTTGTTTTTAAGTATGGGTAGAAGTGTAGGAAATCTGTTTAAAGTACTCACAGTTCATGATGATATTGATATATGCAGGCAGTGGATGGGAACCCAGCCTGGTTGGACAAAGCCTAGATGATGAGACACTCTTGGTGAGCTTCAACCCAGCAATGGAGTCAACCAATTACTTCATCCATGTGACCAGCTTTGAAGAAGATGGAGCAGAATGTAAAAAGGCCACACAGAAAATCTCAGAGGTAATAAAGCTGTTCTCCATCTTCCTCCCCACTTGAGACACTTATTTTAGAAAGTGCTTGTATTTAATCCCACCTCAACAATTACTAAATTACTACTTATTTATTCTACTTATGTCTGCCCTTCAGTGCCTCTAGATTAGAGGCAGCTGTTTTCAGCCCAAGGACTTGATTGCCTCATTGTGTCAATTTCAAGAGCTGCATGGCAATAATGAATGTGGTCAAAAAGTGGGTATTGCCACAGCACATTCTCACACACACATGCACATACCACCATGCACCAGAGCATGCACACATCCTAGCCAGAGGCACTCCTAGCCAGAGCAGCTACCTGGCCATCTAGGAACACACTGGACCTGGCAACTATCCTGAAGTTCGTGATAAGTTCTTCCTTAACTCTGATTTCTTACTCTGAACCCACCTGTGCTCAGGAGGCATCACTGGGATATTTGAGGCACAATGTATTTGAGATGACAAATGCTTCTCATTTTTTTTCCTGTGCTGCTACTCATTCTTTATCCTGAGTTCATTCAAGCTCTTTGTGATTTTTACCTTGGAATTGCACTTTGTCTCTTGGTTTCTGCAGAAGGAGTTGCTGCAGCCAATGAACGTCACAGTCAAACTAGAGAGAAACTTGAAGATTTGTTGCGAATACACGGTGCAGGTATGGTGAGCTGCTTTTCTTATTTGAATAAAGAAGGGAGTGGCCATGCCAATTCTACATCACCTTGTCTGTGCTTCAAACCAAACACAATTATTTCTCCAGAGATCATCTTATCTCTGGTTATTACAAGTTATACAACGTAACCATAATGAATTATTTTAACAGTGCTGATACCTCACCATTTCATCTTCACAAGAGTATCTTAAATTGTGCCTGGAAATGAACTGGCAACCAATGCAACTGTTTTAAAACGAGTTACATGAGTTCTAAATGGAACCCTGGCCAGTAATCTGGCTGCTGCATTTTGGACCGGTCAAAGTTTCTCAGTCGTCTTCAAGGACAGCCCCACATGAGGCACACTGCAATAATATTTCCTGCCTTCTTGCTGTGAATTTTGCACCCCATCCTACTAAAATATCTGCTTAACATGAACGCATACCACTTTATGTCCAAAACTGTATCCATTTGTAGGTTTTATTTTCAGACACTTCTTCACTCTCCCTACATTTAGTATGACACAGTCTGAAGATGACAAAACAAAATGCCTAATCAAGGGGCCACAAGTAAATATGGTACTGTTGACTTGCTCTCCTTTCTAAAAGGTGTGTCCATTACAAAAGCGAGCATTTAATTCCACACAATATGCAATTTGCTCCAGAAACACCAAGTGTTAGAGTATCAAAGACACTGCTAAAGTTGTTCTCTCCTGTCTTTTTCTTTCCAGATTCAACCATTCTTTGCACGTTGTGCCACAGATTGTATAAGGCATTCCATTTCCATCCCATGTCTCCCTACTACCTTGCCTTACACGCCAACAAAAGAAGTTGGTACGGTCTTCATTTTGAATTTGTGTAGCTAATTAACTGTTGCAAGAATTTGTTACAAAACAAGCCAGAGTTTAAGACCTGTAGAGTCCCCACTAATATCTACGCAAATGTTGCAATTAACATAAAGCAGCAAAAAATAAATAAGGAAGACAAAGGTGGGTACAAAGGAATTAAGATACCAAAGGTTGGCAGCTGTCCCCTCCCTCTTAAAGATGGTACTTTAGTCTAAGAACCATGTAAGCATCATCTGCAGGATAACAATGGAAATAAGGCAGAAATCATCGTTCCTCACAAGAGGAGCAGATGTGGCTCTGCTGCTGCCTTTGTATGATGAAGTTATAGATTAGGGGCTGAATGACTTACTCAGTATCCATCATTGTCATCATCATTATCTTCTAACTTGTAATGCCACTTTTCCACAAAATTGTGTCCAATGTGGCTCACTACATATCAAGTGGACAATCAATATAACAATTTTTAAAACATTAGAAACAACTTGAAATAATATCAATAAAAACACCCCAAAAGATAAATCTAATCAAATTTGGTTTATTTGCATTGTTTTGCACCATCTAATTTAACAGCCTAAAACTAAGCAGGAGAGAGAATAATGCCTAACCCAGAAATGAAAAGTAGTGTTCAAAACAGTAGTTTCAATCCAAAACTCAAACAGGAACCAACTGCAAAAAATCTTGGGTCGGGTGAAGGGAGCAAACCTTATGAGAAAGTCAAAAAGCAGCTGGGCCTGTTCTACCCCTCTTGAAAGGAGCTGGAGAAGGAAGATAATTTCACTTAGAACCATAGAATTGTAGAGTTGTAAGGGACCCTGAGGATCATCTACTCCAAATCCCTACAATGCAGGAATGTGCAGCTGTCCTGTGTGGGGATCGAAACTGCGACCTTGACGTTATCAGCACCACGCTCTAACCAACTGAGCTATCAAGAAGATCAATTCTCTTTCTGTTGAAAGCATATGTGGCTTCAGATATATTGGGCTGTTTCTGCCAATAATTCTTGGCTCAGTAAAGATGTAAGCAAGAAATACCCTGTTATTTTTTGGACCTGAGCAAATGCAAAGTAATTCTGCTGCTTATTGCTAATAGCTGGGGGGGGGGAGGTTGCATCCACCTCACTCCCAAGTGGTTTGGTAGTTTTGCATGGTCTAATTACTGCAGCAGTGGAAATGTTCCTTACATTATGCTCTTCCTATGTTGCAGATAATCTTTCTGTGGTGTTGCCCTGGGGCCTCACTCTCATCTGCATTTTAATAGTTGGATCAGCTGTCGCTTCAGTAATTTGGCTTGCTCGAAGGCAAAAAGGTATGAAAAATGTCAGAAATGTAATGGGAAGGTTTGCCAGCTTGTTTCCCACATTGTCGCTCCACTCGTACCTTTCTGGATACTTGGCCTTTAGCATGCAACACAGAGAGATGAAGTGACCCAATTAGAATGTCTTATCCAGCCCATTGCTCCTTACATAGTGTTACCTATGGTTACATGTTGAGCCTGTGCAGAAGTCAGTATTTCAGCATTTAGTTGTATGGATATCCCAAGTTCCTAGTATGTTGTGTGGGGCAGTAAAATACCTATGGTTTGTTGGTCTAGCCTGATAAATAATTTTTGCATTACACTTTAGAGAAGAAACATAGCTCAGTAGTAGATAGCATGCAAAAGTAGTCCAGCAAAAACTCCATACAAACTTTAATTGCCAAGGGTTTGGGGGTATTTTTTTGGTGGGGAGAGGTCGGAACAACAATCAGGCTAGCATAACATACTAAAAGTTGAAATATCCACCTGCTGTTTTGTATTTCCCTAGTTGTTAGAGTGGCCTTACTACAGGGTGGACAGGCATCACAAGCATCCTCAAGACTCCCATGTGGCTGCTGAAACTTCTTCCCAGGCTCTGAGGCAGGGAAAGGCTATGTTCCAAACAAACAGGAAATAATTCATTAACAGTGCAAGACACTCCAAAAATAACTGATGTCTATAAAAATGAATAAGGGTGTCAGAGCACCTTTATTCATTTTTATAGACATCAGTTATTTTTAGGCATAGATGTTGGGTCTTAGAACCGCTGTCTCAGCTTAGTCTTCAAAAGATACTGTCATTCCTAGATCAAATGTATATTCTATCAGATCTTCTTAGATGTGTCTATTGTTTTTTTTCCCTATTAGTAACACATTCAGGAACAAGCAGTAGTGATAGTACCCACCATGGTAAGAGAACATTTTATTTCTATTGAGTCAGTGCAATTTGCAATCTGGGAACCTGGGATGAGAGAATTTGGACTTGTATTGTTGTATGTACTATTAGGATGGCACATGTACCAGGTACAAATAGAAATTTGTGGCAATAAAATATTTGGAATGTTTTTGGGGGAAATCTGTGGAGGTGAACTTGAAAAGGGGCCTGGGGGGAGATGAAGGCATGAAGTAGCAAGGAGCGTGCAAATCTTATTCTTAGTGACTTAAAGACTCTGCATTGTCTCTTCTAGTTTTCTGTCACCTCTCTTGCATAATAAGTCATTTTCTTTAGTGTGTGGCGTACATAAAATTTTAACAGCTAATGCTAGTCCATATTCTAAAACAAATCTGAATGTGCATACATAAGTTCCAACAACTCTTTAAGACTAGCATCATCTCTACTTTTGTGATCACCATCACCAATACAAATCTTAATTAGTGGCTTTATGTACAGAAATGAATTGAGATGGTGGCAGGGAAAGTTAGCTCTTTTACTATTTTTATGTATTATGATTATATTTTGGTGGTTAAATGGTGATAAGGCATGGCTTACATGTACTAAAAGGTCTTGAACACACATGCCTGTATTCTGTACAGCTTAGAAAGCATGTTTGGTTCCAAATTTTTGCATTCTGGCTTTCCACATGTGCAGTGCAGCAACTCATGGTGGTTTTCTTTTTTAACAAAAAATCTCAATTTTCCAGAACTGCTGCGCATGTCACAGTCTCCTCCACCCCTGAAGACTCGTAAGGTTTGGATTGTGTATTCTGCTGATCACAAGCTCTATGTAGACATTGTGATGAAGTTTGCTCAGTTCATGATCACAGTCTGTGGTACTGAGGTGGTCCTAGACTTGCTGGATGAACGTCAAATATCAGAGATGGGGGCTGTGCGCTGGCTGACACGGCAAAAACAGGAAATGGAAGCACTCTCTTCAAAGATCATCATCTTGTGTTCCCGGGGTACTCGAGCCAAGTGGCAGGCCATGCTTGGGCGTGAGGAGTTAACTGTATCTCTCAAGCAAGATAACCTGCTACCAATAGGGGATATGTTCACTCCAGCATTGAATCTGATCCTACCAGACTTTAAACAGCCAGCTTGTTTTGGCATGTACCTAGTCTGTTACTTTGAGGGCATAAGCAGCGAAAGAGATATTCCAGATCCATTCAACGTCACCTCCAAGTACCAACTGATGGACAAGTTTGAGGAAGTTTACTTCCTGATTCAGGATCTGGAGAAATTTGAACCAGGGAGAATACATCAGATTCCAGAGATCTCACCTGAGAACTATGCTGAAAGCTTCAGTGGGAGACAACTGAAGGAGGCAGTGCAGAAATTCCAGAAATGGCAGACTGAGCACCCTGATTGGTTTAAGAGAGAGAATGCCTGCCCTGAGTATGAAGATGACCTTCAGTCTCTGAATGGGGATCTTTCTGAGGAATTAATCCCGACTGAGGGAGAAATTCTGAAATGGCAACTGCTTCCACAGGAACCTGATCCCAATAGCTGTTGCTTGGTCAACCTCTTAGTCAATGAAGATGAGTCGGGAGCTTGTAGGCTGTTACCCCAGCTACTACCACAAGAGGATCTAGCATTCCAGACCCTGGTTGTTCCTGCTGATGACTGCTCCCAGGTTCAGGTAGTAATGCCAGTTGCCCTTACAGAAGAGACAGAGATACTTAGCCATCAACTGCTGACCAATGAAGATTGGCTAGAAAGAATGCCCATGATGCAAAGTAGCACGCCCAGGAGAAACAATGTCATCCTTCAAGAAGATCTGTCCTCAAACCCCAACCCCTTGCCAGTTGATGTGAAGCAGCAGCTGGAGAGCTTAATGTACTCTCTCTATCAACAAAGCATTTTGCCCTCTGAAACACCTCTCTGCCAAGAAGATGTTAATGAGCAACAGCAGCTGGTTTTTTATGAGTCTTGCAAAGATCAAAGACAATCGGTGCAGTCAGACCAGGGTTACATTTCCAGATGTTCCCCTTTGCCTTCTGACGGCCCCCTGGAGGAAGAAGAGGAACAAGGGCAGGAAGGACATGGGTCTGCTCAACACCTCTCCCCAGATGTCTTGGACAGTCTAAAAAGTCTTCAGCAGCAGCTGCTTTTTCAGAATATTCAGCAGCACTTCAGTTAGGATCACATGATAGGATGGCTAACTTTGCCCCATACTTCCACACAGAACCTGTTCTGTTTTGCCAAAAAAGAAGTGGCTGTTGGTTAGAATGCAAACACTTCAGACATCCTCCCTCAGGCAATCTTGTGCACACATTTTTGTGAAGTCTAATGTGTAGAAGAGCTGACAGCAGAAATTTGGCAGCTTGGCTTACCTGTCTGCCCAGCCATCCTGCTGCATATACTTGAGCATTCTTGTGCTCCAGTAATCTGCCTGTAAATGAAGGTAGATACCAAACCTATAAATAATGCATTTTTTTCAAATTAATGCTACAAGCAGATAGCATACAAGTGGCCTCAGAGGATCAGATGAAATGGACCAGACAGCTCAGTAAGTTCCCGGTAACAAGCCAATATAAAATGATTGTGATGGAAACATCACAAGAGCTCTGTTTTATGAGATAAAAGATGTGTCCAGGCAGCATCCTGTTTCCATAGTGAATGACCAGATGCTACATGGAAGCCCACAAGCAACAGCCCTAACCTGCTGCTGTTGCCCCAGAATAATAATAATAATAATAATTTATTATTTATACCCCGCCCATCTGGCTGGGCTTCCCCAGCCATTCTGTGTGGCTTCCAACCAAATATTAAAATACAGTAATGCCTCAAACATTAAAAGCTTCCCTAAACAAGGCTGCCTTCAGATGTCGTCTAAAAGTCTGGTAGTTGTTGTTCTCTTTGACATCTGGTGGGAGGGCATTCTACGGGGAGGGTGCCACCATGAGAAGCCCCTCTGCCTGGTTCCCTGTAACTTGGCTTCTCGCAGGGAGGGAACTGCCAGAAGGCCCTCGGCGCTGGACCTCAGTGTCCAGGCTGAACGATGGGGGTGGAGACGCTCCTTCAGATATACTGGACCGAGGTCATTTAGGGCTTTAAAGGTCAGCACCAATACTTAGAATTAGTAGAAATAGTAGTCAGTAACATATTGCCTCTGGACCTAGAAGTTCTACGCGGCTATGATGGCTAATAGCCATTGATGGGTTGACACTCCATAGCTATTGCTACATCTTTTAGCAGTGAATTCTATAATTTCATTGTATGAAGTACTTTCCATTGCCTGTCTTGAATCTGCTGCTGATTGATTGATCTGCAAATGTAGTATTGAGAGGAAGAACTTCTTTCTAATCGTTGCATAATTTTATGAACTTCTCCTTAGGTCTCTCCTCAGTCTTTTTTTTAATTGTTGGCATCTGTCTGCTTCAAGAGACAGTGGAAGAGTATGTCCTCAGGCGTAAAGTCAAACTGTTGGGAGAGTTACAATGCATGCTGTGCCTGTAGAGGCCAGTACAGGAGATACATGTTTTATTGTAGCTGGGGCAGATAAAGGCATCCAGTTTTGCTATTACAGATGCACCATGGCATTTCTTCTCTCTGCACTCCTCCCAGTGGTCATTTCTCCTCTGTTCACTGCTGTGAATACACAACTTGTTTGTCTCCAGGCACTGTGGTCACCTGCTAAAAACAACAACCCAGTACTCCTTTAGCTGTGCTGTAACCCCTTGGTTATTTGTATTACATTTTCCTATAGTTTTCCAGCTCTAGGATATGTACACAATATTCATAGTGCGTCACACTTACATAAAAAGCATTTCAATACTGCCCGCTTTTTCAGTTCCTTTTCTAATAATTCCTTGCATGAAATACCTCTCTTTCACTGCCACAGCACACTGAAGTGACACCTACATTGATCAAAACAGCATAAACCTAATATCTTTCCTGAATAGTCACCACCAGTTCTGGTCCTATTAATACATATGTGGTTAGGATTTTTTTGCCCCAATATATATCCCTTACATTGAATCTCAATTGCCATTTTGTTACCCCTTCACCCTGTTTGGAATTGTACTTTCAGAGCTCTTTGCAATCCAGTTAGGTTTACACCCTCCTGCATAATGTGGCACTGCCTTGCTGCTGACCCTCTTCTCCAGAAAACTAATGAACTCCAAATCATTTTACAAATGATTAGGACAAAATGTTTCACATCAAGACAAATATTTCAGGCCATCTTCCTCAGCAAGCACTGTACTCTTACTCTATATTAATCTTACGGTCAATAAGGTAAAATGCTGTTGTATTGATTTGAAGCCCTGCATTAAGTAATTGCTCTGCCCAGTTTTAAATGCTGCAGTAATTAATTTCTTTTCATGTCACAAATAGTCCCAGCAGAGTTGCCTGAGTTTAGGGATTTTCTTGCGAATGTGTTGGCAGCTTCCTTATGCAGTCTTTGAATTATGGATAATCAAAACTGCTGAAGCAATCTTCAGAATGCACTTAATTTTGGTAATGGATACTTCTTCATGATATACCAGAAGAATCTAGGCAAACCTAATTTAGAAGGGGGTATTTTAGGAAGATGCAGAAGCAGAGGATTATGTGGTTATACTCAACATAGCTAGTGTGTGAAGCCTTCTGATTCCATCCACAATATGACTTTGAACTCACCACAGGGATGCTGTTTGCAGAAGCATCACCATGTCAAAAGTAATGAGTGTGCAGCCTCTGAATCACAGGCAAGGGGCTCTTTAATATGTACCCGCACTTTAGCTGCTCTGTCGATTTCCCATTATGCGCCACATCTGCTGTCTCCCTACACAATCCAAGACAGGCAAATGGAAGCAAGCAGTTGTAGTGTGTAAGGGGAGAGTACATGCTTGGCAGAACTTTTTGCCAATGGCCGTGGGCAGAACCAATGTTGTTCTTTCAGCTGTTACTCTGTTCAAAATATGGCTCTGTATAAAATTTGCCATAGACCTGGGACAAAGGAAAATTGCAACATATATAAGTATTGCCCAGGAGAAAGAGGGGAGGGGATTACAGCCAGCAAAAACTAGGGGTTTTATTCAATGCTAGTCCTGTTCATGTGTAGATCCATTGAAATCAATAGCCCAGGCTATTTTATTACATTAATTTCAGTGGGTCTAATCCAGGTAAAACTTAGTTGCATACCTAGGTGTAAGGAAGTGTTGCATCAGATACCATCAAAATGCAGCAAACAGTTTCTGCAGTGTGGAACCAAGACACTGTAAACGGTGAGCTGCACTGTTCATTGGAAAGTCCCTATATTGGCTTAGTGTATTAATGTTAGTGACTGAATAAGGTTATTCAAAGTGCACTTCTCTACATTGCGACTCTGCAAGATAAGTCATTACAGGCTGTAAAAGCATCCATGTATATGGGTAACCAATTCAGCCAAAGCACAAGAGCACCTGTGGTGAGGTAGAGGAAAGTGATCCCCAAGCATCAGTTCTCCATGGCCCATCAGGCCGATTGCCTTGAAAATTGTGCCAGTGTATTAAAATGAAAAAGTGCACTTGGTGCCTGTTCCACTGCATGACTTCTTAGCCCGTTTTAGAGACCACTCAGCAGTTTCCTTCAATGTACATGGTCCAATAGCAAATTACAGCTGTACAGTATTTTTTTAAAAATTGCTTTTTTGCTATGCCTTTTTCATTGGTAATAACTTGATTAAAATATATTGTATTTTGCATATCTCTGGCTCTTTGCTAAATATTTGTTACTAAAGAAAATGATATGTTAGGTATCCAGAGCATCAATTAAGTGGCATTTGTTCTGTTTTTCACTTCACATAAGGACAGGTAGAGGCTGGATGTTAGGGGGGCAGGGAGATAAGAGACTGGCTAACTTTTCCTGCAGAATAAGGCTTTTATGGAGGAGTGTAATTGCCTCCTCTTGCAGTACAGTGAGCTCCCAACCTGTGCACATTTAACTTTTGTGTACTCAGCTTTATTCACTTCGCAAAAAAATAAAAAGTAAATGGAAACGGGGTGAGCATCCAGGAAAGAAGACTTTGGCAATCCCACCCACCATTGAACCCAATGGTTTTGAATATACACGATTTTGGTTTTAGGTGTGATCCCCAGAATGTAACCCCCATGTAAGTTGCGGGTTTACTGTACTTAACTAATGGCAAGCTACCTAGTTGCACTCAAGAGGCCAGCCTGGATATGGGTACACTGCACACCTAGCAAGAGGAGAATAACCAGCATGCCTTCAGTCCAGATATTTTCTAGAGTACAGAAAGAGTATACTCTAGAGTATTTTCTAGAGTACAGCTACTACCAAGTCATTCAATTTGAGCTGGTAGGATGCTGAGATAATAGACTGAACAGCACCACTTCATAATGCAGGTGAGAGAATCCAGTTCTGAATGCTTGTCAAAATAAAAAACTTCCTGCAGATAGAAAACTAGCACAGAAAGACGAAAACTTCTATATCTGGCCTAGTTTGGATTTGTGCCTATAGGAAGGATGGAGAAATGTGATCACCTGAGTCTGAAGTGGCACAGCTTATTTTACCACTTCAGCACTTCATCACCTTATTCTGCTACATGTCCAGACCTAAAGTCTAAATTTGTTTGCTTTTCTCCTTTACAATTTCTGAAAGCACAATTGTTATCACAGATCTGTCCTGCAAAGAATTAAACCACCAGACATCATCAACAAAGAAATCAGTTCCTAGGTTTTATTTTAAAAACAAATTGTTTTATTTTTTAAAAAAGCTCTAAATTTGTGGGGATGCTAAGTTTCCTTGCCTTGTTTCCTGCCTGTCTCTTTTAATTTTCTTCTCCTTGGGACGCTGTCCTCATACGTTAGGGGCTTGCCCTAAAAAAATAAATATCACAGCTTCTTTAAATAGAGGGATTCTGAGCCAAAACTTGCATACTTCTTCCTTAAGCTTGTATGTAGTGTGGTTTGTAACCATTCCACTTCCATTTGTGTGCAGAGTTCCTCATGGCACTAGAACTGCTGTGCAGAAGCCTGTTCTCCTATGTTTATAATTCCTTACCCAGATTGAGACAAAAGTACTGAAATTGGGTTAGGACTGATGTACAGTAAATGCAACACAGTCACAACTGAATTGGTTTTGATTTCATGGCATTACAAGAGCTGTCAGACCTTGTTGCTGCTCTAAACCACCAAGATTCCTTATTTTTACCAATATTTGTGCCACACAAATCTGTTCCATTACTGAACTGTTTTTACAAATGGTAGGTGCTCTTGCCCACCTACTTCATGGCAACCACAATATACTTAAGTGTGCAATTTTAAATTTCAGTGTTATTTGAATGCAAATAACAGCTGTAATGGCTTATAGCATTTGATTACTGCACAGCAGCTTGTTCTGTAGCAGATTCTCTCTGGGAGGAAGTGAAGTATTTGTATGCACGCCTGTTCTTTCTGTCAGGAAATTAGCATCCCCACTAAAAGTATCTTAGAGCTCAGAGGGAAAGTCCACAGTACTTAAGTTTTACAATCACAGTCACAGCACCAAGATTGTCCAGACAAATAGAAAGGAGTTACTGAAGGGAAGGCCTCTGGCCAGAATTCCACACAGTCTTTCAGAAGATCTGCTTTGGAGACCGGACAGGATAAAATCACTGGTGAAAAAATTAAACCTTAGTTCTCGTTCCTGCAACAGCAATGGGTTAGCTTGAGGTCAGTAAGCAGGTATCTCAAAGCAACTCCAGGGCTGAAGCTCAGGTAGAACATCTATGTATGCAGAAAGTCCCATGTTCAGTTCCTGGTGTATCCAGGTAGGGCTGTGAGAGACTCCTGCCTGAATCATGGAGAGCCACTGCCAGTCAGTGTAGACAGTACTGAGTTAGATGGACCAACTTTATGACTTGGTATAAGGCAGCTTCCTATGGAGTTAACCACCCAATGAAAATCCCAATTCTATAAGCAACTATAGAGAGAAAAGGCTGGGTATATAAATGTAGTATTATAAGAGTGCATGAGAACCAGGTTATTTATCACCACCTCTGGCTTTTGTATCATTTCTCCATAGCACAGTAACTTGACTGCCTATATGAGTGGTTACTAAGTGGAGAAAAACATCTCCCAATCGCATACCACAGGTTTTATATAGTGGTTGTTAGTAATCTGTCCTCTTTCCTACCTAGGCAGCTTGGGGATTTTAAGATCAAAGGCAGCTGGTGTCCACCAGGACAGGTTGCTTTCAAATTATATGTCCTTTCCCCCTCCCCACACAAAAAAAATCTGGGCAATACAAAGAAGAAGCATAGGCATGTAAGGAAGGGATTGGGGATCTTTCCAAAATATCCAGGCAACAAGACCATTGATAATGTGACCCCTTTCTGCCTGTTTCCATTCCGTGTCAACGAGTTTACTATTTAGCGCATAACAAGCAGCACCAATAAATATCTAGAAATAAGAGGATGGCATAGTTCCCTCCTCCTTTTCACTTTATTTAAGTCCCTACTTAATTAAGCAAGTGAAAGCTGTCCTCAAAACAGAGCACCAATTATTAAAATCGTGCAGGTCTATTCCCAAGAGCTAGAAAACGAGAGCCCCCATAAGCAGAGGCTGTTGATAAGACCCTGTTATCACCGGTGAGTAAAATGTCCCAATGAAGAAGAGAGTTTGGCCCCTCGGGGGAGGGGGAATCAGACATAACTCCCTTATGTGCAAGGTCGGCACATGATGCAATGAGGTTCAAGAGGTAGAAATTTTCAGCAAGGAGAAAGATGGCTCCTTTCGTCTTAAAAGATTGCAGGTACCACCCTAATCCCAGAAACCCCCAAGGCAGAAATTAGTTTATCCCCAGAGTGAGGGAGTGGTGATGAACTTTTGTACAATGTACAAGAAGGTTCATTTTCCTTGAGGGCAGGAATAGTCATGTATTCCAAGGCCTAACATGTGGAAGACTTGTCTATGTCAGTCTTCCTAAATGAAAGCCATTGGGAACTCAAGTATCACACAAGCCAAATTGCATTGTCCCACAGCAGAGGAGTGCTATGGGCAAAATGAAACAAATAACATGTGGTCATGCTGAAAATACGATTTGCCCCACAAAGGTGCAGGTGTGGCTGAATGCACTGAGACGCCATATTTTAAAAGGAACCTGCAGATGAAACAGGCGCCCTTTCCTGAGAAAGGCAGCTCCTGCTGATTTATTTGTCCTTAAAATGGTTTTCATCTTTTGTTCAGTAAAATGGTGCCCTAGAGCAGCTAGCATGCCTATAGCACCTTGAGCAACTGTGCTAAAGAGAGGCACAGATTTTTGAATGGCCAAAGTTGTTCTGGGCTGTACCACCTCAGCCTGCAAGTGGGAGTGCACATTACTAAATGTTCTACCACACACACACACACATATATACATATGTATTTGCCGTATACATAAATTGGATGTGTCAAGAAGGTAGGCTAGAACCCTTGATGCTGACCTCTAGCTTGCCACATGGAAGGAAATTTTGAATGAGTAAGCATCTGATCATGTGAGTTCCCACCTGCAGTTTGAAGTGGTAGAGCCTGTGAGCAGAACTAAGCCTAACTTAGCACCAGCAATAGCGCTCCTCTCTCTTTGTTCAGCATTGGCATTATGGCTGGGTGGCTCTCCACTGCATGGAGGAGGAGCCCAACATAGGATATGAAGAACCTGGACAGCTTACAGTAATATGTTTTCCAGGCATTCCAAGTGGATGCTGCCCTCTCTCTGCTCTCCTATAGGCAGTGGTGGTAGGAGGCACCTCAGAAAAGAGAAAAAACCCACAGGTCAGAGAGCAAAAATCCAAAAACTTGAGAAACTGAACCCGACGTGAAATATATAATCTGGAATGTGCAGTTAGGCAGTTAAACAACAGACCTCTTCCATCTTGATTTCTATAAATAGAAGCAAAAGAGGTGAGGGGTCTGTAGCCACAGCACATTAAGTTGTCATTAGAAGGAACCTACAGAATAAATAGGAATGATTGGGGGTTATGGGGATGGGGTGGAAGTAAAGGATTTGGAATAGTTTGTAAGAACTTGGGTGAAAGGATTAAAAAATGATGCTGCCATCATTTTGGCCCAATAGGTGGTTTGACTAGTGCTGCAGCATTCATTATGTTGTGTATTTATGTGTGTCTAGCTGCTCTGGAATGACAGAATATCTAACAATATTAAAAGTTTTCATGATTAAAGTAGTACATGAAGGAAAGTGATTTAAGGCAAGAGCAGCTCAGATATTGCCACAGAAGACAGCCTGACTAATTAGGATGGGAAAATTAGGCTGCTTCACATTACCATTGAGGTGTAGCTACTGCCAAGACTCTAAACTATATGGGCACCACCTCACCACACAGCCACTAGGGTGATGCAGTGGACTACATATTTTAGACAACATTGAACCATGCCAGGGCAATACTTTCATGGGTGCAGCTGGTTTAAACCAATGGCCACTGCTTCACTCAAAAAATTAGCATTACTGTACTCCACTGAGTTCCCAGGTGAGACCATATCATTGGCTAATTAAATGGGCCTTAATCTGGTTGAGATCGGCAGAGATAAAAGTGGACAGGGGGAACTAAAACAGGTACAGGTCAGAATCCCTAGGTTTGCCATGGACAATGAACTTTCCAGGGAAGGGTCAGACTAGGTAGGTCAAAGTTATTCAGGACAACTGCTCAGAAAGTTACAGTGCCCTGAGTTAGCTGGGTCAGATGCACAACTGCTGTCTCCTAAGGGGCCTGGGTTTGGGCGACTGGGCCAATCTGAAAATCGGAGACATGTAAAAGGGAAAGTAACTACAGCGGGGTGGGTACCTAAGCTGAACTGGCATGGAATACAAGGTGGGGTAACTGCAGTGGGGCACTGGCATGGGCGCGGCCCCCCTCAGCTCTGCGCGGTGACGGCCAGTGTGTTGACATAGCCGTGGGGCCCCATGTCGTTCTCGGAGATGCAGTGGCTGAGCTGGCCGGCCCCGACCCCGGCGGAGGGGGCTGGCGCGTTCTTGCCGTTGCCAGCCAGCCCGCCGGCGGAGTGCAGGAGGCAGCAGGTCTCCAGGGCCTCCAGGCCCCGGCAGGCCAGGAAGAAGAGGTTCTTGAGCATGAAGATGGAGAGGGGCTGCTGGTAGCGCACCAGCAGGAGGCAGCGCAGCGCCAGCAGAGGCGCGTCCAGGAGCCCGGCGGGCAGCAGCCAGTGCAAGGCCAGGCGGGCGGCGCCGGGGGCCCGCGGGGCGCTCAGCTCGTACAGCCACAGCACCGGCGAGGCCAGGCACAGGAAGTAGACGGCGATGAGCACGTAGCGGAGCGGCGGCGGCAGCGGCAAGGCCGGCCGGCCGGGCTGCAGGAGCAGCAGCTCCAGGAGAGTGAAGCTGTCCAGCAGGTCCAAGCACGTGGCCAGGAAAGCGGCGGCGGCGCGGTGCTGCGGGGGCGGCTGGGGCGGCAAGAGGAGCTGGCCGGAGCCGGAGCCGGAGCCGCCTTCGGCGCCGATGGCCCGCAAGAGGCAATACAGGAGCGGGGCCGAGAGCGCCAGCGTGATCCGGAAGCCCGTGGCGCCCAGCGGCAGGCGCAGCTCCACCAGCTCCAGGATGGACGTGCCCAGGATGAGCGCCGCCTTGGGCGTGAAGGCGATGGCGTAGATCAGCCAGGCCAAGTGGGCGTAGGCGAAGTCCCCGCCCCGCGGAGCGCCCCCTGCCTTCCCGCCCGACGCAGCGCAGGCGCCTCGGCCGCCGTGGGGCGGGTGGCCCAGCAGCGGGTGCAAGGGCGGCGGCGGCGGCGGGTGTCCCCCTCCGACGCCGGACGGGCGCTCCCGGCGACGAGCGCGGCTGTTGCGGCAGAAGAAGATGCTCCAGCCGGCGGCCAGCACCAGGTCGGTGGCGATCCAGCTGCACCAGTACAGGTCGGTGACGGCGATCAGGTAGAGGTCCAGCAGCGCGCCCTGGCCCAGCAGCAGCACCAGGGACAGCGCCTTGTAGCCCCAGCGAGACCCGCCCGAGCCCCCTGCCCACAGCAGCCCCGCGGCCGCGCTCGCCGCCGCCGCCGTCCCGGGCCCGGCGGCCGGAGCCCCGTACAGCTCGGCGGCTGTCATGCTGCAGCCCGACGTGGAGGTGCTGCTGGACCCCGGGGAGGCGCAGGCGGCGGGCGGGGCGGGCGGCGAGGCGGGCTCCTGAACCGGCACGAGGGGCTTGGCTTCCTCCTCCTCGCCCTCTTCCTCCTCCTCCTCTTCCTCACTGCTGCGGCCGCCGCTGCTGCTGCTCCTGCTGCGAGTGCGGGTGGAGGCCGAGCTGGACACGGAGCCTCGCCTGCCCCTCCGGGTGCCGCCGCTCGAGCTGCTGGTGCTGCTGATGCCGCCGCCCAGGAAAAGGGGCTGCAGGTCCGCGGCGGGGGGAGGCGGCGGGGGAGCCTGGAAGGAGCCCGAGGAGGAGGAGACCGAGCGCTGGTTGGAGACGACTCGGTGCATGGTCGTCCTCCCCGCCCCCCACCCGCGCCCCACAGAGATGGGCGGGCGGGTCACAGCCCTCCCGGCCGGGGACCCGGCGAGTAACCTGCCCGGCACGATCCAGCCCCGGGGAGCGCCGAGCGATGGGGATGGTGGGGATGGTAGTGATGGGCAAAAGGGAGAAGGAGGAGGGCGGTGGGCAGGCTCTGAGCGAAAGCCGAGACCCGGCCTGGATCTTCCCTTTCTCCGCCGTCGGAATCAGTAGAAACCCGGAGCGGATCCTGCCGTGGACGAAAGAGAGAGAAGCGGGGAATCCGGGAGTGGATCCAGTCGCAGAGACGGACGCTTGATGGAAGAAAGGAGAGAACCCCTAAAGCAGATGCTGCGCGGAGAAAGGCAGGTGAAGGAGGGGCGGGTTTGGGGATGCGGACAAAGACAGAGATGCAAGGCGAGAGGCTGCCAAAAGAAAGCCAGCGCGCGCGCCTCCTGGCTGATGCTCTTCTCCAGAAGCGCCTGCCAAGGCAGCGGAGGGACGGGGGCGCGGATCGCTTGCGAGCCAGGAGGATACCTGGGAGCGGCAGCTGCTTTTGTTGCCCACCCCCTCGCAGCGAGCTTCATGGCAACTGGGTGGGCGGCCTGATGCAGCAGCAAATGAGTCACTTGCCTCAGGAAGGGGGAAGCTGTCGCCTAGGGGGGAAAGCTCGTGCCACAGTGCGCCTCGGAGGCTGCAAAGGGAGGGTGGCTCGGGAACTGGTTTCCTTAACTACCTACTTAAGCACAGGCATAAATGATGGGAAGAGGAGGGTGGGCATTGAATAGTTACAGTTGAAGCGGGCTTTTATAATTGGAAAAGTAGCATTCCCTTTGCTTGGTATTATTTTTATACTAATGAATGTTCTTTTTTTTCCTATCCCATTATGGTGCAAAGTTCAGAGCAGCTTACAAAGATTCCAAGAGTTAGTTTGCAAAGAACGAAACCTCAATAAACAATACACTGGAAGGCAACACCAAAAAAAAAAAAGCTGCTAAAAATGGCATTAGACGTTACTAAAAATCTTTTGCCTTTTGAAGATCAGTAAACATGAGCCCTGACAGATCTCAGAAGGCCATTTCAAGGACGGGGCAGGGGTGGTGGTGCCAAGGTTAATAATTCAATCCAGAATAATAGGGTGTCATTTGTATGTATATTACGTTTATATCCCACCTTAAGTTCCAGCATGGACTTGTGTGGGAGGGTGCCTCCTCTCCAAGCACTGACCACATCAGGAGTGGCTTAGCTTCACCATATTTCGTGCGTCATGCACTGGCATGAGCACTTTTTTGCAGCATAAAACACTTTTAGCCTTACTCTGTAACACATACACAAGGCAGGCCAGCATCTATGCATAAGACATAATACCAGCAACTTCACAAATCCAAGACAATCTCCAGTTAAAAGGAAGCCTACTTTTTCCATGTTGAGTTTTAAATCTGGGGCAGGAGGGACATTCAAAGCTGTGACATCACACCTGCAGGCTGAGGTTGGCTCCGACTGACTTAGTAGCTTGGCTCTTTGAATACTGCTGCAACAGTCATCAAGTTAGGACAGTGCAAAAGGCTAAGCACTAAGGAGCCCAACAGGAATAAAAAGAAATGATTTTTTAAAGGGACAATCTGCTAAGCTTCAGAAAAGCGGAAAAAGGCTGTATGGGGGGAAAACCATAATATAAATGTTAGATTTATTGTTATGTACACTTTTCTGCTTGGCCACAATATATAGTCCTCTTAAATATATATTTGCTTCTTTTTTTATCGGTTTGGTGTCCTTGGTGCAATTCCTTCACGAGGCATAACATCCTTAAGTCCTTAGGTATCCATCAGAAACTTCAGAACAGACACTTTGCCAACAGGAGGAGCTGAAGCAGAGATAGTGACAGCTCAGTAGGAGATGCTTTCAGCTTGTCAAATGGAGCCATGGAGGAGGAAACCAAGTGAGTCTCTGCCGCTTTCATGGTAAACAGGAAACCCTGTACTTTTATAGCATTAACATAGAAATGAGTTTTTAATCCTCTCTTTGTAGAAGCTCTGCTATTATCTATTTGTCTGGAATTTCCTATGGCTTTAATTTACCCATTTCCTAGATTCTAGTTTATACGTGTTAAGTCTAAATACCTAGCATTCATGGGACATAGGAAGGTGTCTTATACTAGTTGGACTAGAGATATGAAGGCCCAACAAAAAAACTGCAGCAATCCTGTCTTTCTCCATTTCCCCCAAGCTTTATTCTGAGCCTTCGCATCTTAGATTATCCATCTAGATCAGGGGTGTCAAACTCAAATTCATCGGGGGCCGCATCAGCAGTTTGGTCACCCTCAAAGGGCCGGTTGTATCTGTAGGACTATGTGTCCACTCTTTATTATCATAAAGTAATAACTAGCTCTGAAAGCAGAAGTCAGAAGAATGGCAAGTAGATATTCAAATGTACAATTATTGTACAATTTATTGAAAAATGATTTTTGGTAACAGACAGTAAATTTTTTTTTTTAACATACAAATATTGCCATATGTACAGACTTACAGTACAGGATAGAAGGGTTCAGGCAGCCGTTGGATCTGTCACATTACAGGATGGCATGCGCTCAATATAAAAACAAGTGGAAAAAAGCGAGAGAAAAGAAAGCGAGAATAAAAGGTGAAGGCTGGCGGTCGGCGGCGGCTACACGGGCCACATGACGAGGTCTGGTGGGCCGGATTCGGCCCGCGGGCCTTGTGTTTGACACCCGTGATCTAGATCAATCTGCCTGCTCTATCAATGGCTCTCAGGCTTCAGGCAGGGACATCCCAAGCCCTACCTGCTGATGCCATGGATTGAACCTAGTACCTTCTGCTTGCAAAGCATGAGCCACAGCCTTTCCTATATTTCAAGATCTCAGACCACAGCTGAAATGACATGCACTTAACTTGGGATTAAGGCCCACTAAATTTTGTGGGACCCAATTCTGTGTTCATCACGATTGGTACTTCAAATACTTCAGGGCTGAGCCCCCGTCAATAGAAACAAAACAGGTTCTAGGCCTCTGTCCAGCACTGTCAGGATTGCATGCTTAGCCAGCACACATGAATCAAATTACAGTACAAGCAACTCCCTGTTTACACACATACAAGTCACCCGTGACTGTGCATACACACTGCACTCTTGCTATGAACCTGGAAGTAGCAGTTAAAGGGGGGCAAAGGCCCCCCAGAGTGCAAAAACAGCAAAAATGGTGCAAAAACAGCAGTCCCACAAGCCTTTTCAAGTGCAATCCCTAGAGGGTTTGCATGGAGCTTTGAGGTCTGTGAAGAGCTGGAGTTTAAGAAAGGAGGTTTGGAGGGAGTCTGGTAAGTGCTGCTGGTTTTAAAAAGGGGTTTCCAAGGGTTTCCTGAGGTTTAGAGGATGTTTTCAGGCTTTCTCAATATACACAATTTCACTTACGCGCACGGTGCCTTGGAACATGTAAATGGGGAGTTGCCTGTAAATCACAAGGCTTCCCTTACCATTTGGCAAAGCCCACAGATATTATTGTACTAACATCCATCAGCCCATCAAAGACAAATCTGGTGTTTGGTGGTGGTGGTAACAGAGAATAAAATTCATAATGAAGTCAAGATGATGGTAGTTTTAAAGGGGATTTTAAATCAATTGGACTTAAAATGCATGCATTTAAATGCTACTTGAAGAAACAGGGGGCAAAGGACTGTTTTGCCCCTGAAATCAGTAAGAAAGGTCTGTCCCTTACAGCACAGATTGCAAGAAGGAAGAAATAAAGAAGCCTGGAGAGCGTCTGAGGGTGGAAGGATGCTCAAAATAAAGCACAGGAGTGAAGAGCCTTAATTATGTCTTGCAGGGGCTGTCATGAGTCGACAGCTGCAGCAGGGAAAGACAGGAGGAGGATAAGTCGGTTTTATGCTGTGGCTTTTTTTATTTTAAAAAAGTGCAAATTGCTCCTTGAACGGGGGAGGATGGATGACTTATACTTGAGGTGCTAAGCAGCTTAGCAAACTCAAATTAACATGCCAAGATGCTGAAAATGAGGGATCAAGTTAATTCAGCTGATTCTCTCTCACCTCAATTACTGTAAGACAGTTCTCTCTGATCTTTCATTTGCCCATCTCCAACCTCTTATTCCTACTTTGCATCCCATGGCTCATTGGTTAATCTGCATCTCATTTCAGAATGCTCACATCCCTTCCAGCTTCTCTTCACTGGCTCCCTTCCTTTACCATGTGAACATAGGAAGCTACATGAGCAATGTTTTCCATGTGGGGAGCAATGTATCCTTACCTAACTAGCACCAAAAAACAGGTCAGCTATTAGAGATCCGTGACCTGCACACCAGGTGTACTGAACTAGGTAGACCTGCCCTCTGAGAAACTCAAAAGATCTCCTTCCCTGCTATTTTTCCAGTGAATAATCCTGCTCTCTTTTCACCCCACATCTGAAACCTTCAATTCATCCCCTAGTTCCTTTCATCCCCTCCAGCTTCTAGTTAATTGCACGGTTGCCACAATTAACTTGACACACACCACTGCAGTTCTCAAAACAATGGATAAAGTACCAAGACTAACTCCGCCTCCCACCCAGAAAATAATGGGTATTTATAACTTTGTAGGACACTTAGCTCGTGCCCCTTGGAACATAAGATGCTGCCTTATACTGCCAGGTCAATGGTGCATCTAGCTCAGGACTTGTCTACACTGACCAGCAGTGGATCTCCAGAGTTGCAAAGCGGATGCTCTGCTACTGAACTACAGCTCTTCCCCTTGACAACTCCGGTTCTGAGCCACATTATGCAGCACAGGATATCTAGTGTGCATACAGTAGAGGGACTACAAATCAGATGCAAATCTCTGCTCAGACATAAAGGTTACTGAGTGACCTTGAGCCAGTTACCATCTCTCATCCTTGCCTACCTCACAGTGATGTTGCAAGGATAAAAGGGGACAGACCATGGACTGCTGAAGGAGGAAGAAGAGAGGATATAATTAAATAAAACTATGAAGATTTTTGTAAAACTCGGAGCATTTTAAAAGAAGAAAAGTATAGTTGCTTGAAGGTTGCCATAGTATAAGCTTAATTAGAAGCCGGTACTTCCTAAATACAGGACACTGTGTTTCACTTTGTCTACTCCTAGATTTGTTCACACTTGTTTGCTATATATTTCATTTGGATGTCATTTTTGTATTTAATACAAGGCATGTCTTAATTATTATTTATTTTAGCATTTGCATTTTGTTATACAAATCCATTTTTTAATAAAAAAGGTAATGATTTTTTTATTTTAAAAAAGATACTTGGTGATTTACTGAAAAAAGAAGTACAGTCAACGGAACCAACTGTTTGGCTTTCACTGCAGTTGAGACTGACATTTTCCCCTTAAAATGTAAACCATCCATGTGCTAAAGCCAACCAATCTCCAGACAGCACAAATGATTCAACTGGAGAGTAGCATAGGAGAAGCAGGAATTGGAGCCCAACCCTACCCCTGCAAGAGATTCACCATCATAACGAAGTTATTTAAAACACAGGCAAACAATTATATTAATATAAGAAAATAAGGTTATTGCTCACGCTACAAAGTAGTAGTAATCTGTCCTACAGAAAAAGGGAACTTAGAATTATGTCCAGATTCGTAAGAGGAACAGGACCAACTTGCTATTTACCCACTAACATCACCAATTACTGTGGCACAAAAATCTACGATTGCCTTTTTGCATTTGCACATGGGACATGGGGATGTTTCCAGGATGTGGCTTACACAAAGGGTGGCCTGAAAATTCTGCATTAAAGAGGTTTGGAGACATACATGGCACAGGTTCAAAACTCTGGGGAATTCGCAGCCCTTCAGGTGTTTTTGGACTCCCATGAGCCCTGGCCAGCATGGGTAGAGATGATGGATGTTGATGTCAAGAACAACTGGCAGGCCAGGTTCCTCAGCCCAGTTGTAGACAGAGAAGCATGCTTCTGCATAACCATCTTCTGTTGAAGCATGCACATCTCTGCAACAATATACAGGCAAGGCCACATGCATGTCTGGATCCAGGCTAATGATTTCTAAGCGACGAACAGCCCTGGGGCAGGGTGCTAAAACACAATATGAAATTAATGCAAGGGAAAGATCTGTTTGGAGAGGATCAAGATTGCTATTTCTGTGAGAAGGTGGTAGAGGGAAACACAGCAACAAAACACAAATCACAGTCTTGCCCTTGACAGTTTGTGAAGGCTAAAGCCATTTCTTTTACAACTAGGTAAAACTCCCCCGCCCCTTCTCCAGTTTTCATTATCTGGTATCCTAAACTCTGCACAGCAGAGTCCATTCTGGTTCAGGTCAAGGACCATTGTTTGCAATCAGAACTCTGCCTACCAAAGGCATGGAACACTCACAGGAATAGTAAAAGGGGTAGTGCCTAAGCAAATATTTATATTTCAGGGACAACTAGTCAAAGGTTGTGAAATAGCCAGGAGAGTGAAATTTAGTCATTACTGCAACCATCTTGCTTCTATTTCTATTCCTGCTCTGGCAAGAGGGTCTGTTCCTCCAGGCAGATCATGCGCCATAAATCAACACAGATACACATTTAATATTTTGAACTTTTCAAGCACCTTCAGGCACATCTGGAACAGAAGCAAGAGCCAAAAACTGTAGCAGACCTCATGATGCTGGTCACAATTATTTAGATAGGATTGGGTGGAGAGATTTAAGACGCACTGGCCTTTGGCAAAGGAGACCATTTCAGCACAAAATTGGGATTACACAGTAGTTGTAGATATAGGAAAGAACATGGAAGCTGCACAGATGTGAAATGGGTGGGGCAAGTTAGTGACCCTTTCTGCCTTCTCCATGGCAACCTTTCCCAACCTGTCCTCTCCAGATGTTTTGGACTACAACTTCCATCAGCCCCAGCCAGCACAGCCAATGGTCAGCAGTGATGGAAACTGTTATTTCAGGACATCTGGGTGGCACCCTGGTTGGTGAAGACTGCTCTTTGGCCACACTCATTTTAGCAACAATGCAGAATTTCAAGTTGGCAAATGTGCTAGAGGCCCATATTGACAAAGATTTGGGAGATGGGTGAAATCCCTACCAAAAAAAAAAAGTTGGGAGAACTTTCCTTTACTTTGGCATGGGTTGAACAAGACAGTGCTCAGATCTGCCTCTGCCCTTCTGCCCCCATGAGATGCTGGCAACACCGGACTTATCATTCCAGTTTCCAGTTCTCCTTCTGAAAGACGAGCTCCACAGCATCATTCACATCGTGCACAACGTGAGAGGCCTCCACCAAGGTTGGATCAAAATGGAAGTCCCGGTGCCCATGGAATACAGTCTCCAACATGTTCTCGTTGTGGTCAGCAGGCACATCTCCCTGGGGATTGTAGACCCCAGTGCAGACCAGTATGGACTGGCAGCTCTCTGCAGAGGTGATGGACACACTGTGATCTCTTTGCATCTCAACATGTTCCTCGCTCTCTGCTGCCATTGCAGTGACACTTACTTCAGCCTGAGCCTGGAGGTAACGGTTGTAGAGGTTTGCACCATAAATGTCAGCCATTGGGTTGTCTCTGTAAGTAGACCCAAAGGACAAGGGAGGAGAAAACAGAGTAAGAGTCAAGGTTATATAGTTAAATTTGGGCAGAACTTAAATTTTGAGAATTTAGACCCATCTAGTAACAGCATCCATGCGGTACCTCCACTCCCATTTGCCAGCAAAGGGATGACACTCTAGCCTCCCCTTAGCAGGGAAAACAGTTCAGTAAGTTATATGAATCTTTCATCCTGCTCCGTGCCAATGTGCAGCTGCTAAGGCCAAGGTCTTCCTCTCCCAAGCTCAAGGAAGAAGAGTTGCTTACCCAATAGCGTACAGCTGGCGGAGAGGGGATGTCCAGCCCCAACTCTCCATCTGCTGCTTGATCACATGTTCAGCATAGCGGTAGGTGACAGTGCTGGGCTTGCCTATCAAGGCCTCATACTTCAGCTCCTTGCCAGTCATTTTCTTGTAGATGTTCTCCAAGCACACAAGAAAGGTGCCGTGGCCAAATCTGACCACAAAGAAAGAAAAGTGCAAAAAGTCAGCATGCATACTCCTAGGAACATGTGGTGGCACTGGGTGAATACAGAGGATAAAAGTACCCAATAGGAAATGTGGGTAAGATGGCTATTCCTCAAGTATGTCCTTTAATCAAATAATGCAGACATGACTGCAGAATTCTATGATCGCTTTTGCATCACCCCTTGTTACTGCTCTGCTCTGCTGCTATGGAAGAAAGGCCTATCCCTCCATGGACTGCTGCACCAATTCCTGACCCTTTGTTGAGGGAAGTGTTTGGATAATCTGGCCCCAGAGTCTTAAAAGTGTGTTCCTAATGTTAATGGGGTTTCAAAAAGGTTTTCTCACATTATACAAAACAAAGCCAAGCTAGCCCTAACCTGTAGTAATTTGACCTTTGTGAGGTTACATTTAGAACCTCTTGTTATGGACTGGAGCAAGACTCCACACTTAAGAATTTCTTCTCAGTTCCTTTTAGTTTCCAGAAATAGTCAATTTTCTTAGTCTGCAATTATTATTATTATTATTATTATTATTATTATTATTATTAATACCCAGCCCATCTGGCTGGGCTTCCCCAGCCACTCTGGGTGGTCACCAACAAAATATTAAAATACAATAATGCATCAAACATTAAAAGCTTCCCTAAACAGGGCTGCCTTCAGGTGTCTTCTAAAAGTCTGTTAGTAGTTGTTCTCTTTGACATCTGATGGGAGGGTGTTCCACAGGGCGGTGCCACCACCAAGAAGGCCCTCTGCCTGGTTCCCTGTAACTTGGCTTCTCACAGTGAGGGAATCGCCAGAAGGCCCTTGGCACTGGACCTCAGTGTCCGGGTAGAATGATGGGGGTGGAGACGCTCCTTCAGATATACTGGGCCGAGGCCGTTTAGGGCTTTAAAGGTCAGCACCAACACTTTGAATTGTGCTCGGAAATGTACTGGGAGCCAATGTAGGTCTTTCAAGACCAGTGGTATATGGTCTCGGCGGCCGCTCCCAGTCACCAGTCTAGCTGCTGCATTCTGGATTAGTTGTAGTTTCCGGGTCACCTTCAAAGGTAGCC
This sequence comes from Podarcis raffonei, assembly GCF_027172205.1. NCBI lineage: Eukaryota > Metazoa > Chordata > Lepidosauria > Squamata > Lacertidae > Podarcis > Podarcis raffonei. The sequence continues at coordinate 59,505,291 of NC_070611.1, forward strand.
CCACAGAGAGTAACAAACAGAGTAACAGCTTTATTTATATAAGATGTTCTTACAGAAGTGGCTCACTCGATGGCTTTTAGCTTCTTGGCAAGTGGGTTGTAGTTGAGTACCAGGAAGGTGAGAGGCGAGTTTGCAGGAAGGTTGGAACAATGCAAAGGCACTGGAGGAGTCAATCCAGCACTCTTACTGACACATTTACACTGCACAGGCCTTCCCACAAGTTTACCTCTCACTCTCTCCTTGGTAAGTAGCAGCGACCCAGCTGCCAGGAAGCTAAGCGCAGCAAGTTAAGTAATGTACCTAGAACATTGGCTCCCAAATTTTAACCAACCCCCACGTCCACTTGGAAATCACTGTGTCTTGGTGGACCACTTAATCGTTTATCTGACTGTTACAACTGTTGTAATGGATTGTGCTAGATGCTATATGATCTTTAACTCCATTTTTATTGCTTCTTTTATATCTTATACTGCATTGTATCATTCTACAATTTGAATTCCACAGAATGCTATATACAATACAATCATAAAATGCAATACAAGAAAGAAGCAATAAAAATGCAATTGACCATGCTTGCTGGGACTGATGGCAATAGTAGTTCAACAACATCTGGATAGCCAAAGGTTCCGTGCACCTGATCAAGCTCATCCGAGGCAACTGAGCAAGGAGCATATTGTCCAGTGAGGTTTCCTGCAAATACCGGGGGGGGGGGGGAGGGAGGGGGAGGGAGGGAGGGGGAGAGAGAGAGAGAGAGAGAGAGAGAGAGAGAGAGAGAGAAAATACAGAATGCCAGCAAGAGATCACAATAGAACCTTTATATCACCTTGGCATCTTGGCTTCTGCCATCCACAAGAGATCCATGTTGCAGGCGAGGATAGGTAGATGTGGGTATGGAACAGAAGTCAGCTCTACCCCTAGGTTCCCATTGCTCAGGAGTACATCAATGATCAGTTGCAGGCAGGTCTCCCACCTGACTGGCTCCCCAAACAGAATCACAGCTAGAGATTAAAAAAAGGCAGTGCATTTTCAAAACAGTAGTATGTGCCTGTACATCATATGACATAATAACCCCATATAAGAATGAACTCATAGTGGGTTACATCTGAGTAAACATCCTTTGCAAACCTATCCCCATCTACTTGGGTCCAGGACTAGGACATTTTAGCTGTATTTTTGCAATATTTTTTGTTTTAAGTTGTCTGTTGTCACTTTAGTTTTCTGTACACCACTTAGATATATTTATATATATTGAGCAGTATAGAATTCATATAGACAGACAGATCTATAAATAAATAAATAGACAGACAGAATGATCTACTCTGGGCAGTCCAGCCAAGATTACAAAGGAGCTCTCATATAAAACTTAGAGCAAATTGAATGGGGCTTCCATTTATTTGCCACATATTCCTATAGATGTGACTAAAAAGAGCAGGGTCTGCATTAGATATGTGAAAGCCAAGAAAAATGGGAGGGCAGGACACCCCCCCAATATTGCAGGAAACCCCCATTTTTCTGTGCCCCCCCCGGCCTTCACAACTCTACTCCACATTACAAGGGACAACTCTGTTTCGCCCCCTGATGTTCTTTCTCAAAACAACAACAATTGGGGAGCATGAAAGCATTACCAAAGTCATCATGCTAACAATCCTTTGCAATACAGTGGATTCTAGGATATGCAGAATTACTTATTTTTGCATTCTGTCATATTTCTTCTTTTTTCAAAGTTGATAAATATATTTAACCAAACAAACTAACATTGTTCTGCATTATTTCTGTGCGCTTATAATTGATTTGCCCCCTGCCAGACACCAGAAGTGGAAATGAGCTTAGCTAAGGGGGGAAAGCAACTTGGGGATGGAAAATTTGCACCGGCAGATGTGAAGGGTCAAGCATCTTTTCACCCTGCCTGCTCTGCCTTCACATCAGTTTGAAAACGTGCATCTGCCAAGAGAAACCCCACCTAAGCCCAGGTGAGCTCACAATGAAACACTCTTCAGAAAGAAAACAATGCACTTACCTTCTATGGTGGGGAAGTCAGCAGGTGCAGGAGGCTGTCAAAAGGGAGGGAAGGGGAAGAGATATTAGTCAATTTGCAGTGTCAGAAAATGGGTGAAGTTTCTCAAGAGTTCAATGATACTTGGTATGTTATCCAACTGTAATATCATAAGGGGTTTGTTTGTTTTTAGGAAAAGGAAAACAAAATTGAATGTCTGTCAATTACAAAACCTTTAAAATAATTTCCCCCAACTGTTTTATTCTGCTAATTTGCAACCTTGTAGAATTCGTCTTTGCTTTTTAACCTACATGCAGCAAAGGGCAACTTTGCGCAGGAAGAAAATCCTACTGACAAGAGTTCTATATTGCCGTTTTCATGAGATATCTTGGTGGGGGTACTATGCAAAATATTTGTAGTACTAGAGAGCTGGAGAAGCTCAGCCTAGGGGGCCAAATGCCTCTCTGTCTGTCCCTTGGGATTCTCAAGGCACATACCCCACCCAACCATGCCCCTCACCAGCTTCACATCATGCCCTTGTGTTTCTTCCTGGGTGGAATATGCCCTTGGTAATGACTCGTTTGCCTGGATGGAGGATGGAAAGGAGTATGTGAAGAAACTAACGACAAAGGTAATATTTACATTAATTGTTTTGCCAACTGCTGCCTCTGGCCCTGCCTATCACTGGCCTGTGACTCCAGGAAGGTGGCCTAGATGGAACAGAGGTGCTTGGGCTAAAAGAGGTGTTTCACCCTTGTTGTACAGGAACTTTACTACCAGAGCAACTATGGAAAAGTTGAAAGTAGGCAAGAGAACACTTAGTTCTGCCAGGGGACACAGCACACAAATGCTCTCTTTCAGTCACTCTTTGCAATGCTCAGGTTAATACTTGCCAGCTCTTTTGGCCTCCGACTTTGATCAACCATATCCAGCAAGGGAAATGCCTTCCTCACATCTTCAATGGTAACAACGTGATGGAATCCCAGGCTGTTTCAAATGGCTAAGGAAGAAAGTTGTCAAGAGCTCTACAGACTTAAGGGTAAATTGTCAGAACTAACCCAGGAACTTAGTAACAGGAACCCGCCAAATCCCTACTGTTGGGAAGCAATCACATCTTGATAGATTCCCCACTTCCCTGTCCTGATCAGAAGGTCAAAGGCAGAGCAAAAAACAGCACTATATTATTATTATTATGTTTATGTTTATAACCCACCTTTCCTCCAATGAACTTAAGGTATTGCTAGGCCTGGGCGATATATTGATAGATCGCCCAGGACTGGTATGAGGAACAGACCGCGATGTCGGCTTCACTCAGCAGTATATCGATGGTGAAAACACCACCAATCCTGAGTCTCTCTGCTAGCAGCGTCCACTAGAGTTCCTTCCTCCAGCAGTGCTGCTAGAGGGACTCTGGAGCGCTGTGTGAAACTGCCATCGCACTCTGCCCTCATGAGATGCAATGACAAACAAGCTGTATCAGCTAGGCATCAATACAGCTTGCTCCTCCCTCTGCATCTTTAAACTGCTTGACTCAGGAGTGTGCAACAGCCCCAACCTCAGCTGAGCAGTTAAAAGAGCCAGGAGCCCACAGCCCAGCACTGGCTCCCATGAGCTGCTGGCAGGGTGGAGGCTCTGTGAAACTACTCAGCTGAGGGGGGCGCAGTTAAAGGAGCCTTGATGCTCTGCCTGCTCATGCCGGGACTGACTCAGCTGGGGAACAGGAACCTTCCCAATCCCCAGCTGAGCTGCACAAACAAGCTTTTGCCCAGGGTCACCAAGTGCGCTTCACAAGGTTCGAACCCAGGTCTCCTCAGTCCATCCACTACACAACACTGGTTCTTAACACATTGCTAAGAAAGAGAAAGGAAGATTAAAAAAATAAATCTGAAGGCAGCAAAGGATACTCTCTGGCATTTTCCTCCACAGGACCCTGACCACACACAAGCACACATTTGTCATGGAACTGATGGAAAAGACGCAGAGGACTGTGGGACAGGATCACCCATTCGGGAGAAACCTGAAAAAAGAGAAAGGTCAGCAGGACAGTTAGCTTAGCCTTTCCACATGCAGTATTCCGTATGCCAGGCCCTTTATCCTCTAAGCTGCCAAAGCCGCTAGCATAGGTGACACCACTAGATTAATCTGGCAGGAACATCAACATCCGTCGTCCTTCTCAGACATTAAATACCAATCAGATCTCTTGAAAGTTACCTTGGGACATGTCAGAAGAATATATTTAAGCTTGTCCACAATAAAAATACAATGGACTGGAAATATGAGTGTGCAAGAACATACACAACCCATATTCATACCCCTAAGTAATGTCCACACAAAAATGACACTCACCTTATTATTTAACATTGCATGAATGTGTGATTTGCCTTCATTAGAAAGCGTTCTAAGTGATGTCAAGAAACGTTAAAGCTCCGTGTGTCCTGTTTGATCTGCAGAGTCATCACTGAAGGCTATAGTCATCAAGCGACAAGCATGGAGGGGTGAGCAGGCTCCCCATCCCAATGTTAAAGGTAGTCAGGCTGGGGAAAACCTCTGTCCAAGAACTTACAGCCAGATCCAAACAAATGCTCTATTTAATAAACTTCTATTCACCTTGTCAGGTAAAGCCTTACTTCTAACAAATGGGTAGCAACTTGTGGAAAGAGTCTAAGCCCTACAAACTTTCTTTCTGTGAGGATCCCCCACAAAATCTGGATTCAGGGTCACATCATGTAAGGTCACAGCATACATGAAAGCAACCTTATACCACTTTAAGTGCCTGCTTTCCCAAAAGAATCCTGGGAACTGTAGTTTGTCAAGGGAGCTGGGAGGTATTAGGAGATGCCTCAGAGTTATAATTTACAGCACCCTTAACAAACTACAAATCCCAGGATTGTTTATGGAAAGCCAATTCTGTTAATGTGGCCTAACAGTGCTTTAAATGTAAGGTGTGGCTGAATGTGATCATAAACTCACAATTTACACACACTAGCAGCCAGTAACCCAATATAGAACACAGGTGCCTTCAGTACCTTAAATCCAAGTGCATCAGACAGTTCCTCAGCCTTGCTGTTGCGAGAGCAGTTTCCAGCATTGGTTACAAATGCAACCGGCACATGGAACCGACCTTTTGAATCTGTTAGTTTCTGGAAGGCCTTCTTAGCAGCAGGAATGACTAGCCGGCCCCGTAAAAGCACTCCATCAATATCAAAGAGGAACCCAAAGGAGGGAGAAGTTGTCTGTAGTGGAGAAAGATTTAATGATGCTATTTAGGAATAACAAGGGTGAGGAGGAACAAACAATAACAGCTCTAAAAGGACCATCTCTGTGTTGGCATTTTGCAATAATTTAGTTATGTAACGTATTTTCATCTCACCTCACCATATGCTCAAGACAGTATGTAAGAACATTGCTTAAACATAACAATAAAAAGGTAAAGGACCCCTGACGGTCAAGTCCAGTCACGAACGACTCTGGGGTTGCGGCGCTCATCTCGCTTTATTGGCCGAGGAAGCCGACGTTTGTCTGCAGACAGTTTTTCCGGGTCTGCCGGAGCGGTACCTATTTATCTACTTGCAGTTTGACGTGCTTTTGAACTACTAGGTTGGCAGGAGCTGGGACCGAGCAACAGGAGCGCACCCCATCGTGGGGATTCGAACCGCCGACCTTCCGATCGGCAAGCCCTAGGCTCAGTGGTTTAGACCACAGCATCACCCGCATCCCTAAATATAACAATAAAAAGCTTTAAAATGTACAAGTAATACAACAACACCCCCCATTTTATGTCAGGAAATTTTCAATAATCTGTAGTCATTACTTCCCAAATACCTTTCTCCAAAAGTAGGCTTTACTTGACTTTTTACTACTACTACTACTACTACTACTACTACTACTACTACTACTACTACAACTATATTATATATATAATGTTGCCCAGCTGACTGTGTTGCCCCAGCTTCCAACAAATTAGTTGGGAGGCTTCCAACAAATTATAAAACCACAGTAAAACATCACACATTAAAAACTTCCCTATACAGGGCTGCCTTAAAGGAGAGGGGTGATATAATAAGCTCCTGAGGGAAATCATTCCACAATTGCAAGGGGACCACTGAAAGGACACTGCTCCAGACAGAGCCCTCAAAGGTGGTCTCATATGGAGAAAGAGGCATCTGTGATATCAAGGTCAACAAATCTGGCAGCTGAATTTTACAGAATGGTCATCTACACCCACCAACTACTACAAACACAAACACTACTGCATAGCATCTTTGAATCAGTGTAATTCATGCTGATGTTGCCAGTCTGGAAGTATTGCAGGAGTTGTATGTACTATTAACAAGAACAGTATTATTAGGAACACCATAAGTTAAGAAGAGAAATGCACTTCTACTCAAGCCCTACAGAGTTCAATGAGTCTGACTGCCAGGCAAACATCGACAGCAGTGGTAACTAAACTTTCTTCACCATGGAACACTTGAACATTACAGATGGGCTTGGTGGGCTTAACTATTTTTATGTCTCATATAGCAATTGTAATGTGCTGTACTATGTGACCGTAAATTGTGTTTTAATTGCTTCTTTTATTTCTTGTATTTACATTCCACAGAATTCAAATTCCAACATATCTGCAAACAAGCAGAGCAACAAGCAAGAGAAATTCAGAGGCTACCAAAGACCCGTGTGAATTTTTAAAGCATTTAATAATTGCCTAAATGTGAATAATGCAGGCACCAACCTGAGAATTCCATAACCTAGAGCCACCACTAAGGAAGTCCTGTCTCTTGCAATTATTGAAAGGTAATAATTAGCCTTTTTAGTTGCATATGTGTCGATAAACTGATGATCAATGAAGTTCAATAAGCACCGGAGATCTGATGATTTCTATGAAATTCAGTCAGCAATCTAGCCACCTTTCACACTGTCTTCACAGGCAGCCTCACACCCAACACACTGCTTGCAGCCTAACTTGCAAGTTGCCAATGTTTGGATCTCACAATGTTGCGCATTACAGCTAACCTGTAGAACCCATCGCATTTAACGAGGGAAGATGTAGTTATTAGGGATGTGGTTATTGCTTGGGACATATAATCAGCACAATCAAAACACTCCACGCTGCTTCGTCCACTGCTTTAACTTAGATGTACTATCAGCAAGCTGCACTGATGTAAAGCAACACTCTGAAGAGTGTCTGTGAAAGAGCGACTTCTTAACTTTTTGTTAACGTGGAAAAACCAGCTGACGAATCGAAAATCGAACACGTAGGTTGGCTATTAACCAGGCAACTTTCTTCACTAAGGTCTGAGAGTTGCCAGCACAAACAACTCCGCCATATGCTAAAAACTAGTATTCCCCCCACTCCCCGCCGCCGCTTTTTTCTTCCTATGCCTTCCACATCTGCCGAGGCCCCCAGCACAACAGCAACAAAGGCAGCCTGGATGAGAGGAGACGCGCGTGAGAAAAGCAGGCCAAGGGACAGGTAAGCCCGGCGCAGTTGCCCGGCTCGATCTCCTCCCGGGGGTGTCACAAGACAAGAGAAAGTGACGGGAGGACACCGAAGGGCGCGCGTGCACACACAGGGAGGAGATCGGGAGGGGGTCCTCTCTCACCTGCCGCGCCCCGCAGGCTCTCCCCACGGGACGGCCTTGGCTGCTGCTCCTGCAGGGGCGGCTGGCGGCGCCCCCCGTGCGCGCCGAGGGCAGCCACCCCCTCAGCGCCGCTCTGCTCACATGGAGCGAGCAGCACACAGCCATCCGCCCGCCGACGCCTGCTCCGGCTGGGGCGCCTCCTCCAATCAAGGCGACGGACGAATCCCCGCCTTCCTCCCCTTGCTTCCTCCGCCCTGCCAATCGGAGCACCAAGCCTGCCGGTCACATGGGACGGCGGTGAGAGATGGGACCCGGGTCGGAGGTGGAAGGAACTACTGTGCAGTTCCCAGTTCCGGCGCGGAGGGAGACGCTAGCGCGCGTGCTGCGTCCGCCGAGGCTGCGGGGAGCCTTGCCTGTGGCCGCTGGGAAGATAGGCAGGAGCTCCAGCGCGCCTGTTTATTTTATTCACTATTTATTTCTTAACCGTTTATCACACTGCTTGAGCGTAAAAAAGATAAAACAATAAAATCAAGGCATTTCTTTTAAGGCATTTCATTTCTTTTAAAACCACACTTTGAAAGCATACAGAAGTTAAATAGATTACAAATTCGCAGCAACTTTCCCAAGCATCTGGGTGAGCTTGTCTGAACAAGGATATTTTTAGCAGGTGGCGAAAAGAGCACAGCGAAGGTGCCTGCTTTACCTCAAGTGGCAGGGAGTTCCCAAAGATTAGGTGCTTTCCCATCTCATCTTACAAAGGATGGAAGGACGAGTATATAGGAGTAGCTAACAGTTGCAGGATGAAGGTCAGGTGGGCTCAGAATGAGTTCAGGCTTGCAAGAGAAGTTAAAAAAATGATTTTGCTATATTCAAAGCAAGAGAAATAAGCAAAGTAATAGGTTCCCTTGCGCTGAGAAGTTGGAAAAGTGCTTTGGGGTTGCAGAAAGCAGAACTGCTCAATACCTACATTGCCTATGTCTTAACCCAAAAGGAAAGCAGCGCCCAACCTAGTGGTAATACTTTAATACTTTAAAGGAGGGAGCAGCAGCCCAGATAGGAAAATAAGTGGTATGGGAACACCTAGCTACTTTAAATGAATTCAGATCTTCAGGGCCTGATGAGCTGCACCCAAGGGTACTAAAGGAGTTTGTGGATGTAATCTCAGAGCCTGTGTCTGTAATCTTTGAGAATTATTAGAGAACAGGTGAGGACCCTGCAGGTCGAAGGTGGGGGAAAAGAAGGCCCAGACAACTATTGACTGGTCAGCTTGTCATCAATACGAGGAAAGGTCCTAGAACAGATAATTGAACAGTCAGTCTGGGAGCGCTTAGAAAAGAGCACTGTGGGAATATTGTGGGCATGGTGTATATTGATTTCAGTAAAGCTTTTCACAAAGTCTCCCAGGATATCATGGAGAAGCTGATGTGAATGCACTGTAGATAGCTCTTGCCTCTACCAGATTCACTTTTCAGACGTTCAATTCCAGTATTCTTCTAGCCTACCAGAAGAGGTCACTTTTGTACTACAGGAAAACAATGAGCCAACTATCCATTACAACAGCTCTGATGAGCTCTTTGCTGGTGCTATTTGGCTTTAAAATGCTAAAATGTACTAATTCCACCACCACACATAAACTTCCTTTACAGTCCCCAGTAAATTTTACATGGATGCAATTGATATGCTATGAAAAGGGTATCAGTCCAGAAAGAATGGTGGGAACTGGCCATAGGCAAAGTTGTTGATTTTACATTTTTTAAAATAATTATTTTTATTTGTTATTTGTTTTAAAAATAGATAAGCCTGCTTTTATTCCAAAACAAAAATGCTAAGAGGTATATACTGTAATAATGTTTTTCTATTGTGCTCTTTTTCAGACAAACATTTAGTAAACTGGGGACAAAGTCCAGCTCCTTAAAAATGCTGTTCATTTCAGCAGCAGTGATTTAATTGTTTCATGGTACAATCCTATACATGTCTACTTAGGAGTGAGCCTCACTGAGTTCCACGTGTTTCTTTATAGAATGAGTAAGACTTGCTTCTTAATAAACATGCATAGGATTAAAATGAAAGAGGCTCAAACATTTCTTAACTTTGGCTGGAAAGTGCCCTGGGTTTAAAAGTTTTAATTGTGGACAAATATGCTGATTACAAAAAAAATATAGAATTTCCAAGTAGATTAATTTCACACCTGAAGGGTTCCCAGCTCCAGGGGTTCTAGATTAACCACTTCCTACCTCAAATTGAACTAGAATTCTGATCCTTACTTTCTTCTTCCTTGTCCACAGTAAGGTTATTTCAACCTGTCATTTGATCCCAGTTCATTTAGAACAGGGGGTGGTGGTTAGCATATTCAGCTTGGCTTAATTCCATGTAGCCCTCTGCTGAATATCATTGGGGTGCCAAAGAAGGGGAAATGCAGGGACAGGGAATGACAGAAAAAGAGAAAAGGCAGTGTCTACACACCTTTGCCTCTATTCCTGCCCACCTTTGTTTTGGGCAACCTCTGCCCACCAGTGGCACTTCTTCTCTCCCCTCCAAAAGTTTTTTTTTCCTTTAATGGGGTAGGGGTGGGGTAGAGTTCCCGACCTGTGTTCAAGAAAAAATATATATATGGTAAGAAATTCCTACTTTTATTGCAAGCCATTAAGGGGGGGTGGCTTTCATCAGTACCATCACAATGTCAGGTCTTCAGACTAGGAAACACTGTGAAATTAAGATGCAGCCCAAGACTTGGTAACCCTATTGAGTTGCATATATTTTCCTTGTTGTTACTGAAGCATTCAATTCAGCACACACTGTCTTGAGCATTTACTGCTCATGGATCACATCAATAAAAAGAAATGGAATTGGCATGGGGTAACTCTCCTCTGAGGCTCCTAAAATGCTGATCTGGAATGGCTCCTTTGATGTCTGAAGAAGCGGCGGGGGTGGGGGTGGCTCATGCTATACTCGAAGGGTCAGGCTGATTTCATTCCCATTACTCCACATGACTAATGTGGAGTTCAGCCTTCTCAGTAATGGAGGTCGGGGCCACTGAGAGAAGGAGCATCATTCTCTGCAGAGTGATTGCATTTGGAGGAGCTCTCACAAATCATGGGCATTCTGTACCTGATCACAGAACTGCCTCCCTGTAATGCCGGGGAAAAGGAGATTGTATTTATTTATTTTCAAAAATAACCTGACCCAGTGAGGCAAGATATCATTTTGAAAACACAGCCGAGGAAGATAAGCAGTCAGGCGATCACCATTCTCGCGGTAGAGTGGCTTAATACAATATTGCTGGCAAAACCCCGCGGGTGTACTTGACAATATAACTCTCAACCTTGCTGGGCTCCAAAATTATTGACTAACGGGGACAAAGTGCCTTGAGGAGAAAGAAATAGCAAAGGACACACAGCATTCTAGAAACATCCAAATGAAGCAACACTTCACTGAGTCCAGGGTGTCAGTTCCCACAAACCATTGTGCTGTGGTTTCCACTTCTGCATGACCAGATTTTTACACTACAGTGGAATCATCTGTAGCTGGGAACCAAGTGGGATTACATGGTAATCTCTCATGGAAGAAAGGATGGGAACCAGAAGGTGGGGAGTGGGGGATTAAGCATATAATTCACCCAGTCTATCTTGGGCTGTGAATGCACTACATGTACTTTTAAAGCATGTTCAAAGCAATTTCCCCCCTCTCAGAATTCTGGACCTTGGAGTTTGTTAGGGATTGCTTGGAAGTGTAACTCAGGGAAGGGAAAAAACAGTGTCCAGAATTCTTTGAGGGGGGGAAATGAGCTTTAAATGCGCTTGTCTTATTTCCTTAAAAGTAGCCTTAAAAGCTCCACAAATTTGGACAAAAGTAAAAAAGAAGCTCAACAAATCTGGTCGTGTCCCCCCCCTAAAAAAGCTCAACATATGGCAACCCTAACTTTAAAGACCTACAGGTACCTTTTCAATGCACCAGGAATGTTCTGAAATAAAAGTGGATGCTAGTAGGTTCAATCAATCAGTTCTGTCTTCCTTGCTCAGTTTTGAGCATTTCAACATAAAGATACAGACAAAATGTAAACAAGGAACGAATAAAACAAATCCACATTTCACTATCCCAAAGCACGGCATCTTTGGTTCTGAAAAGAAGTCTGTCTCAATGAAAACAAATCCAGCTAAAGTTGAGATAGTATGTAAGTAGTAGTCATGCTGCTCTATAAAAAGAAGCTAAGATCCCAACCAATCAGGAGTTTGGCATGGAAGGAAAGGTAGAGGAAGACAAAATATAACCCTCCCACATAAGGCTATATCCCAACAGCTAATGGACACAAGTCTAGTTTTGTTTACCCAATTGATTATACACATACATAGAACCCCAGTTCTTAGATTGGGCCAGAGAGCTGGGTGTGTGTTAGGTTGGTGTATGTGGGTGGAAGACCCTGCACTTTAGATGGGCTAGACAAAAGCTCTTTTCTACCCATTGATTTCAATGAAAAAACATGCTTAACTCCAACTAAAATCAGTGGGGTTCTGATTGCCAGTTATCCTTAATTTCTAAGTGATGTACATTAAGACTGCAAAAACATACAGTGAATAAAAGCAAGTGCCTGAGGTTCAACATGGAGGGAACCTATCTGATTCACCTAAGAAGGAGTTCCACAGAATCAGGACTACAATACTAAATGCACAGCTGCTGGTAGATACGAGTCATGCCTCTGAACCATGGGTGACCTCTAAAAAAGACTCCCCTAAAGATCTTAGTGATTGGGCAGGGATATAAAGAATCCTTGAGGTATCCTGGAGTCAAATTGTTAAGGGTTTTGAAAATTAATTAATTAATGATCATAATCATAATAGACCATTGAACTTGGCCTGGTAACACGTGAGCAGCCACAACAAACTTTTAATCACCGGAGTCGTGTTGGCAGTAGGTGTCCCCACCAAAAGTCTAGCCATAGCATTTTGCACCAGCTGGAGATTTTGGATCAGGTCCAAGGATAATTCCACGTTTTCCTTGCTAATGTTATAAATATAGACCTACCAACAACTCGTTTTTATATAGATTTTCTGCAGTTCCTTGAGATTGGTGTGTATAGGTGAAACAGCTTTCAATTAATTCCTCCAATTCTTCTGAGATTTGGGATAAAAAGAGAAAACACCGGTTCCTGCTCTATTTCTCCCTCTATTATGTTACATTCATGCACAGCTGCTCCAATTCAGCAAGAACAAACTGCACCCATAAGCAGCTGCCCACAAGCACTGCCAATGTCAATCTGGAAGTATTTGCCATCTCTCCATCATGATGCTCAGCTGATTCCTATGGCACTAGCTGGATGTATCTTTTTGGTGCAAATGAAGCAGCACAACAGTCAATTACACATAACTTGTTTCCCAAATCTACAGCAGGAACTTGCTTTAGTGTGGTTTGTGGTTTCAGAAAGGTCAATCATTTATTAGTTACTTATTTTCAAGGTTTATACCCCAACTGTCAGTACAGTAACCAATACAGTTTACAATCAGGATTAAACAACAACGCTACCACATTACTCACTAATTATCAGGGAATGTAAGGAAAGAAGCTTTGGAGCGAGATACTTTGTATATAGTAAAAAGAGTTCAAGTGGAGTGACAGTAAACAGATAGGGGCAAGGGCAGAGTCAGTCCCCCACCCTTTTGCCTTTCCTTGTTACTCTTAACCAGAAATTGTAGGCTCTTTAAAGCAGGCATAGGCAAACTCCGGCCCTCCAGATGTTTGGGACTACAATTTCCATCATCCCTAGCTAACAGGACCAGTGCTCAGGGATGATGGGAATTGTAGTCCCAAACATCTGGAGGGCCGGAGTCTGCCTATGCCTGCTTTAAAGCCCTTCTACTACTACTGAGTTACCTCATAAGGCACTGCAGCCCTGACACTGAACTGGTTGTTTCCATAGAAATGGGATTGGTGAGTCACAGACCCCATTCAGTAACCAGTGGTGACCCACTCAGTAATCTAATTTGCTCAGGTATAGTGGCTGGTATTATTATGTAAGAGCCACCCTGCCTGTTATAGAGAGACAGTGTGGAGTAGTGCTCAGGGTGTTGAACTAGGACCTGGGAGACCAGGGTTCATATCACCACTCAGCCTTGAACCTGTTGGGTTACCTTGGACTGGTTACTGCCACTTAGCCTAACTTACCTCACAGGGTTGTTGTGGGGACTAAATGGGGAGGGGAAGAACCATGCCCACCACCTTGAGCTCCTTGGACAAAAAAGGTGGGAGATGAATAATAAATTAAAATAAACACTTGCCCCCCAAATTTTTTGTCTCTCCCAAGCACAACCTCAGTTTATAAGGCAGAGAGCAACTTCAAATGTGTGCACACTGAAAGAGATTGATGCAAACAAATTATTAATGATCAGAGTTACCACCCAACTTTGTTTCCTTTTCCAGGGGCTTTTTATTTGGTGTATTAGTGCATCCTGTGGACCCCTGTACCTCTGCTCTCTTTTCCTTCCCATTGAATCTGCTTACCCCATAGCTACGTGTAAGAAACTTTTATGTACAAACACAATGTTTTGTGATGGGCATTAGATAAGATGGCTTTTTAGAAGATTAAGGGAAATCCACCAAATATAGGTTTATCTAGTAGCAATGATGGCCAGATAGAGCCCCTGTGTTCCAAAGAAGCATGCTGCTAATTAACAGGTGCTAGTGGCGCTGTGGGTTAAACCACAGAGCCTGGGACTTGCTGATCAGAAGTTCGGCGGTCAGAATCTCCGTGACGGGGTGAGCTCCCATTGCTCAGTCCCTGCTCCTGCCAACCTAGCAGTTTGAAAGCACATCAAAGTGCAAGTAGATAAATAGGTACCGCTCCGGTGGGAAGGTAAACGGTGTTTCCATGCACTGCTCTGGTTTGCCAGAAGTGGCTTAGTCATGCTGGCCACATAACCTGGAAGCTGTACGCCAGCTCCCTCTGCCAATAAAGCGAGATGAGCGCCGCAAGCCCAGAGTCGGTCATGACTGGACCTAATGGTCAGGGGTCCCTTTACCTTTACCTTAGGGGTGAATAAGTGGGGAAGGCAGGATCTCAATGTCCTGTTTGTGTACTGCCTGGAGACACAATTTGGCCTGCCACTGATGGAAATGGAGTTAGATGAGCCTTGGTCCACACCAGCAGTGATTTTCCTACCACCAAAGGAAACTCTCTGCTTGCCTGTCTTATAAAGAGAAGTGGTGTATAGTTGTTTTCTTGATCTGGGGATGTCTACAGTGACAAAAGTTTGATTTCACTGCCTTACGGGTCTTGAGATTACACTGTTTACATGCCAAGACCAGGACCAAGTTACGTCAATTTGCCTAATCCCATCTGCTTTGTTTGCACTTTAGCAGATCCACTAAGTCATAATTCCATGCCCACTGCCACATATATACTACTAAATCTGTAGCTCCATCTTACCTTATGGTCTAACTCACTCTCCCCTTCCATGCTATTCTGAGATGTGAATCAGCCATTCCTCTTCCTGCCCTGCCTGGCTGATTTGCATAACACATTTTGATTGGTTGTATGGAACAGTGATTTGGGTTTGGTTTTTTTTAAAGAAGGATTATTTGTGTAACAATCATGTGCATTAGTTACCAGAATGACTTACATACATACCCTTAGTGCTTTTTCTGGAGAAGTAGTATCAAAATCACAGAACATCAGATTGTCACCTTGCTGACCGTACCATCATTCACACGCATAAATTTGTAATAAACTCACTTATTATGCCAAAGAAAAAGAAGTTTACTAACATAGGTTTGGAGCAAGTATTTAAATTTCAGACGTAAGCATAGTTATGATTTTAGAATGTGCATTGACATTTTCCCTTCAAAAATATGTGTAATATGCACTGCTTCATTTATTTATGAATACTTAAATTTCTGTCCTGCCTTTCCACACTACACATCCAAGGCAGCTAGCATAAAATTTAATGCAATCAAACAACAAGATAATAAAAAAATATACTAAAAACATGTACAAAGAACAGATATTCCACCCAATAGGCCAGAGACCTGTCTAAACAAGAAGGTATTTGCCTGGCAGAGGAGCATCATTAAAGAGAGGAGACGGATTTCCCTAGGTTTGCAGAGCCTGGATGCAGCCACTGAGAAGGCCCTCTCTTGTGTTCCGCCACATATCTCTGATGTTGGCAGCACACAGAGAGGCTCCCGTCCCAAATTTCTGAATTATGTAGGTAGGTTTCTGTATTTTGGAAAAGGCTATTTATATTTGCTCATGTAGCTTGCATTTCCTTCCTTGCATGACCTGAAATGCCAAAACTCTTGAACAAATCTGTGCAACGACCATTACTGCTGTAAACAAAATGTGTCAGTTTATCTGAAGAGTTTCTACATTTGTATGTCACATCGTTTTCAAAGTCAAAACACTCCTATTTTTGTTGATTTTGGTGGATTTTGCTTAGTGATAGTTGCAATAGTCCTAGAAAGGATTCAATGTTGGAAGAAGAAGAAGAAGAAGAAGAAGAAGAAGAAGAAGAAGATCATCCTCACTGGGAAATATTTAGATGCAGTTTTTGTGTGTGAACAGATTTGTGTAGATGATTATGTTACAAACTTCAAAACAGCTCACAATTAGCAATGGCAACATTTATTAGATTATAAAATTAAGTGTTTTAAAACCTATTGAGTGATAAAGTGTGCCCAGTTAAACAACTAGCAATTTATTATTATTATTTTACAATGCAATCCTATGTAGGTCTACTCAGAAGTAAAGGCAACTCAGCTCAATGTGGCTACCAGTAATTCCTTTTTTAAAAAATAAAATTTATTAGAGTTTATAAATAAAAATACTAAGATTATTGCCACATATTTCTTTTTTTGGTCCAAACTAAAACCTTAATCCAGAGTCAAAAAAAAGAGAAAGAGAAGAAAGAAAGAAAGAGAGAGAGAGGAAGGGATAATGAAAAAGGAATAGAAAAGGAATTAAAGGAAAAAATGAGAAAAAAGAGCGAGAGAAGAGAGAAAAAAGATCAGAAGCTAAAGAATTTCTGATTCTTCATCTCTCCACTATATAAATATTATTCATTTCATCCACTTCAGTATACCTAATAAACACCTAATAAAGCCACTCTATATAAAACATCATCTTCAGTCCTCAGATCCAAATGTCATTATTTCTTTTTCTTTTTCATGCAAAGTCTATGAGAGGTTTCCAATCTTTAATAAATGTTAACAATGTGACTAAGTCCAAGATGACAGGGTCGTCTTAGAAGAGAGATTCTTCATTTTTTGACAAACAGGAAATAATGTCTCTTCTAAGTCAGTTACCTGCAACAATATGTGAAAACACTGCATAAAACAAAGTTATTTTTCTTCAGATTGGGTGTTTTATTCGTGTGCAAATATAAGCAGACTTAAATCAATTAATTAAATACAAGTCATAGATTAACTGATTAAGATGTTTTTAATTGGATAGCTTACAATTATCAAGGATGTTTATTTGTTTGTTTCAGATTAGCATCCTGTGCAGGGGGGGGGGTTGAATTCTGCAACTGATAAACAATGCATATTAAAGGAATAGTTTGCATAATCTGTTTCGTTTCTACTAGTTATGGAAAAGGGCAAAGAGTGAAGCATGGCACCAAAGCAAATCTGTGGTCTTCCAACTTCCACCACCTCTTGGGCTGAGGCAGTTAAAGTCCAACAATATCTGAAATGCCACAGTTTCCTTATTCCTGTACTGGAAGTTCTGCCAAGGTAGTTGAGATTCCATAGCTCAATCCTATGGTATACCGTATTTTTCGCTCTATAGGACGCACTTTTTCCCCTCCAGAAATGAAGGGGAAATGTGTGTGCATCCTATGGAGCAAATGCAGGATTTCGCTGAAGCCTGGAAAGCGAGAGGGGTTGGTGCGCACCGACCGCTCTCGCTCTCCAGGCTTCAGGCAGCTGTCCGCAAGCCTTCAGAGCGCGGCGGGAGTTCCCACTGCGCTCGAAAGGCTTGCAGATAGCTGCCTGTTCTGGGGGCTGGGGTCGGGGAAAGCTCGGGCTTCCCCCGCCCCCAGCCCCGCAAGTGGCACCGAGGTTGCGTGCAATCTTGCCACCGCTCCTGGACCTGTTCTGGGGGCTGGGGAAGCTTGGGCTTCCCCTGTCCCTAGCCCCGCAAGCTCTGGGAGCGGCGGCGAGGTTGGGCGCAATCTTGCCACCGCTCCTGGACCGGGGGGGGGGATAAATTTTTTTTCTTTATTTCCCCCCCTAAAACTAGGTGTGCCCTATGGTCCAGTGCACCCTATGGAGCAAAAAATACGGTACTTATTAAGGCCATTGATTTCAATGGGTTTGTGCAGCTAAATCTTATATAAGTTTGGGCTGCCAGAAGATGTCATTTAAAATAAAACCTGAGAATTTCAGAATTCCAAAGGAAGTAGCCCAGTTATACCTTTTCCTGTAGTTGCATGGTAAAACTAGAATACTACCTTTCTACCTTGAGGGGAAGGGGCTTCTTCAAGCTCCTAAGGCACATTTTATGACAAAATATTACCAGAGGCAGTGGCTAGCTAGGGCTAAAAGGCCTAATTTGTGCTAAATATCTAGGGATGACAAGAAGGGTTCAGGACAACAATAGCTGATGGAGTTGAAGCACACCTAGTTCCACCTTTAAGGAGTGCATTTTGATCAGTCATTGATTTGGAGCATTTGCAGCATAATTAAAAGGGCACTTTGCTCAGGTACTGAAATGTACAAGAGACAAGACAAATTTATATTGACATTAGCTGTCATCTGATCAGAGTACCATGCTTAAAGCGAAGAAGTCTTTTGTGCCTCTGTGTCTAGCTTGCTGCACAGACTGAAGCTATGAACTGGTCCCACTTTTTTTGCCAGATCTCCAGGGCCTTTTTCTTTTGACCAGGTTGCATACTGCTGTAGCTGTGAAAAGAAAAGAAGTCCAGGTCAGAGGAGGAGAAACTGCTTTAAAAGCTGGATGATCAGGTCAAAAGCCAGAAAAGAAGAGGAAATAAAAACTCAGCAAATTGACTGTCTATGCTGCACTGGGTATATAAGTGCAGCCTAGGAAGAAAATCTCACTGAATTTACAGGACTTGCTGTCAGGTAAGTGTGCTTAGAATTACAGTTGTCATGGCTGTGGTCTCAAGCTCAGAGAAGGATAAGCCAATCATGGTTGGAGCTGTTTTACCACTTACCAGGTCCATGTTTGATAGACCTCTCACCTAACCATCATATAAACTTATTTACCAATGTGGGCAAGTAGTACAGAGCACAACAGCAGTAAGGGTAATAAGTGGAGTATTCTGTGGTGCATAGGCGTTAAGAAGCACTGCACTGATTTGCCCATTAGCTTCTAAGCCAGTTTCAATTAACTTTTGCTAACCTAAAAAGCTATAAATAAGTTGTGACCAGGGTACCTAAAAAGTCACCTAGCCCCATACAGACCTGCTAACAAGGAGGTCTTGTGGTGCTGCATTTTACAGTATGTCACCTAACAGCAACACAGAAAAGGGTCTGCTCTGTGGTGAGACCCACTCTTTAAACACTCCCCCTCCCTTGCTATATGGGAGGCACCCACAGCAGGGTGCTACCAAAGACTGTTAAAACCTGATTTGTTTGCTCAGGCTTTTCCTGACCTGGTTATTGGTACATTTTAAATATTTGGTGCATATTCCATACATTGTTTATTGTTTCCTGCAGTGGTTTTCCGTATGTGGAATGCTCTCCACAGTGAGGTCTGGCTGACACCCTCATTATACACCTTTAGACGCCCGGCCAAAACGTTCCTTTTCAACCAAGCCTTTGGGTGGTTGACATCCGATGCCCTTTTAAATGTGTTGTGGAGGGATTTTTGGTTAGTTGTTGTTCTTACTTTTATTATGTATTTTGTGGTTTTTATATTGTAATTATATGCTGTAAACCACCCTGAGATCTACAGATGACAGACAGTATACAAATTTAATTAATTAATTAATAATAACAATACTTACTTTAGAGAGTTTAGTGCTAGTTGTTTCAAAGTCCTCAGATCAGCACTCATCCCTCCAATGCCCATGAACATCTCATAAAGGTCATATGACAGACCCTTTGCTCCAAAGATGGATGGATCATCAGAGGAAACCACGATGTGGTGACCCTCTGCCATCAGGACTGCAGCAGGATGGTTCCTGAGATCTGATACTAACATCAGGACCTTGAAGAGGTACATAACTGAGATAAGTAAATACTGCCATTTTATCCGTGTGTGTGTGTGTGTGTGTTACATATCTTTAGGCACCAAGCAAAAACATTCCTCTTCTCCCAAGTCTTTGGCTAATTAAACAATCTATTGCCTTCTAAACTGAGGAGGGGGCCTCAAAGGGCATTTTGTTGTTGTTGTTATGGTATGTATTTTTTGTTTTTATATTGTAAGCAGTTCTGTGATCTTCAGATGAAGGGTGGTATAGAAATTTAAACAACAACAAAATAACAATAAATCCTGCCTCATAGGTTGCACTCTAGAAAAGTACAACACTTCTGTGGCTCAATCCTGTGCATGCATACTTGCAAGTAAGTCCATTGAGTCCAATGGAACTTCTTCCACACAAGTGTACATAGCCTTTAATTGTATGCACTCTTAAATGAAGGAGACTGTCCCAAGTAAATAGAAGAGTTTGGACTTGATATCCCACTTTATCACTACCCTAAGGAATCTCAAAGCGGCTAACAATCTCCTTTCCCTTCCTCTCCCACAACAAACACTCTCTGAGGTGAGTGAGACTGAGAGACTTCAGAGAAGTGTGACTGGCCCAAGGTCACCAGCAGCTGCATGTGGAGGAGCAAGGAATCAAACCCAGTTCACCAGATTGCGAGTCCACCGCTTTTAACCACTACACGACACTGGCACACTGGGCAGCATCTTTCTCCAACTAAAATCAGCAGGATTTCAAACTGTTGAAGACTGTACACAGATGTCCTGACAAAGAGTCTTGTGATACCTTAAAATACTAGTACATTTTGTTACAGCATAAGCTTTTGAGGATTACAGTCTACTTCATCAAATATATGAAGTATAATTATTTACTCCTCTCCCCCAAGCTTTACAATAATGTATATACCCTGCAATTATATATCTATCTATCATGCATCATTATTATTTTTATCAGTAGCATCATCCTTGCTTAAACACTTACACATGTAAACACACCTCAGGATTAATCCTGCTATCAAAGACAGATTACAGGGCTAGGCTCCCTTCTGTGTGAACAGTACCTGGTTAGAAATAGGGCAGACTTCTATAGGAATATCCATCTTCAAAGCCAGATTCTTAGCTTCTGGGTGCTTGGTGATGGCAAATCCATGGCCAATCCTGCTGGTGTTCAACAGCAGAGCATCGAACAAATTTCTATCTACAGAGGTGCCTTCCCAGTCTGAGTGATAAAGAGAATTCTTACATCAATATAAAACCACAAAATGGTTGTCACAATGGTCCCAAATACATAGAGGGAAAACCCAGTTAAGTTGTCTTCTGAAAGAGTAATGTTATGTGAGGCCTAAAAAGGGACTGCCAGAACTTTTCTGTGGTCTAGTTTGATGTTTTTTCATTACTTGCCTTGTTGGTTTTTTGTTTTCTTTCTGCCACATCTCATTTTACCAACCATGTGAGTCAAGTTAAATCACATGCCTAAAGCGGCCAAGTGGATTCATGCCATGCATCCCAAAATCCTGCTTTTGCATCTGGCACTCTTGAGGATTTAATGCCTCCCTTGCACATCAATACCATGTTTAAAGTGGCCCACTCCACTCAAAATGGCAAACCATTCTGTGCTTGGTAAAGCAAAGTCCAGTGGTACCTTGGTTTTTGAACGTCTTGGAAGTCAAATGCTTTGGTTTTCGAATGCCGAAAACCCGGAAGTAACTGCTTCGGTTTTTGAACACTTTTCGGAAGTTGAACATGCCACACGGTTTCCGTATTGAGCTTTTAATGCAAATTAGCCACTCAGATTTCATCCAATACCTAGGATCAACCAACAGCAAACCCTTAACCACCCCGATGAATGGAAAGGGTGCCTTCTTTCTGTTATCAATGTTTCAAGCCTTTATTGCCATGGTACTAGAAAAACCTTTCGATTTCCGACAATCATGTTTCACTGTAACTATATTGCAGAAAGTTGGCAAACATGACCATGTGACCCAATCCTCCTCCCCGAAAACTCCTCTGACATCTTAGTAATAGCTCAGCCGACACTACTGTCTGAGTCGGCGTTTTCTGTTTTGTTGCAGCACAGATGGAGCAGCAGATTGCCACCCTGCTAAGACTCTGTGAGCAGAGGCTCCTATGTGGCAAAGCATTCTAGGACTGCTTATGCAAAACAGTAATCCACGTGAACTCTGGCAGACGCCACAGGCTTTGGCAAAATGTTATTTGCTACTCAACATGCCTATCACGAGGGGGTTTGCCAGTACATTTCAGATGACTGGTATAAGCACAATCCTATGCATGCGTGATCAAAGATAAGTCCAGCTGAGTTCAATAGGTCTTTCTTCTATGTATGTTGTGCCTAGAATTGCAGCTGTAATATTAGATTGGTCCACTGACACACACATGCCAAGACACACACCCAAAGCAGAATACTGTTTATCTAATTTCATCAAAAAGGTCATCAGAAAGTTCTGAACATAATGATTTAAGAAAAGCCCTGCTGAATCAGACCACAGACCCAACTAGTCCCACTTCCTGTTCTCAAAGTGGCCAACTAGGTGACTATAGGAAATTCACAGACAAGGCCTGAGTATAACAACACTCTTTCCACCTGTACTTCT
Source organism: Podarcis raffonei (assembly GCF_027172205.1). Classification (NCBI taxonomy): domain Eukaryota; kingdom Metazoa; phylum Chordata; class Lepidosauria; order Squamata; family Lacertidae; genus Podarcis; species Podarcis raffonei. Next base: position 59,527,635 of record NC_070611.1, read on the forward strand.
CCTTGCTGTGGGATTGCCATATTTTGAAAAGTACAAACCAGGACACCCTGAAAGCTGTTGAGCTATTTTTAGGATGACCATGAAATTGTTGAGCTTTCTTTTATAAAATGGCCAAACCCCCCCCCCCCGATTTTCGATTGACTTGCCTAAGATCCACCTTTTGAAAATTCCCTCAAGACATAAATTTCGCCTTTGAAATCCTGGGCATACGGCAGCCCTACCTTAAGGCTCAGTCTTGATTCTCTTAAGAACATAAGAAGACAGACCCTCCAAAGTGTCCCTATTTTCCAGGGACATCCCTGATTTAGAGAAGCCATCCCAGTTTTTTATTTGATCCTGGAATGTCCCACTTTTCCTTAAAGATAAAAGGTAAAGGTACCCCTGCCCGTACGGGCCAGTCTTGCCAGACTCTAGGGTTGTGCGCTCATCTCACTCTATAGGCCGGGAGCCAGCGCTGTCCGGAGACACTTCCGGGTCACGTGGCCAGCGTGACTAAGCGGCAGCTGGCGAGCCAGCACCAGCGCCGCACACGGAAACGCCATTTACCTTCCCGCTATAAAGCGGTACCTATTTATCTACTTGCACTTAGGGGTGCTTTAGAACTGCACTTTTCCTTAGGATGTCCCTATTTTCATTGGAGAAATTTTAGAGGGTATGGAGTTATCTGATCCCTGAGCTGTCTGAAGGTAATCCTGTATAGGGAAGGTTTTTTTTTTAATGTTTAATGTTTTATTATGTTTTTATATATGTTGGAAGCTGCCCAGAGTGTGGGGTATAAATAGTAAAATTATCATTGTGGAATGGGACATCCCTATTTTCATCGGAGAAATGCTGGAGGGTATGAGAAGGGCCCTGAAGGATCAGGACAAGGGGCCATCTAGTACAGCATCCTGTTTTTACAGTGGCCAACCAGATGTATAGGGGAAGCCAACAAACAAAACCCAGGTCGGGGGGTGGCAGCCAGGTACACCTGGCCTGGGCCTTGGAGGGCTCCCAAGGGCTGGCTGCTTTTCTGTTTTAGTTTATACCTTTATTCTAACAAGACTCCTCAGATAAGCTCTGCACAGGCCTGGCAAAACCTGAGTGCAACTGCACTCTCCCCACCTGTTATACCGAGCAATTGGCATTCAGAAGCATACTGGCTCTAACAGTGGAGGTAGAACATAGCTATCATTGGTAGTAGATAAATAGCAGCCGCCACCGCCACAGCAGCATGTAGGGTTGAATAGAAAAGCTTGGATCAGATGATCTATTTGTCTCTTGCAAGCCTATGGCCCCCTACTCATATAAGAGTCACAAACAGTAAGGCAGTGAAGGAAATTGATGCATGCATTTTGGTCGGTTACAAAATGTGTGCGCGTACACACACACACACACACACACACACACACGTGCTTTGCAGACATAGATAGGATTTGAAGGCTTTTAAAGAACTTCCTGATGGCACTACTTTGGAAGGTGATGGACTCTCCTTTGTTAAGATTTTTTTAAAGTAGAGGCTGGATGACCACCTACCATGGACATGTAGCAACAGACTTCCTGTGTTGGCAAGAGGCTGAACTTGATGGGCTTTAGGGTTCCTTCCAACTCTTATGCTTCTATATACAAATCTTTATTACAATTTGAATATCCATTCAATGTGTGTGGTGACAGTTTCAACACTGTTTTCAATAGGACTTACTCACAGATAAGTGTTTGTAGGATTTCAGTCCTCATCTTCTAGTTACCCCTTACTCTTATTTATTTCGTTTAACAAAATTTATATATGCTTACTTGACAGAAGACCTCAAATCATTAGTGGGATGTGCCCGTACTTACTTGTCTCACCAGCATGAAAGAAATATGGCAATTTATCTCCCAGAGTTTCCGGAAGGGTCAAGGCATCCTTGAGTTCCCAGAGGGCCTTTCCTCCATCTTCCCAGCCAACCTGAGAAGGAAATTGTTCTCAATAAGCATTTAATGCTTAGATCTTCTATAGATCAGGAAGAAGAACCTGCACTGAAATGTCATAACTTATGTTTTTATTTTAAAAATCATTTCAACCCGATGTTCAATTTGTGAAATAAGGTAAAAATAATCTGCAGCCATAACTTTGCGGCAACAAGCATCTTTTTTTATTTCCTTTGTTTCTTAAGTGGACAGAACTACACAAGGCACTGAAACATAGGTAAGGAGACCTGCTTACCCATGTTACACTGCACAAGTGAAACATTTCTCATTGAACTGCTCTGAACAGCCCTACCATGAAGCAGAGTGAGGTAGCTGCCTCAGGCGGCAAATTCTGAGAGGTAGAAAGTGGCTAGAAAGGTATGCCGGGTGGTCTGTCCTGCAGCCCCTAAGCTAGCTTGCTGCCGCAACATGGCTGTTGCGCCAATGAGGCAACATGAGATGGCCCACCTCAGGCAGCATGTTGCACAGGGGTGGGAAATCCCGATCTGCCCTCGGCAGCAGCTTCTAACTCAGCTTTGGGTAAACAGAAGATGTGGCTGAAAGCCATAACCAGGGAGCTGCATTGCTGTTGGTATCCTTCCACCCTGTAGAGATGCCATGCCTGTCTGCCTTAAGATCATGGCAGGGTTATAGAGCTCTGGACAAATTTCAGATCCCTTCCAGTTCTTGAATTCCATGATTCCATTTCTTACTTCACAAGGATTAGTAGGAAGTATTTCCAAGGAATGCCATACATCAAATATATTTCACCTCAGATGCTGCAGCAATTTGTCATGGCCTCAGCTATATGGTCAAAAGGTACATTACATCGCATGTAAGAGAGTTTTGATAGGATTGTAGCCCAAGGAAACCTGTGTCCACCACCATAAATATCATCTTATTGTGCCCTGCTTTCCTTCTAACACAAAAAACAAAACCAAGTAAGAAATATAGGAGATTACCAAATCAAAGCCTGCCATAGTTTCCGGGAACTCTGCTCTGAGTGCCACAGCTGCACAGACAGCTTCTTCAATTTGGGCGACATTCTCATTTCTGAAAATTAACAGGAAGAGAAGAGTACCAAGAGAGGGAGAAAAAAACTAGGTACTGTCTAAAAAGGCTATTTTCAGATTATGAATTAGCCACTGGATATTTAGATGTTTTCTGTTACATGCATTGGTGTGTACATAATTCTAGCAATGAGTCCACTCTGAAAGCACACCACATTCACCATCTTTTGTGCACAGATACAAACTTCTCCTGATCAAACTCACAGGAAATCTGTACTTCCCATTTGCTTCAGAGTTGAATTTGCACAGCACTAATTGTGTAGTCCTTGTGCCAACCACAAAGCTGACTTCTCCCATTTTCAGAGCAGCTTATTTTTAAAGAGTTTAAAATTCTCTGACCAAAATTTGCAAGTTGTTTCAGAAAGAAATAAGTACATAACATGGCCAGCTGACTTAGAGCACAAAAGAAAAGCAAAGAGCAAAGAGGATGGGGCAATCTGCATTTGAATCAGAGGTCTTACATCAGTGGTGAGGAACCTCCAGTGCCCAGGCCTCCCCATTCTGCCCGCAATGCTATTTTGGCCAAACCACGCCCACTTAGCCTAACCCTGGCATCTTATATGATGTCAGGTGTGGGGCAGGTAAAGACACAGCTGAACCAAAAGGGGATTTACAGCTGATTGGTGCCACTTCATTAGCACTGTGAAAGGTGTTTTGCAAGCTCCCTAAATTAGCTGATCTGTACAGAACCTAAATATTTCTCATTAAAACAGTTGAGTTAGGAGGATTTTTTAAAAGTGCTATTTCTGATGGACAGAGCAGAAGCTCAGTACTAGCCACTAACCATCTGAGTCAACAAAAGATGTAATACGGAGACTTTTCAATTTTTTTATTAGACTACTGTCAAATAGAGCTCTTTGCATGCCGAAAGCACACAGTTTTGTTTTTAATACAATCATAGGTATGGAAATTATGTTTTTATATTGATTAAATTAAATTCCCCTCAGAAGAACTTAAACTCTTCTGCGTGGGTAATAGTGGATGGGGAAATGAGTATATGACAATATGTTGTATATGATAGCGTAACGTTGCTGAGGCTCTCCTCCACTATTTGTTCAGCTGTCCTTACTTTCATAAGCAAGGGGAAATTTAGCTGAGAGTTTGACTACAGTGTCACCAGCAGAAAATATATCTGTAACCTGTTGATGTTCATAGAGGTCCAAAGCTAAAAGGGGTTCATTTTGAAGTTGCTGTACCTAAGCTGTGTCAGAGATTATCAAATACTAAAGGCAGCGGACAACAAGGTGTGAATGTAACTGCTTTAAAATAAGTCAAAGTATTCTTCCACAAAATGGGGCAACATCTCATCTTAGTTTGAGCCAATCCAAGTAGATTAATATCCCATGCACCCTGTGCTAACATCAAGCCTCTACCCCACTCCCCCTCATGAGCTTCCAAACACCCACCCTCCTACACACCTACCTCTGAGTCTCCAAATCCCTCCCTCTTCTCTCCCAGCCAAACTCCTATCCATCCACACAGTTGACTGTGGCTCCTATAGCAGCAATAAGTAGAATAGAGGAAATAGAATAGAGGGAGGGAAATTGCTTCCCCCTTCTGGAACATGATGTGCTGCTATGCATTAAAATCTGAGCCAGAGAATAATTATAGAATCGTAATGTTCACCTCATATTTGAAGCAAACAATACAACTCTCCAAGGTTCATGTTTCTGAGCCAGAGGATACAAGTATTGGCATCATCACAAGGCACTAATATCATAGATTTTTTCAATGAGCACAAATGAGGTGGGCTTCTTTTCATTCAATTTTCCGAATATGTTTTTGTTAATTTTTCTAAACTGAATGTATTTTTCTCATCTATAATGACCTGCAGTTTCTTTCAACAATAAAATGTGAATTAGATAAGTTCAAATATATGTGTTCTGGCAAAGTCATCTAGATATTCCTTACCTGTGTGCTGTGTATATAATCTTTGCACTAACAAAGTCTGGGTGGTCCTTTACAAACTGTTGGGTTGTGCTTTGATAAACTGCCATAGACCAGGATTTGTCATGCATGGTACCATCCAACTCATATACCTGTGGGCAGAATAAGCAAACATAAAGGTAAAGGCAAATGAGAGGGCAGTCTGTCATAAAACAAGAAAAGAACAATCGGTACCAGAACTCCTCAAGTTTTGTTCCTGACTGCAGTTTCAAGCCCAGGTTCAACCATGAGTCCAGCTTTGGACAATAAGCTAAGCCAAACCTTGCTTTAGCTCAGTACATGAATAAAAACAACTGAGGAGGAGCAAAGTGGCTGCAAACTCCCCTCAAGGAACCTGCACATTCAAGCAGAGAGTTTATCCACACTTCCCCTTGTCCCCCTGCTTTCCCCCAGGGTTTTCTGTATGTTCCGATTTAGAACTAAACAGTGGTTTTTCACTGGGAAAGGAAGGGGGGATTGCTCAGACTAGTGCCTAGAAAGTCTTTTATTTATAATTTGTATAATTTATACAAAATACAATTACATAAAATGATAGGAACGTAATGAAGTATTGTTGAAGCAGAAAAACATAGAATCATGGAACTGGAAGGGACCCCAAGGGTCATATTTCTAGTGCAACCGCCTGCAATGTAGGAAACTCTGCTAAATCATCCATGACAGATGGCCATCCAACCTTTGCTTAGAAACCAGAGTCCAGAACCTTCCAAGGGAGAACCATCTTCCATGTATTATAAAAAAGTAAACAACACTTATTTGAGCCCACTTATTTGACAAGGAGGGGGGAACCTACAGAGACAGTCCAAAAGGCGCACACAGAGTTCTGTATATAGGGGATAATTTTTTTAAAAAAGTGGTCCTCACTGACCAGGTGCAAAAAGATATTGTCAAAGGGAGGAGCCCTGGATGCCTAGATAAAACACTATAGTCCCACACACCCTTACCTGGGAGTAAGGTCCACTGAACTCAGTGTGGCTTTCTTCTGAGTAGACAGTTATTTATGCGATGCAAGTCAGCAGCACCAGATGACCCTGCTCAGCTAGGCTCTGGTGTGGATTGCATCCTGCGCCTTGCAGAGTCAGGTCCAGGCTGCCCTCTCCCACCGGCAACAAACCAGAACTGCTCCAATAAAACACATGTGGCAAAAAGGAGTGCTAGGCCCTGGTGGGCTGCCCCCTTACATGCTTGTGATTCACTAAATGGATAGGTAGCCACTCAGGATTATTTTTTTTAAAAAAAACAAACGATTTCCCCCCTTCACATCTCATTTCCCTCTGTGGCCCCCTAGCCTCGTGCCCCCCCATTTACACATTTTTTACCGGGTTCCTCTTGGAATATCCTGGGGGGCCCCAGGGGGCCATATGGCTCCCGGTTGGGAAACACTGCTCTAGACGTTGTATGACATATTGGAAATTATTCATTGGGCTGAGGAACTTCTATCTAGCCCTTAGGACTTGCCACACACCTTCTCCTATGGTCACATCCTTAGAAGAATACTTCATATCTGACATGAATGCCTTTGAACTCTGATAATACATCTTGGATGCCTGGGCAGATAACAGAGGCGGGTGTGGGAATGTGTGTAGGAACTAGCCTACTGTACAAAGGTAAAATTTACACTAGTAGTTTCAGTAACTACTTTTGCCTCTGGCCCTGCCCACCTCTGACGCCCCCAGAAGGTTACCTAGATGGGAATGCAGCCCTCTGTCTGAAAACGGTTCCCCGACCCTATTTTAAATGTTAAAGTATGATAATCTGCCCTAGATTAATATCCTTGTCTAAGTAATGTCCTGATAGTGGTCTTTAGCATTGTAATCAACTATCTATTAATATGTGCAAAATCCTATAGGTCATACTCTCAGAATTGACTATATTAATTATCAGCAGCTAATAACATAGACCAAATCCTGTGGAGTATTACTTGCCCCCTTTCCCCTAGTTACCAACCCAGTGGCAAGAGGGATGTGTGGAAGGTTGTGGGCATAAGAATAACTAGTAGCTGAATCTGTGCTGAGAGATCATATAATGAGGTTTTGGGCTACTATCTTCTATCATCTCAAAACAATTAGAATTCTACATATTCCTGAAAGATACTGGGTTTATTTAGGCATAAGAGTTAACTACTTTTTGTTTAACTGACATTAGTTTAAATTATCTCTAGACAAGGTTGGAGCAGAGCTAATGGGCAGATGTTAGTGTCATAGTTACCAGTCTGGGAAACAAGACATTTTAGGTACCCATTATAATAATATTTTTAAAGTAGTACAACAGGTTTACTCAGGTATTGGTCACCAAGTATCTCCCTGGATGGGAAGAGGAGCCCCAGGAAAGAAGGAAGGAAGGAAGGAAGGAAGGAAGGAAGGAAGGAAGAAGATTACCGGTGGCAGCATAGCCCTTATCTCAGCATATTGTACGTTATCTTCATAGAGCTCCAACAGCCCCTGGTAGAAATAGGCCTTGAACACAGGTGCATAGCTGATAAGGCCAGAAGCAGCGATGAAGGCATTTTCAAATCTCTTCCAGATGATAGTCTGAGAAGGGTAGGTCACCTCTGGAATATCTGTTACTAGAGTGAGGTTGCTCAACAAACTGGAGGTGGGTGGGGCGGAGAGGGAAAGAAAAAGAGAGAGAGTTGTAAGACTTTTGTGTCTGTGATCTCAATTGACAGAAACCTAAAACAGTTTCTACTGACTACAACCTCAAGGCTAACAGTATTCATACAAAAAAAATATTATTTACCCTAACACATGTGTGGTACAATCCTAATGGGTGTGAATTTTTTTAGAAATCAATTCCACATAATTTAATGGGGCTTATTCAAGTGTGTTTAAAATTGTAGCCTTAAGAGCATAATCCTGTGCATGTTTACTGTGTTCAGTGAAGCTTACTCCCAGGTAAAGTGCGCACAGGTTTGCAGGCTAAAGTGTTTGCTGGCAGTTTTGAATGAATATTTATTTATAGCCCACCTTCCACCAAGTGGTCTCAGAATAGCTTACAAAAATACAACAATAAAAATATGTATAATATACAATTAAAATAATAAAATAAACACCACCAAACCAGAATAACGAAACACCACCACACAACTCCAATGTGCAGTAATGCATTGCCATGTAGGATGTGTTTGATAAGCCCAGGCCAGTATGAAAGTGTGTGATGGGCTTTGGGCTCAGAATTTAGCAGACCCAAGCCCAACTGAGAAAGCGGACTTTTTTCTTTTCTTTTTGCCCGTTCAACCTCTTCAAGGAATCTCACAGTCTACTGTTTTCCTACAGCAGTGCAAACTCTCCCAAGCCCTTGTTGAGTGCACCTGCTTGATCATATGTGTGGCAAATGGAGATCTACACCATACATTTTAAGGACAGCCAATGCACATTTAAAGTACATGACTTCCCCCAGAGAATCCTGGGAATTGCAGTTAGTTAAGGATGCTGGGTATGGTACATCTGTGAGGAGGCAACTACAGTTCCTAGGATTCTTTGGGGAAAGTTATGAGTTTTTAATGTGCATGGGATGTGCTTTAAGAGTACAGTGTGGATCTGCCTACAGTGACAATAAAAATATAATACTTAGCTAGAGTCCACATGAATAATTCGCCAATGCCATACACTGTGAAGGACAGCATGAGAAGGAAAAGAACAAGTGATTAAACTTAACAGAGTGCTGTGTCTATAATAAGGCCGTGGGCCCAACTTTAGAGAGGACAGTCTTCTATTTTGAAAGGCTGTCCTTTATTTGAAAATGTCTTCTATTTAAGGGTTGCCTAGTCCTGTTGTGGGGCATATATTGTCTATCATACATGGACACATCTATTAAGTGCATCCCAGCCTAATAATTCCAGTTTTCCTGCTAACTGATTCTTGTTAATTATTACAGAAACGAGTTTGAACACTTCCCTATTTATACCAAACACTCAGAAAATATTTTTAACAACCTAATATAGATCCTGTTTTGTATCTAATGATTTCTGTGTTCACTGAACATTGCTGTTGTTGCTTGAGAGGGACTATAAAACAAGCGTTTTCTCATTTGCGGCTTTTTCTCTGCCTAGTTCAGAGTAAGAACAACATGCCTGTCAGCTGTGGCTTGGCATATATCACACACCCATGTGAATAATATGCAAATATGCTCATTGTATGCCACAAAATATGCAAATTATGTCTGAGAGACACTGGCTCGTGCTGTTTCTCCATCAGGACCCTTAATAATGAACAAGTTGCTTGCTTCTGGCCTAGGCTTCCCTCATTCCTTTGCTATGACAACAGTGGCCACTTCCAAAGAGCAGTTTATGTTTGGTGCTTTGCCTAATCTCAGCCTAAGGAATTAAAAGTACACATCATCACACATGTGAGATCTGGATTGAATTCATACTTATTATCTTTGTCTAAAAATCTTTATCGTTCATCAGGAAAATTGTGTTCCTACAGCTTGCAAGTGGCTGAGTTGCCAATTGCCATAAAACAAAGTAGCATTGGGCCTGGTCAGCAGATGGGATGGGAGATCACAAAATGGAGTCTGCTTGCCACACATTTAATATGCCAGCTGCTGTTATCCTACCTAAGGAGTTCCTTCCTGTGCTGGGCTGCAGCTATTTTTCACTCCATTTGGTAGTTTATTACTTTTATTAAACACATTTTTCGGGGGGGGTGTCTTATGTATAAACAAAGAAATCCAGTAGGCCTACCTCATCCAGGGTGATTTCCCCCCCCCAAAAAAAATAACAACTGCCCACCAGTTGAGGAATTCAGAGTTAAGTTTCCACAGCAACATTAACTCTGCCCTTTTCTGCATGACAATGGGGGTCTTTCGTTACATTATCACACAAAAGATCGGGCAAGGCAAGAAAGTACTCTGTAAACAATGCCACATAATGGAAAGGAAATGGACCATAGCTAGAGAAGGGGACACAGAGCAGCATTTTCAACTAGTTTATATATCTGGCAGCAACAGGCATTTCAGGCCTATTCAGAGGAGAACTGCTTATGTGGTGACATAGCAACCAGGTGACCCTCAAAACCAGGAATCAATGAAGTGCCAGAGGCATCTTTTGCAAACTTATCTGAAGTGCAAGAGCCAAATAATGGGAATTTTAAAAGACAGAATCTCCTCAAGCTCAGGGGACAGAGCAAGGTAGGGGGAGGGGAGGATGAGAAAGATCTCATGGTAAATTGGGAGGCAGGAAGATACTATGTAATGTCTTTTTCACAAGCCTTGGGCAGCATGGTCCTCTGTGGGGCAGAGAGGGCAGAAGTTTGATCCTATGCATGTTTACTCAGATCTCGCCATAATCAACAGGACTTACTCCCTGATAAGTGAGCATAAAACTTCAGCTTTACTATAGCACCAATATGTGTTAAGTATACACTCACTGTTAGCTTTTGAGTTAACTTCTAAAGTCTGCAGTGTTCTGGCACTAAAGTTTTTGTAACTCAAGCTGCCCTGGTTTTCTCCTCCTTCACCATATACAGCAAACATGAGGAAAGTAAGAGTACATTTGAGATAAAAAATAAAACAAGCCCCCAACCCCATTTGAATTAATTGGCTGCTGCTGCTTTGTAAGTAAGAGGATGCAAAGCAGTTGCTATGGCTAGCACATTCCAGAGAGAGGCGCTATTTTCCTGCCTCCAACCTTCATCTCCTGTAAGCAGAATGCAAAATGTATGTAAAATATGATTTAAACATGGCTGTCTGCCAGGTCTTGGAACGATTTCAGATTAATTAATTCACTGAATTAATTCAAAAATCTTTCAGGTACACCTATACTTTATGGTAGAACTCTTTATTGGGGATTCTACTTTCAACCTCCCTCCATCAGGAGAGCGGTTCATTTATTCCTGCTCTCTGTTCCCTGTTAATTAACTAGTTCTTGATCTACAAGAAGAACTCATCTCTTATTCTATGACTGCTAAACTTACTCAGGAGTCTTTGATGATGTACTTTGTTAAAAGGTCAGGTACACAATGTCATCTAGGTAATCACTATTTATATGCTTGTTGATACTCTCATGAGACAGGAGTTGTTCTTTCATATGCTTGGTTGCTTTATCTTTAACAAGAGTATCCCGGGGACAGAAGTTGAGCCAACAGGCCTGTAATTTTCAGGATCCCCTTTTAAAAAAATGGTGTCATATTGGCTTCTTTACAGTCCTCAGATACAGAGGCTTATTTTAGGGGCAAGTTGCATATTTCTGTTAGAAGACCAGCAACTTCACATCTGAGTTCTTTGAGAGCCCTTGAGTGGGTGCTATCTGGACTCAACAATTTGTTGTTGTTTATTTGTCTGTTAGGCCTGGAACTTGGTCTCTCACCACCACTATTTGCCTCAGTTCCTCAGACTCCTTCCTGTGAAAGTTAGTTCAGGTGCAGGTAACTGCCCTGTATCTTCTGCTGTGAAGATAGATGCAGAAAAGTTGTTACTTCTCTGCAGTCTCATTATCCTCCTATAGCACACCTTTTACTCCCTTGTCATCCAAGAGTCCAATTGGTATAAAGAAGGCCTTGCATTAACAGAGCAAAGTGGATATTCAGATGGAATAAAATTGTAGCATGTACAGTATAAAGTATTTAAATAGCAACCAACTCTTGCTCCAGTTGAATAGGCAGAATAACAGTGGATTTCATTTGTGACTAATCACAAGCTTTCACCTACCTCTTATCAAATCCAGTTATATCCTTCAGGTTATTACGGTAGGTCTCTAACAGCACCCACTCAGAGCAATCAGGAGGCAGATCCTTGGGAGGAAGAGGACTGGAGAACTTGAAGCGGACATCCCATAAAGGGGTGAAGCAGATGTAACAGTTTGGCAGGTAGCTGGCATTGTACACTAGCCAGTCAACACTCAATATAGCATAGTCATGCAAGTGTAAAACACCACCTGTGGAAATGGAGGAGACAAGTGTAACAAAACAAGACAGTGCTTGAATAGTACTTGTGAAGGGAGAGGGGAACGGTTAATCATTAATATTATCTACACATAGTAAATTCCGGCACTCTGCTAGGATGGCTACACAAGCTCAAACTCAAAAATGCAGTTATTTGCAAAGCCTAAATCAGACAGGTCAGGAGGCCGTTTCCTGTCTAACCAGCTATCTGAAACTGCTGATGCTAGCTACAGGTCAGAAGGTCGTTTCCTGCCTAGCCAAAAACTGCTGTCAACTAAAAACCACTAGCAAGATGTTTCCTGCTTTGCTTCTGCTTTAAGTAATGCAAGATAAGAAGAGATACGAAGGGAATGCTTAGCTAGCAAAAGAAAGACACGTGTACAAGAAGGTGGGAGGGGGTGCTTACTGAGCAGAGAAAATGCTTAACCAGCAGAGGAAGTGCTTAGCTAGCAGCCTTAGCCAGCAAATATTGATATGCCCTAAAAGGGAATGAGTTGAAAACTTGCCAAGCTGATTGGGGAAGTTTCGGGGGGAGGTATGGGAGGAGGGTGAATGCTTTCAGGTATAAAAATGCTTGCTGAACATGGTAACAACACAGTCAGATTTCAGAAACTATATTCTGCTGACTGTCTCTGTGCACAGATTTGCAATAAAACTCTTTTCTCCAAAGAAGAAACTTTCCTGGAATTTTTTATTCTCTTCTCGGTCCTGGGGACGCGGGTAAGCAATTCTCTGGCAAAGTAAAGGGCCTAAGCCTACACTTGGAAAAACTGAAGTTATCTATATTGTCATGGTATTAGTGATGATGTGACTGTGATGGGATAAGCCAGGTCAACAATACATTTTCCTGCCTGAGACAAGACAAGAATATCCCCCAATCCCATTCCACATACAGGAAGCACATTTACTGACATGAATCTTACTTCAACACTGGTGAATGGACTGCATCCTCCAGCACAAGTAACCATCGAAATAAAAAGTTTTGCAGAGTGCTGGAAAGAATTTCAAACAGTCAAAAATGACAAAAGAAGATGATCCAGTTCAGTCTCACAGGCAATACCAACATTTGAGTGAAGCTGATGGGCTTTGGCAAAAGCTCAGCCCATGCTGATGCTTGAATAGAAATTGACTGGTAGCCCTTGGGAATATTGTACTGCTACACAGGTAGGTGTGTGTGTGTGTGTGTGTGTAAATAATTTTGGCCATATTAAAAAAAGGAAAATATTAAATAATTATATTAAAATGGTAAAAAACAAGGCAAAGTATTAATAATTTTAAAATTACGGTAATACTTTACATTGTTTTTAACTGTATATGTAATAGTATACTTTTATTGTGTTTTATGTGCTTTGTTTTCTTCTTATCTTCTCTCCTGGTCATTGACTATATATATATATATATATATATATATATATATATATGCTACACAGATGGATTGTGCTCCAAATGGACTCATAGGCCACAGGAAGCGGCTGTAGCTCAGTGGTAGAGCTGATGCTTTATATGCAGAAGGTCCTAGGTTCAATCCCCAGCATCTCCAGGTAAGGCTTGGAAGAGATTTCTACTTGAAACATTGCTGTGGCAATGTTCTTGTAAGTAAATTGCTCACCTAAACTATGGTTGGAGATGAACTTTGTTTTTATGCAGCATTCACACAGACTATGTGCCCCAATATCCATTAAAGATTTTAATAGGTCTGAAGCTCCAATATAAGAGAAATAGAAAGCTATCATTTGCATATTTTCCAATACAGTGGTACCTCGGGTTAAGTACTTAATTCGTTCCAGAGGTCCCTACTTAACCTGAAACTGTTCTTAACCTGAAGCACCACTTTAGCTAATGGGGCCTCCTGCTGCCGCCGTGCCGCCAGAGCCCGATTTCTGTTCTTATCCTGAAGCAAAGTTCTTAACCTGAAGCACTATTTCTGGGTTAGCGGAGTATGTAACCTGAAGTGTATGTAACCTGAAGCATATGTAACCCGAGGTACCACTGTACCCTACTTTAAAAGACTTGAAAAATGATTCCACAGCACTAACATGAGAAGTAAGCTTCCGCCTGCTGTCTTTTAAGGAGCAAGCATATCTCTGTGCTTGACAATGTATGATGTCAGGCGACCGACTAGTGGGTGTGGTTTGCCCAACATGGTCTCACAGGCCAAATCAGAGACCTGACAGGCGTAATAAGACCTAACAGCCACAGGTTCCCCACTCCTGTTATACAGAATCTTCCAGTATAATCACATGAGCCTCTGTAAAAGTTCACTTAATACAACACCCGGAGAGATGCCATAAGAATGCAAGTTGGAATTACTACCTTTGGGCATCTTTTGTAAGATGCTGAAAACATTACTTTGATCAATGAGGTGTTTGGCTTTGAAGAAATGCATGCTGGGTGGAAACAGTCCTGTTTTCATAGCTTCAGCTACTTCCTTCTCTTTGAGATGCATGAGCTTCTTATTGGCATCTTCTTCAAGTTCTGTTAGCACAAGGTTTCCACCTACACGACTGGCATTCTCCTTTTCAATTAGTAAGTCCCGCTCATTCCATAATGGCATGGATACACAAAGAGAAACCCAACTGAAAACGATGATCACTGGCCATTTAGTTCTCTGAGCTACTTGAGACATCACTTGAGGGATGCACCTAGAAAACACAGATGCAAAAATAAATGATAAAAATTAAACACACTATAGGTGCAAAATAGGGCCAATGAGAGGTATTGCCTGAGAAGAGTTCAAGGGACCACACAGAGAGGCCAGGAAGGCCATATTTGGAACCCTGCCTCACGTTCACCAAACCTGCCTTTAAGCGGTGCATTGATTACAATACACACAATGCCATGGGTAACAAATCTGGATTTAATACTCAGTATTTAGGTAATTAGAAGATATATATCCCATTTTTTAGAGTAAACTCTTTCAAGGCAGTTTGTGCCGGAAGTGGCTTAGTCATGCTGCCCACATGACCCAGAAAGCTGTCTGTGGACAAATGCTGGCTCCCTTGGCCTGAAAGCGAAATGAGCGCTGCAACCCCATAGTTGCCTTTGACCGGTCTTAACTGTTCAGGGGTCCTTTACCTTTTACAATAAAATACAGAAATGCAATAAAAATTTAAAAGCAATGAATACAAAAGATACAATGAAAATAAAATACTGGAAAGTCAGCAACTAATAAAACAGGCAGCCCACCAAACATTGCTAAAATGTAATCAAAACCAATAGCAAGAGCAAGGTAACAATAATGAATTAAAAAAACATCAAGGGAAAGTTGGCAAAAAGGATGTATCTTCAATATCTTTCTGAAAGCCCTGTAGGGTTGTGGTCTGGCAGAGTAGTGTTAACCACATGTGAGAGGGCTTGGGATTTAAGTACATTTCCCCCTCATCGTCTATTGTGTCCTCACATATACTTCAATATTTGGGCTCCTTCTTAATGTATCTCATGGCTACTACTTATTGCAACAACATTCTGCTATCCTCTGCCCACCCTACAGTCTAGAGAGCAGCAACCTGATCTTGTGGCAAAGAGCCTTGGGAAAACTGACTCAGTCAGGAGCAAGCACACTGCATTTATAGAAAACTCACTCTGCTTGTAGTGAAAGATTACATGATAGCCTCACACAAAAACACACCTGCAATTCACTTACTGTTGACTTTTCCTTGCATATAGCATGCAAAAGGCTTTCACAAGCAGAAAGTCAGAGCCCAGTCAGCAAATAGAAAAGCAGGTTGGTGCTACAAAACTGTTCTAATACGGGACAAATGAAACAGAACCTATTCTAATTCCACTGTAAATAGTTAATTGTCCCTGTATTTAAGACACACACCACTGCTCAAGCAAGGGAAGACAGTGTACACACCATATATTTAAAGCACACTCTCCAAAGTATCATGGGAACTACAATTTCCAGCGCCCTTAACAAACTGCAGTTCCTAGATTTCGAGGGGGGGCATGTTTTAAAGGTGTGGTGTTTATGAAGAGTTAGGGCAAAGAGGAACTACTGTTTACATATACGCTTATGTAAGAGTCCTATTAAATGCAGTGAGACTTACTTACATGTACAAAATTAGGATGTATGGAAACATCACTTCAAACAGTCATGGCTGCACCCAAAGAATCCTAGGAACTGCAATTTATTAAAGATGCTGAGAGTTCTTAGGAGTCCCCGGTTCCCGTCGCAGAGCTACAATTATCACAGCTCCCAAGGAAGAGAGATTGATTGCTAAACTACTCTTCAAACTGTAGCTTTGTGAGGGGAAATAAGTGTTTCCTAACAGCTCTCAGTTCCTTTAACAAAGTACATTTCCCAAGATTCTTTAGGGGAAGCTATGACTGTTTAAAGTGGCATAATTCTGCTTTAAATGTGTAGTGGGGACGGGGCCTTAGTGCTATGGGCACATCAGTCCCAATCCAGTGCAGGAAGAAATGCCTTGCTAGTCTCTGGCACTTTTCTGTCTTAAAAAAGGGAAACATGGGTGCACCCTCACTCTCCTAGGAATCGAGAGAGAGTAAAAGTGGGGTAGAAAAATAAAGGATTAATAAACAAAGGATATTTTATATTTTGGTTTATGCTGCTGTTGCTTTTATTTTGTAAGGATTTCATGGAATCCCTCAATGTGTCTGGCTGTTAACCAGAGGTTTGGTGATTGAACCTACCTAGGGGGATGCTTGTTGGCAGGATTCCTGCATTGCATGGGGCTGGACTAAATGACCCTTGGAGTCCCTTCCCACTCTACATTTCTATGATTCTATGTTTTGTCTAAAGAAGTAAACAAGGTGCAAACAGAGGGCAGAGTTATGTCAGTCACCATCACCAATGATGTTATGGGCACTAGCCAATAGGCATCCATAATGGCACTTACACAACCAGAGTCCAAACTGCACAGACTATTGCATCATATATATGAGCCATGGGCCGTCAGAGTAGTTTACACCACTTAAATTTTGTTTGTTAAAACAAGTCATTATATAAAATGATCTCCATGTACTTGAACTTTCAGAAGTTGTGATTTCCCATAAGTGTTCTGAGCAGGCTATAGTAAAGGCCTGCCATGAACATTATATTCTGACTTGTTAATCACTATCACAGTCTGCCTATTTTACACTGATTTGTAATACACTCCTAAAGAAGTTCCAGGAAGAATAAACAATACAAATATATGATTGCGGTTGGAGCCTGGACAAACCAGGCAGGAATTCTTAAACTAATATAGTAAATATTTTTATGGATTTACTCATCCAGAGGTTCTAATCGCTAAATTAAAAAAACCCCAAATCCCTGCAATTAATAATCCTTCAACTAGGTTCTATCAGATGCTCCTAGAAATATGTTTCCTGTAGCATGTTCCCATTTATGGAATGGAACTTCATCTGCAGGTAGACAAAACCTGGGACATTCCATCTCAGGATGCATTTCCAGGGGCTTATTTGTGCTAAACAGGGTTGATAATGAGCACTTTAGGCATATCATTTATTGCTTGAGAACAACAGTCAGGACTAGATCAGCCCCCGCTCCCTTTCTTATTCTAAGCTGTGCTTTATTTTGCTAAGCTTCTCTGCTGCTGACACAGGAATCTCACCCACCCAGAATAAGCTAACAAAGAGCAAAAAAAGTCCTTTTGAAGTTGGCAAGGCTAGGCTGGGCAGGGTTGCAGCATTGTTGCTATAGACAAGACCTCTGAAGATCCCTGTTCTATATGACAACAGAAGCCATTTTTTGCCTCCTTCCACTCTGACCCCGCTCAGAGGATCTTAACAATTGCTACCTGCTGGCATGCAACACAAGAGGGCCAAGGGAGCTTGACACAAAGACCTCTTTCACATGATGAGCTTGCCCTAGAGCAGCCAGGCCTGGAGGAGGCTGAGTGAATAGTGCCCCCCCCTTTCCAATCTTCCTGCCTTGCATTTCAATCAAAGTCAACACAATCAGTTGGAAATCTTCCATACCCTGCAGCTTCTACTCTGTATCCTCCATCCTCCTACCTGCCATCACCTGGTTACCAGTTTGGCATTAAGGGAAGCATGTGTTCTCATAAATACTAGTGAAAGCCAAAGGGCCTGGGGGATACCAAACTAGTAACAGAAGATAGGTAGAGGGGTCAACATGCAGCACCTTTGAGCTAGGCAAATTAGCATATAACAAGGGTGGGGGAACTGGATCACTAGATGTTGCCAGACTAGAAGGCTGGTGGGAGTCAAACATCTGATGGCCCATGGGTTCCCCACATCTGGTAAGGAAAGGAAAGGAAATGTAAGCTATAGCCTCACTGGGTATATCTACAGAGCCTAGGGCTTGCCGATCAGAAGGTCGACGGGGCGAGCTCCCGTTGCTTGGTCCCTGCTCTGTCAACTTAGCAGTTTGAAAGCACATCAAAGTGCGGGAAGGTAAACGGCATTTCCGTGCACTGCTCTGGTTCGCCAGAAGTGGCTTAGTCATGCTGGCCACATGACCCAGAAGCTGTACGCCAGCTCCCTCGGCCAATAAAGCAAGATGAGCGCCGCAACCCCAGAGTCATCCATGACTGGACCTAATGGTCAGGGGTCCCTTTACCTTTACCTTCACACAGGTATGAGGAACTTCCCAACTTCTATCAGTCCCAGCCACCATGGCCAATGATCAGGGATGATGGGAGTTAGACTCCAACATCAGAAGGGCCACAGGTGATCCCCAACTCTGCACAGGAGACATAAACTGGTTTAACAGCCATTCGCTGTCCCTGGGAACCCTAGGAGCTGTAGTTCTGAGATGCAAGCCAGTTCTAGAAGAGAACACTTTAGAACACATTCAGCAATTACCATGATCTCCTGATGAAATCCATGACTGTAAAATGGGTATAAGTGAAAACAGGTCCTTAGACCTGGGGGTGGGAAAGGTAGAGCAGATTAGTTGCATCCCACAATTGCTTCCTGCTCGTCTTCTGGAAACGGTAGAGCACTCCAAAAGTCAAGTTCAGGTTCATAAGTTTATTGTTCTAGCCAAAGCCATGACTAACTTGTTGCAATAGCATTTATAAGATAATAAAGAAAATAGATTCCTAATATAAGCCTACATCCATGATGTAAGAGAGAAAAGATGACAGAGACACCAACAAGCTTAAATATAGCTTGATGTTTGTAAGCCATATTGGGGAAAGTAATTTTGAAAGCCTGAAAAGGGCTATTATAGCTTATCCTAGGCACCTGAGGAACTTTATAGATGAGCAGGGATTTTTAATGCAGGTGCACAGAATGAGGAAGTAGTTTTGTGATACCTGTTTGTTCCTTGTTCATAATGATGTCATATTTCTGATCAATCATTTAAAAAAGCACATGAGGTGTTTTCAAAAAATACACTCAGTGCTCTTAAATGTTTCTAGGTTGTTGGGTTGGTTTTTCATTAGTTTTTTTTTCTATTTAACACTGAATGTATTCAAGCAATTTGGACCTTGCTGAATTGGCTACTCTGCCTGACAGGAAACTCTGCTTCCAAAAAGTTAAGTGCAGGCTGTTCCTCAAAAGCTTTAAGCACAGGCAGTTCAACTCTGCTGAGATGTTTTGATTTAGGACCTGAAACGTACAAAGCACGCACTCTACTAATAAAAAGATAGAGAAGCTCAGTGGCGTAGCTGCAAAAGCAACAATTTCGTTCAATCTCCAGGAAGGGCTGGGAGAAGACGCCTGTGCGAGACTCTGGAAAACCTCTTTGTGGACAATGCTGAGTTAGCTGGATCAATGATCTGATTCTGTATAAGGTAGCTTCATATGTTCCTTGCTGGCTGGTACCTAGCAAGTTATATGTTAGGTTCTTAAATAAAACCAGCAATGTCCCACTCTCCCAGAACCAGAACTACTCACTGTAGTTGCCCTATTTCCAAAAGTGAAAATCCGGATACAAAATTTTGCACAAAGTTGTTGAGCTTTTTTTTGCCAAGATCTGCAAGGATTGCATGCCCTTGTTGCTTGTTGCTCTGATAATTATAGGAAAGCTGCAGATTGCACAGTACAGATCTATTTTGATCACTTCTGGCTTGTGAGCACATTATAGCCACTGTGTGCTCTGCCACTGCTCTGAGCCCCTCATTGTTTCACTTGGTGATTCCTGCCCCCCATAAGGTTTTTGCACACACAAGCCAGAAAGCATCCCGGAAAGTGGGTCTGTTTCTAGATACGGATAGAGCTTAAAGTTAGCGACCTTCCAGACAACTGGCTTGTTGTAAAGAAAAATGGTGCAGACTGTTGCATGTACAGTGGTACCTCAAGTTAAGAACTTAATTCGTTCTGGAGGTCCGTTCTTAACCTGAAACTGTTCTTAACCTGAGGTACCACTTTAGCTAATGGGGCTTCCTGCTGCCGCTGCGCCGCCACGCGATTTCTGTTCTCATCCTGAAGCAAAGTTCTTAACCTGAGATACTATTTCTGGGTTAGTGGAGTCTGTAACCTGAAGCATCTGTAACCCGAGGTACCACTGTATTCCATTATGGTAGTTTTTGTGGCAGAGAAACCACATTTCCTGCAGCGTTTTATTGCTGAGGTCCCCTCCCCTCACATCACCCTTTGCTTGCACTTGCATTAGCTATATATGAGTGCTGCATGGACTGACTATGTGAGTGCCTGGCATACTACTGGAGATGAGGGGCATAATTTCTTTCCCCATGCTCTGCATCCCATTATGTATAATTTAAAAATGTTTGCCTTGATTCTCAGAAAGAAAGAGAGAGAGAGAGAGAGAGAGAGAGAGAGAGAGAGAGAGAGAGAATTACTAGGGCCTGTGCCCAACTGCTCACCAACCTCTCCCCCCCATTACAGCTCACCCAGCTTCCCTCAACCCCCTTAACGCTTGCCCAAACCACGAACAACATCCAGTCCTCTGTCAGCTCCCTGAGGCTGTCAGCGCTTCCCACCCCCTCCAGTTGGAGGTACCATTAGACAAGCATTTATGTAAGTGCCTACTATGTTCTCAGTGGCTGCCTGAAAACAGTTCTCAGTCAATAACAATTAAGGTGTAAGAATCTCCTCTCACATCAGAAACTCTGTGATCACCCTGTGATCTATTAGTTTAACCACCCCCCTTCTGCCCCTGCTGTAGAACCTGAAACCTCCTGCCTGCCAGTTAAAGGTAAAGGTAAAGGTACCCCTGCCCGTACGGGCCAGTCTTGACAGACTCTGGGGTTGTGCGCCCATCTCACTCAAGAGGCCGGGGGCAGCGCTGTCCGCAGACACTTCCGGGTCACGTGGCCAGCATGACAAGCTGCATCTGGCGAGCCAGCGCAGCACACAGAACGCCGTTTACCTTCCCGTTGGTAAGCGGTCCCTATTTATCTACTTGCACCCGGGGGTGCTTTCGAACTGCTAGGTTGGCAGGCGCTGGGACTGAGCAGCGGGAGCGCACCCCGCCGCGGGGATTCGAACCGCCGACCTTTCGATCGGCAAGCCCTAGGCGCTGAGGCTTTTACCCACAGCGCCACCCGCTGTGCCAGTTAGGTAGGTATAAACCTCTTCCGCTGAAACAACATGAGAATGAAAACAAAATAAAAACTGACTGATATTGATGCATTTGCATTAACCTTGTCTAAAGCCATTTGAGCAAATTAAGCCTCATCTTAGTATTTCCCTTTCTGTGTTTATTATTTCAGCTTGCACATCAAACTAATCATTACTGATAATAATAATAATTATTATTATAATTATAATAATAAATATACAAAAACACCTACAACAGTTCCTGGCTCTGGGTAAAGTAGAAATATTTAGTCTTGGAAAGATAACCTGCGGTTGGCAAAACTCAGGCCAATAATAAAGCTCCTTCCAGCCTGAACCAGGCTCCCTAGCCTGCTAGCAAGTCCCCGAAGGGTTTTGCCAAGGCACTTAGAAGACAGGCACATCACAAGGCTTACTATCATGAGCAGTGGCAGGGGCACAGCTGCCCCATCCTAGGGGATGCTGCCTGCACATTAGCATGTGCAGCGACTAATGTCTTAGAGACCATTGCCAAAGCTCCTGCTGGCACACAGCAGGGCACTTGCATGAGTATATATATCAGCAAACATTGTGTGGCTCCATTAAAGCACTTCAGAAACCCTGTAGGATAATATACTGCTCTAACACATGCCGAGGGCATTCCCAGGGCCCTTGCAGAGACTAAGTCAGCCACACACACCCCAGGGCTCTGTCGAGGCCTCTGCTCCAAGCAAATTACTCTCTGGGTGCTGTTCATAGTATGGTTACAAACCTTTAAGGTAGAGTGTGAGGGAGACCTTTTATTTCCTTCCTCCTCTCAGCTGCTTTTGTCTGTCTCTGTCAGGCCATGCACAACAGCTGAGCAGATAAACAACTTGCCACCTGCTCCCACCTCCAACCCCGCCTCCCCTCTAAATCGGATACATTTCTCCACCCATTCACCCAAAGCCCAGCCCTTTCCCCCTCCTCTCCTGCAAAAAGTCTTCTGCCGCAACAATTTCTCTGTCGAGACTTCATGCTATCAGAGGTTGTAGATCTGTTGTCTGATGGCTGTAAAATCAGCTGCTGAAATTGAAGTTCATTTTGCTGATGTGGTTCAATGTTGACGTGGCATTTTGGTTGTGGAAATGCTCTCTCATTTGAGCAAGTGAAACTTACTTGAGGAAGACTATTCAAAAGATCAGATCTAGGCAGAATTGTCCGTTTTTGCAAAACAAGGTGAAATATACTCAGAGTCGCAAAGTGATTTCATGCTCTTTATTCAGCTCATAGTGGTGAGGAGGAATGAATGAAAGTCCCCTCACATGATCTGCTTTATATACATTATTTACACAATGGGCTGCACATGACTGGCTAATTCCGGAATTCTACTGTAAGCCAATCAGGTTGTGGATTCACTTCTATCTGGAGCATGATTGGGTGCCTTCACAGCGCAGAACGCCATCCGCCACATCCGTTCGGCGCCGTTCCACCCTGCCACCAATGGCCAAGCAAAACGCATGGTGCGGACCACCAAGGACACCCTTCGCCGCATGGCCAAGGGGATTGGGAGTACCGCCTTGCCACATTCCTTCTAGCATAGCACAGCACCCCCAGCTCAACGACTGGCCAGAGCCCCACTGAACTACTAATGGGTCGGCGCCTTGCAATCAGATTGGACCGCCTTCACCCCGCTAGAGCTCAGGATGAGGTAGTGGTGGGGGAAGGCAGGAGCCCCCGGACCTTCGAGGCCCAGGACCCAGTGTACGCAAAGAATTTTGGGGCAGGCCCAGCATGGGTACCTGCCACAGTCACCAGGGTCATTGGCCCTGTGTCGTACGAGATGCTAACAGATGGTGGGCAATGCTGGCGCTGCCACTGCGACCAGATACGGCGACGATTACTGGGAGAAAACCGGGAGGAGGACAGGTCAGAGGAGTCCCAAGGGAACAGAGGGGCAGTGAGGCCCATAGAGCAGGAGGGGCCAGCAGGAGAGGCAGAATCAGTAAATACAGAGAGGACCCGCGAGGCCGAAAGGACACCGGAACCAGAACCACGACTGAGCGAGCCGGTTGTGCCAGACCAAACAGCCCCATCACAGCCAGCATCCTTGGAACACGAGCCAGAACCTGGAGCCCGGACCAGGGAACACCCCAGGCCGCAACGCACACGTAGGCCGCCAGCATACCTTGAGGACTATGAATGCAACCTCCCGGGCAGGACTGGAACTTAGAGGGGAGGGGTGTTATGTAGTGAGTTGAATAGGATCCAAACTGCAGCAGTCTGATTGGTCCTAGAACAATAGGATCCAAAATGCAGCAGTCTGATTGGTCCTAGAACAATAGGATTCAGAATGCAGCAGTCTGATTCCTATTGTTCTAGGACCAATCAGACTGTATTCAACTCAGTACATAACACAAGCATACAGTACTTGGTTGGAATGTCAAATTGTGATTACCAAAACCAAGCAAGCAATGAAATGAAAAAGGAACAGAGAATGCTAAGCTGGAAATTCTCAGATCTGGAGTCTTGCGGCTAAGCAAGATATATAATGCAATACATGCATTACAAAAGCTCTCCAGTAGTTTATTTATTTATTTTTAATGGCAAGTGCAGCTCCAGTATGTTGCTGATTTTTAAAGCATTAATAACTGCTGCAATAAAATGAATAGAAAGTTGAGGTAGTTTTAATCTGTTTTAGTATTTTAAGTTCTGTATGTTTTAAAGTATGGTTGTGATTTTTTTCTTGATTTTCTTGTTTTATCTTTTGTTTTTTAAAAGATATTTATTGAGTTTTTCCACCTTTATACATTAAAAATTCAAAAAGAAAAAAACAAAAAAGTTAAAAACACATAAGGTTTACAATCCTTATTTTCAATAACATATTTCCCTGACTTCCCCACACCTCCCCTTCTTATATTCCAATTCAAATTGTTAATTCAACAAGTTATTGTCCCCAATTTTTGACCTTTTTATATTTAATTCATTTTTAAAAAAACAAAACCAATTTTAACTTATAAACATCAATATTTAAACATCAGTGCTCATTCTTAAAACTTTTTTCTAAAGTCGACCCAACTTCCCTTCCACGAATTCCCCAAATTTCATACTAATAACAAAACAAAATTAAAAAAAACCAGATTATTATTCTGCACCCTTTGGATTCCCAAACCCCACCCCACCCTTTCCCAGTTTCAATCCCCAACAAATGTCCATCAGTCTTAGTTTACTATCAGCCTGGAGACCTCACGTCCGAGGCTCTTAATTCTCTCTCTGCCGGTTTTTTTGGTAGTCCTTAATATTAAACACCAGATCTCGGAGAAGCTCTATCCTGATAGGGTCCATATTTCTTCCAGCCAGACCTCCATACTTAAAAGTGGAGCCTGAATCTTGTTTCTTACTCCTTTTAAGTCCAAATGTCCCAAAAGCTCCAACTTTCACCTTAATCAAATTTGTAATCCGTAGGTCTTCAGATCTCCACATAAGGAGATCTCTCCATTCTTCAATCTCCAATTCAGACCAGATTTTCATCATCAAGTTCTTATTTTCCTTTATAGCCATCATGTCAGGCCTCTGGCTCTCCTTTGTCATCTGCAACATTACATCTCCTCCTTCCTTTTCCTCAGAAACAACGTGTATCTCTTTCTCCACACTCTCAAAGCTCTCAAATTTCTCCTCTTGTCCAGCTGCATGAACTTCCTGGATCAAGTCCTTATCAAATTCAATGAATTTGTTTACTGTTAAGTCCAGAGTTGCAACATTTGTAGCCAAAACATCAATTTGGCCTTGTAACTTTCCCAAGAGAAGAAACACTCTGTCCAATTTAGCTTGAATTTTTCCTCCTTCAGCCATTCTTGTAATGTCCCAAAATCCCCTCTAGAGGGATTTTGGTTACTTTATGTTCCTTCCAGTTCAAATCCAATAATCAAGTTAGTTTGTATCAGTTCTTCCTTGTTTTCAACAAAATATAACCAAATTGTAGCAAATATATCCAGCAGAGATAGCAAAAACAAAGTTCTCTTTTTCCTTCTTGACAGCTAATTTGACAGCTGTCGAACTCTTCTATATCTCCTCAACAGGCTCTCTCACTCCCGGGTCTGGGGGGGGGCGGCACTTCAGCTCTCAAAATTAGCTCTTATCCTCCAGTGAAATTACTTATACTGCCAAATCGTGAAATTAATGTCTTTTACCCAATAAAGAAGAAAAAATTCTCTCGACCTTAGTTAGCTAGTCCTTGCTTTAGATTATTTATAAGACGGGGAGACAGACTTCCTGTTTGCGCCTTCCCCGATCGTGCCTAATTAAAAAAAAAGATTTTTTCCTTTACAAATCCAATTTCCGTATTACTCACGGGTTGTTGCTTTTAGAGCCCAATTGTTCACAAGAAGAAGTCAGCGCTCTCCAACCATGGCATGCGGCTTCTCTCCGCAGGAGAAGCAGTCGACTCTCAGCACCGCGCCGCTCACCCCGTCCCCCGTTCCGAAGCCTTTAAAAAGGCTCCTTCGCGGGTCGGGGGGCGCAAATGGTGCCCGCCGAGTCACCAGGTTCACAGGCTTCAGCGCCTGTGATTTCTGAAGGTCCCCGCGTCGCCGCAGCGGCAAGACCCGGATCCTGCGGAGCCGATTCCCTCCGGAGCTCGGAGGGAATCTGCCATTAGCCGATGGCGCTAACCCGGAAGTTATTGTTTTATCTTTTGTAAACCACTTTTGAGGGGGAGGTGTTTTTACAATCAAGCAGCGTATACATTTTTATGAAATAAATAAAATAAAGGGGAAATGAATTGGGACATAGCATTACAGGAAGATGGGTATAACTCCACATTCCTGCTAGAGCCATTTCCCCAGTGAAAAAATCTCCAACTGCTATTTGCTCTATGGGACAAAGCATACAAATCTAATGCAAATACCTGTATTGTTTGTTTTGTGCTACAGGGCAAACAGCAGCTTTGGGAAAGCAATTTTAATTGGGAAATGGTGCAGAGGCAGCAAAGGTTTGCACCTTCGCCA
The DNA here is from genome assembly GCF_027172205.1 of Podarcis raffonei. Taxonomy (NCBI): domain Eukaryota; kingdom Metazoa; phylum Chordata; class Lepidosauria; order Squamata; family Lacertidae; genus Podarcis; species Podarcis raffonei. The sequence goes on from NC_070611.1 coordinate 59,553,876, forward strand.
GCGTCCCAATCCAAGTCCCCTCCTTGCACCTGCTACTAAGGCTCTTTTGAAAACGTAGGCAGTCCTATTCACTGAGCTCCAGCACCGTGTTTACTTTCATCTTTGGTTTCTTCATAAGGGCTGGAAAAGACCTCTGCCCAGCAGCACAGGCAGTTGCTGGCAGTCAAAAGAGACAATACTGGAGGGGAAATGGTTTTACTAAGATTAAGGTATTTTCATGGATCTTGATGAAGTGATTTCAATTTTGCATATATGTTTAGTATGAATTAAATGAAGGAAGCTGCAGCCTACTGCAGCTCATACCACCATACGTGCTGGGTTTCAGGGTTCTATGGCAAAGATGGGCAGAAATCAGATTGTTATTCTAATAGATCACAGGGCACTCTGCAATAGTTGGTGGCTTCCAGTGGTTTGAACAATGACACAAAGCCCACCCTATTAGAATTATTAGAGTCCCTGTAATAACACAGATAGATAGACAATATAGATGATAGATAGATATGCAGCTCCTCCCAGTGTTTGGGTAATGGGATACAGTTGATCAGTTCCAACAACCTTGTAAACAAGGCTCCAAAAGTTAGCAGCCTGCAAAAAATAAAAAATGCTAACCTGCTGGGGCTGGCAGAAGAGGGACAGAGAGTTCTATCCCTCCTGCAGCAGTCTGTGGCATTTTGTTGCTGGGCACAGAGGAGGTGGCGTTTTTTCTTTGGCAGACTACAGGGTTCTATGATAGGCTCAGAGTAGGAAGAGAATTCTACATCCCTCTTTAACTCGCCTACTTCTTCACCTGCATGGAATTGCCTACAGCTACCAGGCTAGCGTTTAAATGCAAGGTGTTCTACCACTCCAGCTACTATTTGCACCTGGTTCAGGTCTGTAGATCTTGGAATTCCTAGTTTAAAAAGAAAGGAGAACCTGAAAGCCTGAAGTCTGCCTACACCTGCTCTATGGGATGACTTCCTGCATTTCTAGTTTGTATTTTTATTTGTTTTTAAGTAGAGTGTTGCCCACTCCAAGACCAGAAAACAGAGTGCGTTCAATTTAAATAAACAGTTAAGAAAACTGTGTGCTTATAGTAGTTAAAGTATCAGATCAGCAGTGTGGAGAGACCCAGTCTTCCCACAGCCATATAGCTAGACTAACCTAACTAGTTAAAGTCACTATCTTTCAGCCTAATCTACCTCAGAAAAGGCAACAAAAATGATCAAGGGGATGGAGCAGCATTTGTTAGTTTAGAGACTCTGTGAGTAAGAGGCGGCATCATAAGAAGTTTATGAAATGATGCACAGAATGGAGAAAGAGGCTTTCCTGCCTCTCTCCTAACACAGGAACTTGTGGGCATCCCCTGAAGCTGAATGTTGGGAGATTTGGGGCAGATAAAAGAAAGTACTTCTTCATGCAGTGCATAGCTGAACTATGGAACTCACTGCCACAGGAGGCAGTGATGGCTTTAAAAGAGAATTAGATAAATTGATGAATGAGTGATTTTTGGAACTCAGTTGGAAAGATGATGTGTAAATGCAGTCCCATGCCATTGGAAATAAACCTTATATCACATCATAGTCTCAAGTGACCTTCATTCCAAGGAAAGCAAACCCACTGGAATTCCCGAACTCTCTTCCTCCTGCATACCGAAGACCGACATGAAACACAGGGAGGGATGGCAGACTACAGATTCCATCAGCGCTAGAGTCGCTGATAGTTATAGCTGCCTATGACAAAGTGAAAGCTGGTGGAAGCTGCACTCTCACCTTATGGGAAAAGAGTGGAAAATCGCAATGACTACTTTTTATTAGGTACATTTGGAGACCAAATTGCGGGTGTCTTGATGGCTTGGGTACTGGTGCAGAAATAAATTGGGTTCCCCATTGTTTTCCCTGGGGGAAAAAAAGATAAATTGATGAATGATGAGGTTATATACTATCCATACTCGATATGTTCTACCTCCACTGTCAGAGACAATCTGCTTCTGAATGCCAGTTGCTGGGTATCACACGTGGGCAGAGTGCTGTTGCACTTATGTCCTGCTTGCTTCCCCCCGGACATCAATTCTGCCCTTTAAATCCCAGTAATGTCCTAAAAAATCTGGAACATCTGGCAGCCCCATGCTGGACTAGATGTTATTCTGCATTTCTGAACTGCTCCAGCTACTATATAATGAATTTAGTTTCAGTGGCAGGTGTAAAGCTGCTACCAACGAGGATTTTGGAATGTCAAAGAGTTGGATAAGTTGCTATTCTGGCAGCCTTTTGAACAGAATCATTGCCCTTGATCCAAACCTATTTAGAAATCCAGCAGCAAATTATATTATAGTTCCATGAAAACAGTCTCCAATTGGGAATGGATAACAGAAAGATATGAGTGAAATTTATATCTAGAGAAGTTCATGAACTCTGAGAATTAGAGCACTGTCATGTAAAGCTTACTTATTTATAAGATTTCTTACCCACACATCACCATAAGGTCCCCAGAGTGTACAATTCTTAGACACATGATTGAGAAGCTAGGCAGTAATTTTTAATGTCTCTCCCTGACAAGAATGGAACACCTGCAGGAAACTCTCAACTCCAACCCAATACAACTGCCATCTAGTGGAAAAAACATACAGTGGAACTATCCGCACATTACCCTTTCGTTAAGAAAAGAATTACATATATCAGCACTATTGAAATATGTGTTTTCAGTCATACATCTCTAAATCTCAAAGGCTTCCAAATAACTCAAGCAATGCAAGTGATAATCTGACTAGTAAAATAACTGGCAGAATCTTAGTAACTGAGCTTAGTTTTTCAGGTACCACTTGGTGATGGTACTTTCTCAGGAATAGGAAAATGATGTAATCATTTCTGTTAAGTATTCCAGATTTTACCTGTGCAAAATATTATCTCTGTTTCATTTTTCCCTTGTGCTAAAAGCTGGAATTTACCAGTCCTATTTCCACCAAATTTGATATTCTCTCTCTCTCCCCCCCCCCCATAGCTGTCAATTTTCAGATTTGAAAATAAGGGATCAGCAGTCTCACCTGTCCTGGGGACAGTCTATGGGATATCTAACAATCCGGGATAGCAGTGGGAAGCAGCGGGAAATGGCGCTGGAATAAGGGAATTTCCCGCAAAAAAAGGGAAGGTTGACAGCTGTGCTCTCTCCTGGCTCTAAATGCGGTAGTTCTCACTGAATTGCCAGTTACAGAAATCCTACTTTAGTTTAGTTTGATAATTGGAAAGGTACTTATTCCAGGTCAGGTCATTCTGAAATAAGATTCATTTCTAAGTTTTCTCCTTAATATAGCACTCTCCTGGCTATTAGTGATGTTGGCCTGTAGCTTAAAAGAGCAATATGTGAGTCGTTCTATCTCAAGATTTTATTTGCAGTCCTTACTGCCCTCTTTGCCTCTCTGCTTGTTTGAAGGAAAAAATGGACTAGTGGTGATGTGGCAGAAATTCAGCTGCCTTAAATTGAGCTGTATTGTCTATTACATAGTTTGTGATACAACCGTTCATTATTAGGCCTTCTAATTCACTCAGTGGTTAGTAAAGCACTTTCTGGTCATCTCTGGTATTTTGTAAGCTTCAAATTCTGGATCTCCATGAGTAACAATTTGGATTTGATGAAATGTATTTTCTGTACTCTACCTAATCCATATCTGTTTGCATTTTCTGCTAACCACTGGGGGGCCTGTTGGCACTGTAAAATTGTAATATATATCTTTGTAAAGGCAGCCTCCTTAACTGCTCCCCCAAACCAGGATGCAGTGGATTTCAGTAGCAGGTCTAGTGGTTGTACTTCTGTTGAGGTGTCTTGCAAATATCTACCTAGATAAATGATAGAATAGACTTTATCCACACAGGTATATCTATCCTGCAGACCAATATTGGTTTGATTCCTCATTAATTATAAAAATAATCAAAGAAATTATAGTTTGCTGAGGTGCTGAGAATACTGGGTTAGCTTTCTCTCACAGAACTATAATTCCCAGAGTATCCAGTGTGTGTTGGAAGGAATAACAGTGAAATCTACTGAAATTTATGGTGTAGATATGCCCTTCGTTTATGTAGCACATGGTAAGGATTACATTATTACCAAGTAGATTTTGGAGAACAGATGGCCAGCCTGATCCTCAAAATACTTTGCAGCGTCCAGCCTCATTGAAACAAATGGTGCTTGCACCCAGCAGAGCACTCAAACCAATATCGTTAAAATGACACATTCAACGCCTCATCTGCGCAAAGCAGAAAAGGCTTAGCCCACATAAACTTGACACTTCCCTGTCAGTCAGCCAAATGATGACCTCGTATGCATATAGGCTCCTAGTCTCCAAAGGGAGCAATTAATGCAAGGCACAAGGTTCTCCAGATGTGACGGAATTGTTTGTTCCCATGGGCTGTAGCATCACAACATTCTACTGCTTTTACATGCCTAAATATGAATTAAAGTAGCCTCCAAGCCAAAATAAAAAGAGGATCGCTTTTAGTTTTGCAGAAGGATATTTTGTCCAATCTAGTACATAACAGACACTGCCATATTAACAGATACATGCTATGTACTCATGCAGCCTGATCCTATGTGTGTTTACTCAGAAGCCTATGCCACTAATTTCAGTGTGGCTTACTCTCAAGTAAGAATTGCAACCTTAGTTATTTTCAGTCCTATATTAACAAACATGAGGGTACTTTAATCTGTTTACCTTTTGTCTTCTTCTTTCCCCAATAGCAGGTGTTAACAGAGCTTAATGTATACACGCTTAATGTATGGCCGCAACACTGTTGTGCAATTTGCTCCCTAGAGAAGCCCACTTGACCACTTCTTTGCTGACCTTTAACTTGAGTTTTTAAAACAGGCTTTTAAATTTCATCCTATTTCTGACTCCATTTTGTGGCTGTATGCTCTCTTGTATTACGGTATTAATTTATGTTAAATTGCATTTTGAAATCATATTTATTTTTTATTTTAAAAAATTACAAAAGCACAAGTATATACAATGTGTAACAAAAATTCCCATCTCTTCCCTCTCTCCAAAATATTCCATGTGCATATATTTAGCTCCAAAAAAAAAAGGTAAGTAATAGTGAAGTTCATGTGCTGAATTTTGGATAGTTGATTGTTGAGCATTGTTGTCTATTCTTATCTTAACATTTATTTCGAGAGAGAGACCTGAATTGCTGGTGCTTTGATAATTGTACTCTCTCTTCTAATGTACTGAACTAACAATATACCAAGTTTCCTCAAAATCATCTTTAGTTCTTATGGTAAGTTGCATTTTAACTGTTGCTGTAAGGGCCGTTTCAGTTGAAAGTTTAGGATGTAAGTGTGTTGCACAAGCAGTGAGAGCCAGTATAGTGTGCTGATTAAAAGTACCGTATTTTTCGCTCTATAACACGCACCCGACCATAACACGCACATAGTTTTTAGAGGAGGAAAATCTGTAGGCATGCCACCCGTAGGCATTCCCTCCATAACACGCACAGACATTTCCCCTTACTTTTTAGGAGGAAAAAAGTGAGTGTTATGGTGCAAAAAATACGGTACTTACACTAGTGAGAACAGGACAACCCCTGCTCTACCACAGAGCTTACTGTCATGGTCTATTGGAGAAAGCATGAATAGTGCCAGGACAGTTGTTAGAAGGTTGTCCATGGGACCCAATGCCTCCATCTTTTGCACCAGGTCCTGGATCGTCTCCCCCCTTTTTAATCCTCAATTATTTGAAAGCTTTGCTTAAATGGGAAAACACAGTGCCAGTGAGACACCCTCCCACCTCCTTAATTTGCTTTTGGCCCTCACTTAAAACATTGTTATGTAGGCAAGTGTGTCCAGACATGTAGAAGTTACTTGTGTTTTCTCTCTTTTTAGCTACTGCTGATTTGAATGTTTTTATTTAACTGCTTTTTATCGAGAATTTTAATCCTATCCTTTATTTTTATAAACCTCTTAAGAGCAATCCCATGGTATATAAATTTTGCTAAATAAATAATATTGTCAATACCTAGCAATGCCCTTGCACATTGCCTTGAGTTCATGGGGGGCGGAGAACAGGACAAAATTTTAATAAAATACTGATGATTGATAATACATTGACTTTTCCACCAATATAAGTTGGAGAAAAGCCTATCATAACCACCCCCCTACTGGGCAGGAACTCATCAGACTTAAACATAGGGAACAGCTTTAGCCTATCCATTCCAAAGATTCTCTCCACTCCCTGCCCCCCCCCCCATAGTGGTTATTCCCTGAGCCCAGCTGATGAAAGACACAGATGTGCTTACAGAGAAGCAGCTCTTGCTGCCTCCCTTGTTCCCCAGAGCCCTTCTCAGCCAGCTTGATATCTAAGTGGAAAGGAAGAAAATAGGCTGTCAAGTGAGGTTGCCACCCAAATGATTTTCTGAATTGATTAGCTCCTCTCTCTTTTTGCAACCCCCGCCCCAATCACAGATCCTGAGGCTTGCAAGCAGAGATCCTTGCAGATCTTACAGGCTAAGTAATGACATGGGGTAAGAGAACTCTAGGGAAAACCTAGATGGAACCTTATAGAAAACGAGACAAAGGAAAAGGCAAAGCAGGGAGGGGGAACAACCCAAAAGGGGCACTAAATAACTGCCAGAAAGGAGCACAGATTGTAACAGTCGGAGACCACCTTGGGGCTGCAGCTGGTTTTGTCTCTCTGACTTAAAGGAGAGGCAAGGCAAGCATGCTGGGAAAAGACTGTAGACTGAAGAGTTAATTAATAAGGGATGGACAAGCAGGCAGAGAAAAGGGAGGCTTAAATCCTCAACTTTTCTGTGGACCAAGCATCCGAATAAAAGATATGCTAAGCAGGAGCCTGCTACTGAAGCTAGTTATGGTCAGCAGTTATTGTGCTATGGCTTGTGCACAGAGCTGATGCAAAATGCTATTTGGAATGGGAAAAAGAAAACCAGCAAATACCAGGTATTGAAAGACCCAACTTTCAGAAGACCAGCTTGCATAATATTGCCAGGTCCCTTTGGGCCATAAAATGAAAGCTCTGTAGTGTTTTCTAATTACTACTACTATGAGCATGTGTGTACAGATTTCATTACAGAAATTGCAACTGTTTGGCCAATTTGAGTTTCTACAAGTTTCACACACTGCCCAACATATCACTCTTCTATGTTCATAGGCAGTATGCTACGGAATACCAGTTGCAACGAGTTGGGTTGTGTTTAGAGAGCACTGCTGCCTTATGTCCTGCTTGTGGGCTTCCCAAAGGCATCTACCGTGGTAACTAAAGTTACGTACTTAATTCGTTCCGAAGGTCTGTACTTAACCTGAAACTGTTCTTAACCTGAAGCACCACTTTAGCTAATGGGGCCTCCTGCTGCTGTTGTGCCGCCGGAGCATGATTTCTGTTCTCATCCTGAAGCAAAGTTCTTAACCTGAAACAATATTTCTGGGTTAGCGGAGTCTGTAACCTGAAGTGTATGTAACCTGAAGCATATGTAACCTGAGGTACCACTGTAGTAGGTCACGTAGGAAACAGGATGTTGGATTAGATGGGTCCTTGTTCCAACCTGCCAGGGTTCAACTGATGGTAGGCAGTGCACAGAGTATCTTTTCTAAATAGCCTGTGAAATTGGAGTCTAAGAGTAGGTGGATTCTTCTTCAACATCCAATGGACCCATATGGTACTTGCATGTTTGTCCCTGAGAAGCAAATAATAGCTTCAGGGGTGGGGGATTTAGAGAAGAAAAACAGCATTTGAAAAAGGGTTAATCACTTCCCCCTCAGCCTCATGACCCCAACCCGATTTGCTCCCTGGTCTCTGCGGCTGCTTTTAAGCTTTTAGAAAAGTGCAGGAGATCTGATTATGGATCTCCTGCCATCTCATCTAGTTGTCCTCTTAATGATTGCTTGTATGAGTTTTACTTGATTTTTAAAAATGTAAGTCTGAATAAAATTTGCACCTGTGTTTTGTTTTAAGATGCAAATATGTATTGCTGCAGGGGTTAGCATATAAAAGTCGTTTACCCTCCTGTGTTTCAGTAAGATAGCTCTGAGGAATCTGAAGCCCTCCATTATTCCCAGCCAGCAAGGCCAGTGGTCAGTGATGATGATGATTAACATTTCTATACTGCCCTTCATCTGAAGATCACAGAGTGGTTTACAACATAAAACACAAAAATGCATATAATAATCAAAAACAACCCCCCCCGGAGGTCTTAATTAGCCAAAGACCTGTGAGAAGAGGATTGTTTTTGCCTTGCACCTAAAGGCACCAGGTGACCCTCCTTGGCGAGGGTATTCCACAAGCGAGGAGCCACTGCAGAAAAGGCCCTTTCTTGTGTTGCCAACCTCTTATAGAGGAGGTACATGAAGAAAGATCCAGGTTGGTTCATATGGGGAAAGTGATGATGGTTGTTGTAGTCAGACAAGATCTGGAGGGTCACAAGTTAGCCATCCCTAAGTATAAGAGAAGGGGATTGTCTATTTAACTTCACTAGGAAGTCCTATTTAATTGTACCCAACACCCACACCCCAAAACAATTCGGAGTGAGCAAGGCCTCTCAAACGCCAGCCTTTGGTAGAATGTACTATATTAATTCTACAGTTATTCAAGTGAGTTGACTAGGATGGCACTCCTAGGATGCTACCTAATAATCACTAACCATTACCTGCTGAATAACGGTCATCTCCTTTCTGCAATATGATTAACTTCAAGATTAATGTAATGAGGAATAAATGCTTTTTAAATTGGTTCTAAATTGCATGGATTATGAGTTCATTATGCCTCAGATCTAAAAAAACTCTCACTTCCTTCATCTTCTTTTCAAATTTCAGCCATCCGTTTTGCATATCTGAGTATTATAGGAACATAACTGTATGTTAACCTGGAAGCAGCTTGTCCTTCTGGAATTAAGACATTTTAAAAATTCAAAATACATGATACAACTTTGTGTTTCATGTATAGGCCAATTTGTGATTTTAAAAAGCATATAAAATAAAAAGGAGGGAGTCTAGTTACATGAAAAAAACACCCAACTACCTTATAATCTCTACCCCAATACACTTGCAAAAAAAAAGGGGGGGGGAGAAATGTCTTACAACTTCTGACTCCATATGTAGCACTTTCTCTGTTTATCCCCCCTCCCCCCCACGACCACCAATGCAATGCTCAGTCATTAGTAACTGAAGCTATAGTCTTTCAAAGGAGGCAGCAAGCCTATGCTGGGAACTTATGGGCCATGCATGCCAGTTGGGGTAACATAACAGTAACACCCTTGCAGTGTTACAGGTATTCTTGTACATTACTATATCATGTTGGCAACTTTAATTTCAGAAAAAATATTCATTATGGTGATGAAGTGTGTGATGATATTTCACTACAGGGATAGCATCACTTGTGGCACAGTCTTTCCAGCTATTCTTTGTGAAGTCACTACTAAGGTTTCATGTTACAGTGGTACCTTGGGTTACATACGCTTCAGGTTACAGACTCTGCTAACCCAGAAATAGTACCTTGGGTTAAGAACTTTGCTTCAGGATGAAAACAGAAATTGTGCGGCGGTGGCGGAGCAGTAGCGGGAGGCCCAATTAGCTAAAGTGGTGCTTCAGGTTAAGAACAGTTTCAGGTTAAGAACAGACCTCCGGAACGAATTAAGTACGTAACCAGAGGTACCACTGTATATAATTCTTTGCTTGTGATGATACAAACCTGCCTTCTGAAGTTACATGGGTGGCAACCAGAGACAGGCCCTTTTCTATAGTGACACCATTTCTCTGGAACATAGTCTTGGTGCCTATGCTAACATTTAGGTACCGGGTGAAAAACTTGTTTTCTTGAATTTTTATTTAATTTAGGTTATTTCTGGGTTTTTCATACTGTTTTTAGAGTTTTGTGTATTTCCTGTTTTAGTATTATTTTGATTTTAAAATAGCATGCCACCTAGAGCATTTTAAATGGAGAAAGTTATTTTAAATAACTTAGGCACATCTGTTTTCTTGAGCCTGATGGATTTCCTTCTAGAAAGAAATTTTGGCATAACTTTCCATTCTTGAATAACCACCCAGGTAACGTTATGCATTAATACCTATTAAGTAGCATTTTTTGAAACTGTATCTGTTTCTGAATATGGCAATCAGACTGCCATATTTATCAATACACACCGATAAGCATATTTAATTTGTATTTTAAGATCTACATTGTCTTCCAATTTGTTTTGCAAAATAATTCAAGGTGCTAGTTTGACCTATCAAGTAATAAATTAGCAATGGGAAACCTATGGTTTTCCAGATGTTGCAGCACTAGTTTCCATCAGCCCTAATTACTGGAAATGCAGGATAGGGCTGATGTCAGCCCTATAACACCTGGAAACCTACCCTTGTCCCAGTCTGAGACAACAGTATCTGGAAGACTGTCTTCATCCACACAAACCTGCCCAACAGCCAAGATCAGGCATAGGCAAACTCGGCCCTCCAGATGTTTTGGGACTATAACTCCCATCATCCCTGACCACTGGTCCTATTAGCTAGGGAGGATGGGAGTTGTAGTCTTAAAACATCTGGATGGCCGAGTTTGCCTATGTCTGGCCAATATCTTAATCTGAGGCTCTTCTCCCACCATGACTGGGGGCTTTTCTCTGCATGCACCATATTTATGGAACATTGGCTTCAGGGACGCTCACCAGGTTCCATTTGTTATATTTTTGGCAGTTTGCTCTCTTTACTTGAGCTTTTGGTAAGGATTTGGTTTTTGATTGTACGTACTTACCGGTATTTACAATTTATTTGAATTGCTTGTGGTTTCTTCTTCTGGTTAATTGCATTGCTGTTTTAATTATTTTATCTGTTAATTGTACTCAGGGTACAAAATGCAGCTTCTGTTGGGACAAAATTTGGATGCCATGGGCACTTTTTTTATTGTACTGTTGCACAGAGTAGCAGATACATGGGATGAGAAGAAAGGAGATGCTAAAAGCTAGCCAAGAATGGTGAGAGAGATTATGTGTGTTGCTCTGAGAGTAATGCTGGAGGGAGAAAACGAAGGAAAACACAGTCTGGATGAAAGAGAACAGAAAAATCACAATGACACCACTCTACCCTACAGAGAAGAATCAAGTAAAGATATTTAGGGTCATTTAATTACTTTCAACAGAAGGTGTGGTGATTTTTAAAAATGCACCCTACAAAGGCAATAGAATTCACTATGTGACCCGCAGACTGCACTGCAAATAACACTGCCATAGATGACCAGGGTATTAATTTTAGATCTCATGAATTGGAATACAGCATGTACACAAAAGAAAGACACCCTACTGTTAACGCTGTAGTTATGGTGGAGCATGAAGGCTGTCATCTATCGAGTCATTGCCTGCAACTATCTCGCGTTTTCCTTTGAGGCCTCCTGTCTGAGTATTTAGACAGGAGGCCTCAAACCCTGTTTATGTGACTTAATAAGATCATAGCAAATTGGTACCTCAAGTTGCTGCACCAGACTGTTCTGCCTCCCAGAGGGGCTGGAGGAAACAATACTAATTTGCATTTATTTCTGTGTTGAAATATATTCAGATACACTGTATCAGGACTGGCCACATAGTTACCAAGCTTAAACTTTGGCTATATATCTTGCCAAACTGCACAAATAATGTGGATCATTTTGAGAGGCATAGGTCGTCTCATAGGCAGGATGGTGGTCTCAGATGGTCTCATGGACACTCTTGAGAGCCTGTTTGAAGAAGAAGGGGGGACGTTACTTGCTAGCCAGCTGTTCTGTCCAAACAGCTCCCTTTTCACTTCTGCTACCACTGTAAGCATCTCACAGGCTTCCCCAGCCAGTATTCCCACACTAGCTTTTAACATTAGTTCTAAAATTGGTCACGGAAAACATCTTGGAGGCACTTTTGCAAAGTGTGAGCATAACCTGGAAGGAAGTAGACAGTGATGGTTAGGCAGGGATAGACAAGAGGAACGGCAAGAGAGATGCTGGGACAACAGGAGAACAAATAAAAAGTTAGAGATGAGTGGGGGGGGGGGAAGGAAAGTCGGAATAAAACTGAGGAAAGAGTCAATAGGTGTGAGCACTCTTTGCCTATGGAGGTGTGCATGTACTGTAGGTATGCGAAAGGCTAATGGAGAAACATGCATGGACATGATTTATAATGAGAAAATGCCAAAATTGGGTGTGCAAGCACAGTGTCCCCATTTCCCTCATGCCCCATCTTTCCATGCACCGCAAGCATTTGTTGGTCTCCACTAGTTTATTACTACTACTCACCCACATAACACACACACATTATGGCAAGAGATAAGCCATAATTATTTTGTGGACAGAAGTACAGTAGGTTTGGATATTATTTTCATCAGATAGTTTACTTCTTTAATGCTATGCCACCACCCATTCTCGTCCCCTAGGCCAAGCTCTGATTTACGTTTTCAGAGAAGGATTAATTACACCTTATTGCTTGTTCACATAGCAGGCTAGTATCATCTTCAAAGGACCATTACAGGGAGAAGGAAGAAGGAGACATGCCCCATAATTTAGTGGCCATTACTTTTAAATTAGAAGGTTAATTGTTAGGGCACTTCAACTTACATTCTAATGCTCAATTCTGTCTGCTAACTGTAAAATAAAACATTACCTTAAATGTAACAAGAGGCTGCAACTGAAATGTATGGATTTATATATATAAATTAACCAGTTTTGCTTTCCTGTTACTCATCTTCTTTTTCCATCAACACAAGAAACGGATAGTGTGTTCTATGAGACCAGATCAGCTGCTGTTCTGTTGCAATGGCCAGACTCACCCAAATCTACAGTTTCTTTCCTGGAAGGATGGGTAAGAAATTAGGAGGAAGGTTAAAGAGTTGGGACAAAGGAAGGCAACATTCATTGTAAATAAATTTACACCTCCAATTATATGTTTACTCAGAAGTAAATTCCAGTTATTTCAATGAGACTCACTCCCAATAAAATAGAGATAGTATTATATGCAAATGACCAAAGCAAATATATTGTTGAGGGTTGCAGAGTTAAGGAGATTCCCACGCACCCAGATCAAACTAGCAACATGTAGCCCAACATAGTGCCACTATTAATTGTTTGCTTGGTTAACAAGACCTGGATTTCCTGCAACTCCTTCATTACAAAGAAGACTATTCCAGGAAGAGTCTGGAGATGATTAAACAGATTAGTCACTACTCTTCCCCATGGAACCAGAGCTGAGTCCCTTTTCACCATGAATCAGACAAACACAATCCACCCAAAATCCCTCTAAGCTTCCTACTTTTAATTTATACCTACAGCTTTACTACTAATACTCACAAACCATTTTCTACTTTGGAGCCTGATTTGTAGCAGTTACAAAAAGACATTTCCTAGATTTTATTTGCTACATCAGCACAAAACCTCAGCCACAGAAGCACTTCTGGTGGTTCTTTTTTATTATTAAGGTTTTTTTTATTTTCAGTGTATAAACACAATTAGAAGCACTTCTGTTAATACTTCTCTTTTCAAAAGGAAATAGTAAACTCAAGTGGGACCTTCAACAAAACATCATAGTGCAGAGTGCTCCTGTTGAAGTTTCTAGGCAGCCACACCCTCTTCCACAATACTCCACTGTGTCTCTCCCATTATCCACTCCCACCCACAACAACAGTCGGTCTTTTTTTAAATAACATTTTATTGATTTTCCAAAAATAACAAAAATAAACAACAATGCAAAAACAAAACAAATTGACTTCCCTCTAATCCCTTCCTTGGTTCTATTATTTATCAAGATACTGCATGTCCATTGTTAAATTTGTAACATATTTAAATCACCTATTATCAATTCATAATAAAATTACAAGTAATCTTAAAACCCTGCTAATGTATTAACCTGTGTACATTGCTTCTGTATATATGCAATAAACATCTTCCATTTTTCCTTAAATCCATTGTCATCTCTTCCTCTTAATTTCATCATCAATTTTGCCATTTCAGCATATTCCATTAGTTTAACTTGCCAGTCTTCTTTAGTTGGGACACCTTCTTCTTTCCAATATTGTGCTAATAAAGTCCGTGCGGCCGTTGTTGCATACATAAACAAATTAACCAACAACAGTCTGTCAATCTTCCATGGCCACTAAGCATGCTTAGTCTTTATTGAGAGGTGCCTAGAACACTGTCTAGCCTTGTTGTGCTCTTTGTGTTTCAGTTAATAAGGCTTGGGGATGTGGACAAGGTGCTTGGTTCAGAATGGGCGACCACCTGTGACCATGAACCTTGTCCCTCATAACTGATAAAAACTAGCAGGGGACGGACAGTTGGGCTAGGGAGCTGATTAATGCTTCCTCATGATAAGGGGTGGTCCCTGCCTACTTAAAGGTGGTGGTGGTGGTAAGACACTGCTTTGGAAAACCCTCCCTGGATTCAGAAAATCTAATGAATTACTGATTGATTGATAATCTTTCCTTACTAGGGAATGTGTTTTGAGTGGATAGTGTGGGCTAGATCCAGGCTCTTGGTTGAAACTAATTTTTCTAGATCCAGTTCAATCAGGGCTTAGGCCTAGTTTTGGCATCGAAACTGCCTTGGAAACTTCTATTTTACATCTGCAGGTGTGGCAGTAGATGTGGAAGATGAGTGTCTTGTCTTAGTAAAGAACTGGATGAGAGCCAATAAACTGAAGATTAATCCAGCAAGACTGAGACACTGTTACTAGCTGGTTCCCTAGACTGGATGGATGGGCTGTGGCCTACTCTCCCTGAAGTATCATGTATACAGCTTGACAGTACTTCTGGATGCAGTACTGTTGATTGAGGCTGAAGTAGCCTCAGTGGCATGAAGTGCTTTCAATCAGCTTTGACTGGTGGCTCAACTGCACCCTTGTATGGATAACCAAACTTCTGTTGCCTATGCTCCGCTGACCTCTAGGCTGGATCACTGAAATGTGTGGTACATGGGGCTGCCACTGAAAACAGATTGGAAACCTCAGCTAGTGCAGAATTCTGCAGCCAGATTGTTGACCAGGGCAGGGTGGTCTGAACATGTAACACCAATTCTGGCCGCATTTGCACTGACCTCCAATTAGTTTCCAGCTTCAATTCAGAGTGCTAGCTTTGACCCATAAAGCCCAACACAGCTCAGGACCCCAATACTTCAAGAACCACCTCTCCCTATACGAAAAGACCCAAACCATGAAATTATCACCTGAGGTCTTCCCTGTGTGCCCCATTCACAAGCGGTTAGGAGGGTAGCAACATGAATAGACCCTTACAGGCTTCCCTCTTGTGGAATACTCTCCCCAGGGAGGCTTATGTGGGACCATCTATTTTTAGGAGCCAGGCAATAACTTGCATTCTTACCCAGGACTTTGAGCCATGGATCTGAAGTCCTACAGAGAGGAAGTTAAAAACTAGTAACAGAGGAGTACCAGTAAATGCTGCCAAAATACACTTAAAATACAGTTTGCTATTACTGTAGATAGTGCCTGGCGTGTTCTAGTTCATGGGCTCACGAACAGTTGGACACGACTAAACAACAAGAAGTTACTGTAGATGATGAGAGATGGTCCGGTATGATCACAGAAATCGATCTGTAAAACAAGATATTGTGAATTTTACTTCCGACAGGAATTTACTAGGTGACCTCAGGCAAGCAACTTGCTCTGCCTCAGCCTCCACCCCAGCACCAAATTGCAGCAGGAAAGCTAATGAAACTAACCTACCTTTCAGATTGAAATAAGGATTACCAGATAATTTAGGGTGAAATGCTTTTAATACAGTACTCTTAAGGCTGCAATCCTAGGTACACGTTACTGATGAGCAAGTCTTGTTAAAGCAATAGGATTTATTTTTGAGTAGGCATGCATAGGATTGCACCACGCATTACTGCCAGGAGAGCTTACCTACATTCCAAAGATCTTGAGATTTCTCATATAAACCATCATTCCCTTGTCTTTAGTCTCCTCCTGTGCACTTTGCTTACTGTAGTTGGAGCTGGTTTAATCCAGCACAGGCTGATACAATACTCAAGAGAGCAGCTGCCTCCCATTGCAGAGCTGAATGTCAGTCAGTGTTTCTCCAAATAGGGACATGATCATTTCAGCCTGACATTTTGTGTGCATGTGAATCAGCTCTCTCAGGCTGGGTTTTTCAAAAAAGCAAATCATGTGCATAATTGGGGAGAAACAACACAACAATGGTTACAGGTAAATAATAACCTCCACCCCCCTGCATATATTGAAGTGGACACTTTGAGAAGAGAGCAGAATTGCTGGATCTCTATTGGAGGTGTAACATTTATAAGTCAGCCAGACTTGAGTCTCAGGAATGCTGTCATTTACTCTTATGTTACAGCGCAGTACGCATAGTAGTGTTTATCCACAGCAGTATAGCAGCCCTTGTAATTCCCATCATACTAGGAACACTATAACGATGGATGGTAGGTCTGCTAATTTAGAATCCCTTTGCTGCCAGCTGCCAGGACCACATGATTCAAAGAAAAGTGCATAAAATCCTAGAATGGACAATTACCAAAGAACCTGCACAAAAAGGGAAGTTGCTCTCTAATCCCCACCATCAGTAAGTTGTTATTCTATGCCTTAAAGCAGGAGGATTTTTATATCCCTTAGAAAAAAAAATGTTTTTCATCCCATCTAATGTAGCCACAGATGGTCTCAATAGCCATATAAATGTCTGCTCCTTTTTTCAAACCTACTAAACTCTTGGCCTTAGCAATATCTTAGGATAATGAATTCCACATGTTAATTGTGCACTGTGTGAAGTATTTCCTTTTATCATTTTAAATTTGTTGCCTTTCAATAGCAGTAGATGGCCTCTTAATCCTGTGTTATGAGAAGGGGTAAACAAGAGCTCCTGTCTCACTTGTACACATCATTTTTTATTTTAAATGTTACTGCCAAAATTGTATTTCCCAGTTCATTCCATCTCCGCATGATATCCAACATACTATTTCTCTGGCATTTGCAAAGCTTGATAGTATAAGATACTGATTCCTCTGTCAAGCCAAAACTTTCTTCTACAGAAGCTCACCTGTTGTAGATGCCAACATTACTGAGCCACAAAAGTAGTGACCATTAAGAAGAAAAACATCTATGGGCATGATCCAGTCAAAATTTAAGCATTTTTATTTCACTGGGTGTTATGTGCTTAAATTGTTAACTGAAGTCACTAAGTGCTTAAATTTGGTGGATAATGACGTTCTATTTGTTAAACACTATAGAAGACAGTTCAAAATGTTTACTTCTGATCATCACTTATTGTACAATACAATAACATGAAGAAGGGAAGCAGCAGCAAGGGAAGATTGCTTCCACCAGGGGCTGAGCAAGATCCAGCTGCTTAGGTTCACTTCCTTGCCCCAAAAGGCTGTTGCTAGCTCAGCCACACTCAATAGTCTCAGAGGACCTTGGTGGGAGCTGTTACCTGGCAACTGCCAGCAAGGGAAGGCTGCTTCCATCATAGGCTGAAACAAGTTCCAGCTTCTCAGCCCCACTCCTTTGCCACAGAGAACTTTGGTGGGAGCCAGTGCCTAGAATGATTCAAGGATGATGGCAGAAAATGCCACCTAAAAAAATCCTGGTTCTTTTTGGACACCATGCAATCAGTGTTAGAAACAGATATGAAAGCTAGGAGCTAAATGGCACTTTAAACCTAGGTTATGGGCACAACAATGGAATGTCTAGGCACACTTTTTTTAACAACAGGAATGAAAATGAATGAACTGCAGCTAAAATATTATGCTTATTTTTCACATGGACTAGTCCTTCCCTTGCCCACCCCCCTAATATTCTTAAGAGGGTCTCTTATACAGTTTTCAGAGAGTAGCTGGAAGGGAGGAGGGCAGAAAAAGGTCCTCCTTTCCTTCCACTCTGAAGTTTTAATCTGAAATCTTAGGCGTAGTACTATGCCTGGAATTCAGAAATTCCCTATCACAAAATGCGCTTAGAACAATGGAAGTTTCAAACACTGTATTGAATTCTAGTTCCTGTACTGTATCTGAATGCAATTTTATTTTGTGAATATTTTGTAATATTGCTTTAAGAACCACTTATGGCAATAAAGTGAAATGTTGGTGTATGAGATAAGGGGCAATTATGCCCCAAGGAACAATATTGTTCTGAAGTAAAGGACACTTAGAACTCACAGTTTCTATGACAAATGAGGAAGCATATGTAATGAGCTACAATTTCACGTTTCCTTTTTTTTTTAAATAAAGACATACAAAAAAAAGACAATGTAAGCTGGCATTGGGGGATACTGAGGACCAGATTCAGAGTTTTTGTACTTGGGTACAGATACCAAAGTACAAAATATGGCCCAAACACATGACACAAGTTTTAAGTGCTCAGGTTTCCATGCAACTTATACAGAAGTTGTGAACAGGAAAATACAGTGGAACCTTGGGTTACGTACCGTCCTCCTTACAAACACTTCAGGTAACGAGCTCCGCTAACCCAGAAGTAGGTGCTCCTGGTAGCGAACTTTGCCCCGGGATGCGCCCCATTAGCCTCAGGTTAAGAACATTTTCAGGTTAGGAACGGACCTCTGGAACAAATTCAGTTCATAACTGGAGGTGCCACTGTGTTGCTTGAAAACCTGGCTGTTTGAAATACATGTTATAGTTGGTGTCCTGTAACAAAATTAAGTGTGACTCAACACTTTTTTTAAAAAACAAAACCAGCTTCTCTAAGGCTGCCGACAGCTGAAATGAACTTTGAAACAGGAGCTTTTCAGGTTGTAGCTCATGTATTTCACCATCACATTGGCTCTCACTCCAAGAGTAAATTTGTTAATATAATAAAAGTGACATTGAAGTCTGAGGAGAGTCTGGGACTTCTCATGAGGCTGAAGTTTGTTCCTAGTTCCTTACTCAGTTTAAAAGGGCAGTCAGATGCAGCTTTGGTAAGTAACTTGAATTTTAACTTAACTGCACTCCAATTTCATTTTAATTCTGGAATAACAGTTTAAATTACCAGAAGTATTTTTAGCATTCCAGAGTTCTTACATCCACAACAGAGCTCCTGTTCAGGGTTCCAGCTAACTACATCCTCTTCCAGGACACTCAGTTTAGTCCCTCATTTTCCATTTTTCTTTTCCATGTGATCCAGATTACACCATGGCTACTAAGCATGCTCATAACTGAATGGGGATTTTGTGTAGGAGGGACCAGGAAATGTTTGTCCCTTAGGTTCCTTAAGAAAAAAAATGTGTTCCATTGACCACTTGAATTATTTATTAGAGGGAGTGGTTTGCTTGGAAAGGAATGCCACCAAACCTGATGAAGGAAGCCCCATTGAACTGCACAGCCATGGGGCTTTCTCCCATTCTCAAGCTTTAAATCTATGCATACTAACCTGGAAAAAGTTGCATGTAAACAATGTGGCTATTCACTAAAAAAGTTGTGTAGGATCAGACTGCATAATGTGTGAGGAAGACACTTCCTGCATTATGCAGTCCATTCAGTGATTACATCTGAAATATTATGCACCCCTACAAGGAATTTAAGTCCCTCTGAATTCAATACTTCTAAGTATTATTCAATTTATTTTTATTCCATCCTTCCTCCCAGTGAAGTTGCACTTATGCTCTTCAATTTGGAAGTGAAACTCCACAGATTTCAGTGGTGCTATCAACAATGGTATAGTATCAGATCGCTATGACAATGACTTTGCTTCTGTTTTGGAAGGCAGAAGTATTAATCTTAGTATTATTCTTAGATACTCCTCTTCTTGAAGAGCAGAAGAAACCTGCCCATCAACTCTTATCCAAATCCAGTGTTATTGCACAGGCTTGGGACATTTTAAAGCAGACTGTTTTCTTGTTCTTGCAATGAATTTATTTTGGGAACTTTTGTATTCTAAGGTTTGGGGTGTCTGTTCTTTTTGGTGTTTTTATGGGAGATGAATGAAATGCCTTATTCAAAACAACAGCCAACACTTAAATTGAAAAAGGTGTCAACAGTGTAAAATTATTATTGAGCACAAAAGCTAGTCTAGCCCTTTTGTAACAAGTGGTACTTTCTTAAGCAGTATAACCTCTGTCTTTATGGAGGGGTCGGTATCTGCTTTGGATTGCTATAACACCGAATTTACTTTCTGCACAGATTTGCTTTCTAAAATTCCAATTCATATTTTCTTTATTCACACTGCTTTCAACAACGCCAGGTGTGTGTGTGTGTGTGTACAGTTAGGTTTGAGGATTTGTTGGTTGTTCAAAACGGTTATAAATATATCTAGCTGAGCAGCTGCCTGAGATCTAGATGCAGATGTTCAATGGAGAAACAGACATACTTTTTTCTGGATTGTCAGTAATTTAAGTTTTTAAAGTAAACTACAAATAACTGTACAAGTTTTGAAGCAACAACTGAAAACTCCTAAAATTCTAGAAACTCAGATTTGTTTATAGTTTATTTTCCACTTGATAACACATTCTGGCTGGAAAACAGCTGCTAGTTTACAACGAATTATTATTACTTCCTGATGGAGGAGTGTAAATAGCTTTCAGGAGAGAAACATTCATTAACAGAGGCTGCTAGTTTGAAGTAGGAAGCATCAACGCAGCATCTCCACAAAGAAGGCAGAGCTCAGACTCTTCCGCAAACAAAACATAAAAACACAGTGAAACTTTATTTCTTATATCTGATGAAGTGGCTTGTAGTCTGCAAACACTAAATTGCGCCACAATAAATTTGTTAGTTTTCAAGTACACAAGAACTGTTTTCACGTTTAAAAGTTGAGTGATACAATCCAAGACGTTCACTTAAATAAACAAGCGGGTTTTAATCACTCCCAATTCTGTTCTGGATTTTTTCAAAAAAAGGGGTGTGCTTAGTTCCCATTTAAACTCTGTAAACCCAAAGATTTCATGTAACGACTGCAGAGAAATTTATAATCCTAGAGTTCTGTATTCGAAATCACCAAAAATGGGTTATAAACCACAAGCACGTTTTGAAGTGGGGGAAACGGGACACTCTCCCCTATAACTAGTTCCCCCAATTGAAAGTACAACAGTGAGGAATACTAAATCAATCCTGTATATGAACGGCAAGTTTGCCAAAACTGCAATACACACACCATTTACTCCTTGCAGTACAGTATTTGTCAGAAATCTCCGCCTCCAAGCAGAGAGAAGGAAACCCTTGGATCAAATACGCCCAGCAAGACGTTCCTTTTAGCCACGCAAAGACTTGCGCACTACCAGTTACTACATACGCGTCGAGGCTTAAAATCCTATACACAATCTGGGAAATAAAACCACTTGAAGCCTAAGCAATTTAGTTTTGTAGCACAGGCTGCGTAGCAGAGTCATTTTAACCCTTTTATAATTTCACGTTTCGTTCGTCTAAAAATCAGAGATGAACAATAACCAAGTAAAAAACAAAACAAAAGGAAGCGAAGAATGGTATCACAACCACTGAGTAACAGGATCGCTGAGCATCCAAGTTACAAAAAGACCTCAAGGCATAATTTGCGAAGGCTAAACATCTTCACAGAAAGAAGCCCTAAAAAAATATATTATCTCACGGAATCCGAGAAATAAAAATAAAATAAAAACTCCACTAACTGAATTGCTGACTCAAAATCCTCTGAGAATGCAAAAAAAAACAGGGCCTCCCTCCCGCCTTCAGCAGAGAACCCACCGGGTAAGCAGCTCTGAACTACTGCGGTGCTCAGAGCGTAACTAAATTTCGAAGAGAGAAAACCCCGCCTCCGCCAACCTCCTTCGCCTACAAAAAGAGAGCCCCCCCTTCTTTCCTCACAGCCACAGGGAACGCTTTAATCAAGAGCCCCGCCCAGCGCGAGGTCCCCAATTGGCTGCCCGTAGGAAAAAAGGCGGGGCGAAGGTGTTGTTATGATAAAGAGCAGCCCCGCCTACGCCTCGTGCGCGGAGAGCTTTCCAATGCCGGCTCCTCCTCCTCCCGGTTTTTTTTTTTTTAACTTGCGCTCACCAGCCTTTTAACGGCTCTCCAGAAGCCCATTTTCTCCACACGATTCGCTGTCGAAGCTCCGCCCCTTCCTCCCACGACTCGCGCGCGGGCTCCTCCGCTCGCCTAAAAAGTTCGCCCATAGGCTCCTCCTCCTGCCTCTCTGGGCTATACTCCCGCCTCCCCCCCCCCTCTGTCCCAACGCATGAGAGGAGTTTGATCCCTCCTTCCATACAAATACTGCTCCTCCTCCCCCGCGCGCCCTGCCGGCCAGACCCCGCCCCCTGCTCGCGCAGACACGCCTTCCTTATCTTTCGGACCCCGCCTCTCACCGTCGCGCGCTCGACAACCGTCCCCCCGTCGTCGCCACCCTCCTCGCATCGCGTCCGCACGAGTCGCTCTCACCCGCCCCCAGCGCCCTTTCCCCCCCCTTCCTAAGCCCCATCTGTTTCCCCGGCTGGTTGAAGCCCAGTTTCTTCTCCTCCTTTTAAATATATATATATAAAATAATATCTATAAATATACATTGTATGGACGGGGCAGTAGCGGCGACCTGAGGTGAAGGTGGAAGATGGGTCCGTGTGGCGGCAGCCTCCAGCAGCAGCGCCGCCCCCGCCTGCCTTAGAGACCCGCGAGCAAGCGAGGGAGGAGGAGCAGGAGGCGGCGGCTGAGGAGGCGCCAGCCCGGACAAGCCCCATGCGGAGGAGTCGGCGCGGAGGGGGCAGCTGCGGCTGCTGAGAGAGGCTGAGGGCGAGAGAGAGAAAAAAAGAGAGTCCTTTCGGTCGGGGTGGGGAGGAAAAGGAGGAGACCCACCCCCGTCTCTCTCGCGGCGGACACCGGCAAAGCAGCGGTCTCTGAGGGGCGCTGGGGAAAGGGGCGATGTGCCCGGAGGAGGACGGTGGTTGTGGTGGCGGAGGAGGAGGAGGAGGAGTGGTGGTGGTCTCGGCGGCTGCTACTGCTGCTTCTGCCGCTTCGGCAGCCGCGAGCGGAGATCCGGAGGGGACTTCGGCGGCAGCGACGGCGGCGGCGGCCGGTCTCTTGAGCGAGCTGCGCTCTTGGTGGGAAGTGCCGGCCATCGCTCACTTCTGCTCCCTCTTCAGGACCGCTTTCCGACTGCCCGACTTCGAGATCGAGGTGAGTCGCGCTCCGAAATAATAATAATAATAATAACATTAAAAGATGAAGTGGAAAAGAGAGAGGGACCCGCTCGGTCGATAAATGGGACCGGCCGATCGATCCGGCGGCCCCGCCTCCCCCTCGAGGAGGAGAAGGGATGGGACGGGACAATAACTCCGCTCGCCTCTGTTTTGCCTGCCTTCTCTCCCTCTCTCCTTAGCCGGAAGGCTTTTAGGGTCAGTGGGCTGTGTGTGTGTGTGTGTGTGTGTGTGTGTGAGAGAGAGAGAGAGAGAGAGAGAGAGAGGGAGAAAAAACAACTGCGACCCGCCCACCCCCTACTTGTTATTGTCTGCCCAATTTTCTTTTAAGACAAGAGAGTTTTGTTCGGCGAGTTCGATATTGATCCTTCTCCAGAAAGGGATGTTGGCTGAATGTTTTCACCCGTTCTCCCGGATTTCTTAAAAAAAAATATATTATTAATTTCATTTTTAAAAGTGCCGGCAATCATGCTCTTAACTCTTCCTGGGTGGCTTTGCCACCCTTCTCTCACTTATCTTGGAGTAAGCCCCGTTGAAACTAGTAGGACTTACTTCTGAGTAAATATGCACGGTTGCACTGAAATGGCTGATGCATGCTTGGTCTCCAAAGTACTTTTAGCGATTGATGAATCGAAGGACGTGCAGTTCCTGGAGGGCAAGGGGTGGCGGCAGAATTCGTTACACATAGATGGAGAACTGCGACAAAGTACATGTTTGTTTTGTTTTTCACCTCTTAATTTTTGTACGTTTCGAGGGTATCTAACAAATGAGTGGCGGGGATGGGGATGATGACCACACCAGCCTTCACAATCTTTTCCCCTAGTGAGATAACAGCCGTGATTAGGAGAGTCTTTGCAAATCCAAGGAATGAGGGGTGGGTGGGTTGGTCTGGATCTGTCCTTGCCTGTTCCACCAGGACCCGAAGTGTGCGAGACCGGTGGAGGACTGAATCAAGACCGATCTGAATTGCTACAAACACTGCTAAACCGAAACGGGCTCCGTCAGTCTATTACCTCGAACGTATTGTTTTACCCGCCTACTCACCAGTAAACTGGGGGGAGGCTGTTCCTAATTCTAAAAACACCCCTTTTGTTGCCCTCTTCCTTCCCCCAAGCTCCCATATTGGTCAAGGGAGGAAGGAAAGAGACTGTTAGATCCCCCAGTCCCCGTAGGAAAGGACAGTGCTGATCTCTGTCCTTCCTCTCCCTCCCCCCTCCTTTGGTGGCCCTGACTGATAGCTTGGAAGAGTTTGTTGTTTTGCTGCCATTATCCCTTCAGGGAAAGGATGAGTAGGAGAGAATGGAGTTTTACTTCTGCCTGCTTGTGATGGAGGTGCCACATGCTGCCCTGGGGCTTTGTGACAATCGAGCTCTGAGCTTTGTGACAATCCAGAAGAGTGTGTGTGTGTTCAGCCCCCCCATTCTCCACTCATTTTCAGTATTCTCAGGAGTTTGGATCTATTCTGTTTAAAGAGTGGCAGCAAGTTTAAATTAATTCAAATAAAGTTCGGAAATCTGCTTAGTTCATAGGGCTCAGGTTCAGTAAACGGATAATCATGCAAGTGGCAGAAAAATACTTTGATACTACTATATTGCTACAATTAGAAAGCTACACTTGTCTCTCAGTTTTATAGTTTTTAGTGACCCTTTTCTGGAATTTGGGGTATTTTGTCAATCAGTTCAGTATTACAATGAGTTTTTTGAAGTAGTTGCTCACCCGTTTGTTTCAGTGCACACCCTTAAAATACAATTCTATGTACTTTTTCAGTGTTGAATGTTACAGATAAAAGTGCAGCAACTTGAGGCGGTGACCTTACTCCTTCTTGTGGTGTGTTGTAGAATTCAATAAATATGGTTAATGAGATCAGATGGAAGAACGGGGTGTGTGAGTGAGAGAGAGAAAGAGAAAGAGAGATTGTACCCACAACAGACCTCCCAGAGGCTCTGGCTCATACTCCCAAGATCCTAAGCAGCTTAGGCCAATGTGATTAAACCTGGGGTTTGCCATCTGTTTATAGCAGATGTAACAACTTTGGTGCCTCTGATGCTCTTTCAAACTTTAAACTGTACATCAAAGACTGTTCTTGCCAAGAACCAGAGGTTGATTTCCAGTCTAAGAGAGTCTAAGGGAAATTGCAAAAATGAAATATTAAGAAGTTGGGGTGTGATGTCTAAAAGGGTGGGTTGGTACTGCTGTTCAATTATTACTGCAATGCAGGATTTGGAAGACAAATGAAAAGGATGTGTGTGTCGACATGTAAAGATCTTTAGAAGCCTATTAGAAACTGGGATATTGCTACTTTAACATTGCAGACTGTCATATCAGCTGAAGCATTTACTAACCTACTAAGTATTATAATACTTCAGAAGGTGGTGGACACTCCTTCACTGTTGATTTTTAAGCAGAAGTTGGATGGCCCTCTGACATGGATGCTTTTAGTTGAGATTCTTGCATCAGAGGTGGTTGGACTAGATGATCCTGTACGATTCTATGATTCTATAAAATATGTATGTAATGGACAGCACTTTGTAATTATAGAAAACACATTCACTACTCAAAATGGTGGCAGTGCTAGGAGGAGTTTGGTCTTTTGTGACCTATACAAGTATCATTCTTGACTGAAAACTTGAGGAAAGCCGGGTGGAAGCTAGCTAGACAGAAATCAGTATAAGTTACATTGCTCCCTGAAGGAATAATAAAGAATCTGTTCACTTTTTCCCCCTTTTAAAATGTCACTTGCCCTCAGGTTGTTAATTGCTGTGTCTTGTTGGACACTGGCCATTTATAAGGCAGGGGATGCGATTCTGCAACCTACTGACGGAAGCATGCATGTATTCATAATTCTGTACTGAAATTTTGAGAATTGCTGGTTGAAAGCAACCCTTTAAGAGGTATATACTATTAGTGACTCAGTTTCTAAATCCTTTTGTAGGGAGCACAATATAAATTTGGGATGAATTTGCACTGCCACTAACACCTATTCACTGTAGCAGAATCTTGTGACTAATTTTCACAATGCATTCCATCTTCTGATCTAATACATTTTGTAGGTGTGACTGACCACCAATCACAGCCCAACAGTTAGACATTCACAGGTCTTTCCTACGAATGTGCTTAAGTGTGCCTGCTATTATTTTGAATAATTGTCACCACAGTACTGTGCTGAATATTTTGGATGTGAATGGTACAAATGGGAGGAGGCACGTCAAGATTATATTTATGTGTCTTTAAATCTTCCCTTTAGCTAGATTCATTCTAGGAGGGTTAGGAATTGCAATGAGATGCCTCTGATTTTCAAAGGTTAGCAAGCCACCTTTCTAAAGATGTTCAGTTCAACAGCATGTGAGAATTCTTAAAACTCTTTGAAGGATGTTAATTTTGGAGAGAATCCTTTATGCAGTGCTAAATTTTTGAAAGGAGGAAGGATCTCCCAGTGATGGAGTTCCTTATCAAAGAGGGCCCCTCCCCCACCTATTGATGTAGACTCTCAAGAGGAGGTTCTCTTGCCAAGCACATGAAGCAAGGGGGAAAGATCTTGAATTTACAATGATAAAGGGCAATTGCACTAGCCTTTCACCTTTGGAAGCCCAAATTAGCATCTGGTTTGCTTCAAAAGTGAGTTTGGACTTCAGTTTCTAGAAGGTGCTTGTCAAATGTAAACATTTAATATGGTCTGGAGGAGCAACTGCCTCCTCTTTTGGGGGATGGGGAAGAAGTTCTGATTTTGTGTCATGCTGTGTTTGATTTTCCCTCCCCAAACTCCTCCCTCTATATTTTTAACGTGTTCATTTAGAGTAGACTATTATTTGGCAAGAAGTAAAAAAGGGTATAAGAATCTCTTTTCTTTTTTTGGTGGGACATAAAATAGAAGTTTGTTATCGCTGAAAATAAGTGAGACAGAGGCACAATTGCATAAACTTTATGCAATGGCTTCTAAATGGGGTCACATCTGGGGGAAATGGAAGAGTAGGAAGGGGTAGGAAGAGCCTTTTGGGAATGTGCAGCCCCCCCCCCTTCCTGGAAAATCTATAGACAGGACAGATGGTAAAAAGATAGATGGAAGGCAGAGAAACACTGCAGGGTAGGTTGGTGAATTCCATTTCCCCTCTAAACATGGGAGTCCCATATGGGTTCAAACTTCAGAAAGGAGGCTGACAAAATAAATGTCAACGCTTCTACTTGACATCATTGCTTGTACATTGAATCTCTTGTGACCCTTCACAACATGGACTGCTGAGGGTGCAACCATTTGTACTTTTGTGCTATAGTTGGACAGGAACAAAGGGCCAGTAAAGTGATAAAAAGTCTGGAATATCTTCAGCATTGTTTTAATCTACCACAGGGATTACAGCTGTGGACAGCACTTTCCCCTTTTGCAACTCTCTACTATGGCTACAGGTGTCAGGAGAGAAGCATTTTGCACAGAGCAATTTGTATGATTTTCTCCATCATAGGAAGAGGGATGTCAATAAAAACAGCTCTTTTTTCTGAAATCTCTCCCCCACCCCATTTATGTTAAACAACATTTGAATGAAGCACTTTTTTATTCATAGGAATATTTATATTAAATGTGGTGTTTATTAAAGACATTGAAAATATTGGCAAAGAGTGATTTTATTGATTATATACTCAAACATTTTATCACTTTACAAGGACTTGTAAGCTCCAATGACTTAACCATAATGAACATGTGAAGCTGATAGTGGATTCACTCACTGAATTGATGAAACAGAACTTGTCCTTTGTATATTTGTTATGTTCAGCAACTATCCATGAGTTCAGTAGCTTTTCTATTTGTTGTGGTGCCACAGTTATATGAATTGGTCCTTAGAGATTTCTATAATACAAGAGATTATGAACATTTGACAGACAGAAGCAGAGTTAAATAGAATGATCAATGTTTGGGTGATAACCCAACCATTTACACCAGCTTTGGATGCTGAGCACTTTATATCTATTTTTTTAAAAAAATAATTTTTATTAACTGGCCAATCACATCAAATTAAATCACATCGTATAAATTCCAAATTACAAAGCCAAATTTTAAATTTTGTTGGGGGGACCCATACTTCAAGATCCAAAGGGGGATTCAGATCATCTTCTTATTACTGCATTAATGTCCAAATCAGTCCCATTCAGTCCAAACAAAGTTCATAATTCTATCCAGTCTTATCTTGGTGTTTCCACATCATATCTTGTTCATATAATTTCTGAGCACTTTATATCTAAAGGCTTAGCATGATGGTCTCTTTAGTGTTTTTGGCATTCTCCTCTTCTTTTGTTTCTCTTTTGACATGCAGATTTCCCCCCTAGAGGACCCACCTTAGTGTCACTATGGATTTTCCATTGAATGGCAGTCCATAGTACCAGCAGTTATGCCTCCATCTAAGTGGCAGTTCCATGACCACATCAGGCTTGGGGCACAGGATATATGTCCCCATTCTACCTGAAGCTTGTCATACTTGAGGTCAAACTGTATTCTCAGAAATAGGGGATGATGTGTGTGTGGAAGAGCAAGAACCCATTCTACAAAATCATCTCTAGACTACTAATTGTGTCTGCCATGTTCTTTTTTTAGTAACTTGAATTTCAGCCTTCTGTTGATGCCTGTCTTTTCAGTGTTGTGTAACAAACACAAGAAACACATTTGTTTTAACCCTGTAAATTTATTGAGTCAATGGCAGAAGCTGACATCACTCAAACCCATCTACTTACCTGGAAGATGGTCCTGTCACAGGACCAGCAGGCCTGATGGATGCGTATGGTCTTTCCAGGCCCCATGGAAACAGTTCCTCACCACCTTGCTTCAGATGCCACAGCTAAAAAAATAATGAAGCTTCACATAGAGCTTGGGCAGCACAAATGAGTAACATACACTTGCTCCTGAACTTGGACTGTTTCTGCTTCTACGGTTTTTCAGATGACAAACTCCTTAACAGTCTTGTCTTTGTGGATACTTTGGCATTTCTGATACAGCAGATAGACAGAAAATTTCTGTGGCCCTTATTGGCACAGCCATTATTCCTTCTCTTCTAGGTAATTTCAGTGCTGAAAATGCAAAAGAGCATAGGCAGCATGTGTTACAGACAGTCTGATCCTGTGCATTTTATTCAAGAGTAAGCTTCTCTGTATTCAGTAAAACTTACTTCCTGGTAAGTGTGCTTTTAACTGAAGCTTTAGCCCCTTCAGTCTGGATGGCAGTCTTGAAACTATCATATGCCTTGGCACATCAACAATTTATTGGATTAATTCTGACTTTTATGTTGTTAGAAGTATACATCTTGAAGATTAGGCAATAGACTTGTAAAACGATAGACAGTAATTATCACTATTGACGTAGTTGAAGAGACTTAAACTATTATTTTAAAAATCACGGCCAAGATCCTGATCCCCCTTTCCAGGAAGAACAGGGCACAGGTACATGTTGAGGATAAAAAGCTGATTAACAAGAATAACGAACAGGAAGGAAGGATATATTTTGGCCGGGTTTGTTCCTTTTCCTCCTCATATTCTGTCTGTTGATACACAGAGATAATGTACTGTGTATTCCAAATGCCATGCTTGGAGTTACTTCTGCTTTCAGTATGAGTTACACAGGAAATTGAGTTGCTGGATGTACATCATCACTAGAAGAGCGAGCAAGAGGGGAGGCATTAGTTTAACAGTTGTTATAAAATGCGGGTGGCGCTGTGGGTAAAACCTCAGCTCCTAGGACTTGCCGATCGTATGGTCGGCGGTTCGAATCCCCGCGGCGGGGTGCGCTCCTGTTGCTCGGTCCCAGCGCCTGCCAACCTAGCAGTTCGAAAGCACCCCCGGGTGCAAGTAGATAAATAGGGACCGCTTACTAGCGGGAAGGTAAACGGCGTTTCCGTGTGTGGCTCTGCCTCGCCAGGGTAGCTTCGTCACGCTGGCCACGTGACCCGGAAGTGTCTGCGGACAGCGCTGGCTCCCGGCCTATAGAGTGAGATGAGCGCACAACCCTAGAGTCTGTCAAGACTGGCCCGTACGGGCAGGGGTACCTTTACCTTTATTAGGTGTTCAGTTGAAATTATTTGACCAATGTAATTTACATTGCAGCCCTATGTATTTCTTTTGTCAGAAATTAAATATATTCTCCTTTGGGAGGGAGGTGGAAAAGGAATGTGTGGAGCAACTGCAAGTGCTTCTGGATGACACTGATTATTTATATTTGTCTTTAGGCCTGGTTTGGAAACTGCATCAAATTTGATCACCCTGATGGATAACAATATCAAATGACACTATTATACTTACTTGATCTCTCAGTGGCCTTTGATACCATTGACTACTCCTAGATCAACTGTATGGGATGGGTTTCTGCAGGGCACCATTTTGTCCGCAATGCTCTCTAGCATTTGTATGAAGGTGGTCATTAAAGGTTTTGAAGCATGGTGCCATCAGTACACTGATGACATACAGCAGGCATAGGCAAACTCGGCCCGCCAGATGTTTTGGAACTACAACTCCCATCAGCCCTAGCTAACAGGACCAGTGGTTAGGGCTGATGGGAGTTGTAGTCCCAAAACATCTGGAGGGCCGAGTTTGTCTATGCCTGACATACAGCTCTGTCTCTCCATAATATCTGGATCAGGAGAGGCTGTGCAAGCTCTGGATCAGTGCCTTAATGCAGTGGTAGATTAGATGAGGGCCAGTAAACTGAGTTTCATTCTTGGGAAAGCAGAAACTCTGTGCTTCCCATGTCTCGAAGATAGGTCAGTAAGTAGCCTGTTCAGGTTGCACTCCCTCTGAAGAGTGGATACTCCTGGATACATATGTGTCATTAGCTGCCTAACTGACCAGTGACTAGGACTGCCTTTTACCAGCTTTGTCTGGTATGCCAGCTGTATCTTGATTGGGATATCTTGGTCATCATAGTCCATGCATTGGTAACCTTGAGGCTGTAATGTAATCTGTGTGGCTGCCCTTTGGCCTGGGCCTGAAGCTCCAGCTAGTACAGAATTCACTAGATAGTGACTAGATTGCTGATGGAGGCAGGTGGCCACCTCTGGTAACATACCTTTACTAGCTGCTCAAAAGCTACCACACAAGGTTCAAGGTTATTGTGTTGATATATAAAGCCCTGAACAACTTGTCCAGGATACCTTAAGGACCACCAGAGCCTTTCTATCCCAGTTCAATTACTGAGATCATTCAGAGGAGCACTGTTAATTGTCTTCCATGTTACAGAGGCCTGATTGGTCTCAACCAGAAGCTGGGCATTTAGTGTCACCTGTCCCATGCTATGGAATGCTCTTCCAGTAGGGATTTGGCAAGCATCCTGGCCTTTGACATTCAGGTATCTCTTGAAGACCCTTTATTTTTTATTTTTCACTGCTGATAGGCCTATGCAAGCTGTTTAAAATCAGTTAATGATTACCGTATTTTGTACTGTTTTTATTTATTATTCTCATTTTTATTGATTACATACAGTAAGCATGCAACTTATTTGGGGATTATGTTCTGGGGATAGCACCGAAAACAAAAATTGTGTATAGTCAAAATGCACTGGCTGCAATGGCAGATGGGATTGCCAAAGTGCCCCCCCCAAATGCCTACCTCCTTTCCGCTGCCATTTAACCCCCCCTTTTTTTGGCCAGGCTCATAAACCTGAATGCACAAAAGTTAAATGTGTGTAAGTTGTGAGTGTATGTATTGCTGTACATTTCCCCGATGTTTTATGAGATGACAAGATTTCTTAATACCTTTAAATATTAATAATAAAATAAATGATGGACAATATCTGCCTCATTATTGCAAACCTAATTTGGTTAATGGCCTTGCCAAGTCCCAGATGTTTCTAAGGGCCAAGCTTCCTGAGCTCTATGAGCTGCAGCAAGAAAAGCAAGAACTTGACATTATCTTTTAGCTAACATTGCTGGAGAAACCTTCATGATCCTTTTTTGGCCCACAATGCACATTTCTTTTTCCAGGTCAGCCTGAGTTTTGATATGTCCACAAAACAATTAGCTAATGATTTCCCAGGTTCTCTCTTCATAGTGAGAGTTGCCATGTATGGTTTTCAGCCCGGCATTGAGTCATATCTGGATCCAGAAATAATATAACATATTTGTACTGCACCCCATTGTGCAGTTTTGTGTTTTTTAATCAATAAATAATGCTAATGATGAGTACTGTCAGAAGGGAAAAGAATGTGTTATTACTATTTATAAAGTGCTTAATAACATAGAATCTAGAACATAACAAATACTTAACAGAGAGGTGTTTGTTTTTTTAAAAAAAGAAAGTTTGCCAGTTGTTGTACAAAGTTAGGAAAACAATAGAACCTCTGCCTTCAAGTTTTTAATCTAATAGATGTGCTGCAAAAGAAAAAGAGTACAAATTATCCACATTTAAATTACTGTTTCAGTGGCCAGTGAGAGAGAAGAGTCAGTCCTGGGAGCTGAGAACCAAATAATATTGGTCCTAGCGAAATTGATGGGAGTGGGCCATGCAGTCTCATCTCTATCTCTGCTATAGTTGGGTGGAACAACTGCTAGTTGAAGATTATTGAGTAATGGTGCAAGAAACTGATTTGTTTCCAGTGCTATTTATAAATAAGAGAAATGAAGGTATTAGAATGTCACCATCCTAAACCTTGGAGTGGCCCATATGCTTGGTGTTCACTGGGATCTTACAGTCCTTCAGAAAACAAGTCCTAAAGAGAAGGAAATATTCTGTATTTCACAAAAGTTCTGTATTTCACATCAGCTAGAGATCCTTGGTAGTGCATAAGCAATTGGAATTTGGTGTAAAAACTTTCCGTCTGAATTTTTAAAAACTGTACATGCCAAAATAATGGGAATGTCTAACAGAGTTGGTAAAATATTTCAAATGCCTGAATATCAACATCACATTTTTAAATGATGGCCTTGCATGGCACTGAGTAAATATTTCCATTTTTTAGGTGCCTTAATATCCAGGGCACTTGGAATTTTTACCAGACCTGAATCTATGCAAGCCTATAAGCTCTGCTTGAATTGGGGTAATTAGTGGTGCTAAAAGAACAGAAGAGAACTTTACTGTGGTCTGAACTTTTATAGATCTCTTCATGGAAGTTACTTGAAAAAAACTTTGATTTTCAGCACTGCAACCTGAACTCTCTTTTTCATTGTCAGTCTACAACCTTGTGCTTACTAGACTGGAAGAAAGTGATGCTTCCAGATGTGGGGTGCCACCAACAGCTGTATGCCTCAGAATCTGGGAAGCAGATGTTTCTTTTTCTTTTTCTTGGATCATTGCGTAATGAGAGGCTGAAGAAGGGGAGTGGATTTACAGAGCCGTTTGGCTCAGATAAAGCAGTGCATCCATCAGGCCAGGCTCTGGGCATTGTTATGAGAAGAGAGTGTTGAACAGCCAAGCCCCCATGCTGGCTTCAGCAGAGGCAGCTGCCTGACAAGGCTCAGGGTTCTTCTTTTCAAGACTTCGCAGCTGTGGTTTGGAGGGGAGGAGGTGGCTCAGTATTGACCAGGTCAAAAGTTCAGTGGGACATGAGGGAGTTGCATGTGCAATAATATACATTTATTTTTCATATATGTATATCTCTGAGGCAGCTCCAGTAACTGAACACTTCAAAGTACCAGAATATTGAAAAGATATGAACAGCCTATTAATCTAGCTGAGAAACTGGAAATGATATCCAAGACTGTGTCAGCAGTCTGTCTTCTGGGGAACACAAGTTAAGTCTTGGTCTCCAGTGAAAACAATATCACTTGTGGATTGCCTTTGGTGGTAATGTCTCCTTCCCAACTAGTTCCTTCTACCTGTCCCCTCCAGTATCAATATTGAAACACGGCATATTTTTACCATAAAACTTTGCTGACCCATTGCTCTTGCCTATTCTACTCTTTCTCCAGCTTGTACGACTTCAATCCTCAACCATTTTGATGGTTCTTATGTCAATATAAACAACAGAGAGTTATAGCACTTTCAATATGAACAGATTTATTATGACATATGCTTTCATGGACTAGAGTTTATCAGAAGCATAAAGTGTTATCCTTGGTTGCCAGACATATATATTGGGGGGGTATAAACAATGGGTGAAAAGGCCATGAAATTGTGTCTATGACATTTCTATGCAGAGCTCAAATGTATGCAAGATAAGAATAAAGCCACTCATTCACAATAGTAGTCTCTGTGATAATAAAATTTATTTATTTGAAGCATTTTTATTCCTCTCTTCAACTGAAAATGGCTCTGAAAGTCATTGAAAAATCAAATGTCAGTTATAAGACAGTTCTGTCCCTCTGGCTTACAATAAGTTGTTGGTTTCTCAACAGAGCTGATAGAGAACTGCAGGCCCATCTCTCTCCCTCTCCTATAACCTAATGCAGGCATGCCCAACTCCCAAGAGACTGCAATCTACTCACAGTAAAAAAAATCTGGCAGTGATCCACCCATTGTCATTGGAGGACTGACCAGAATTGTTGAGCTTTCCCCCCTTTTTTCTTAGAAAAGTAACGGGGGGTTCAAGGATCGACCAGGGATGCCCCCTGATCAATCAGTAGATAATGATCGACCTGTTGGACATGCCTGACCTAATGGAATGGCTAAGCACCTACTGCAGGTTGAAATGAAAATGAAAAGTCACCCTGCCCTGCTGCTGTCACTGCTGCTGCTGCCCCACCAGCATCATACCTACCCCTGCTGATACCACCTACCTCCGCTGTGTGCCTTGCCACTTCTGCCACTGGTGGAGAAGCGCTGCCACCATATGTGGTGATTTCAGGCAGGATTGCATCAATTTCAGTTGTGATATTGCCCCAAATGGACACAATCTTGCCTGAAATTGGCAAGAGGAGGTGGGACGGGCAGGAGACTTCTGCTGCTAAGCATTCTTTGCTGTGCTAATGTAATATTTGTATTTGGGAAGAAAGAGTTCTGGTAAAGTTCAAATTGAATGGAATCAAATCTGCTGATGAAATCTAATTCCACAGCTTCACACTAGTGCCTCCCATTTACCTCTTTTTGTTTAATTATGGTAAATTTGAGGTCAGCAGCAGAGTGCCCAGGCTAATGAAATGTTTTTCCACTGGTTTCTGGGAAACCAATTTTTGTGTTAAGCTTGTGTCTGTGTTGGCAGCAGAAAGACACTGTTGGCATATATCTCATTGGAGAATGAGAAGGTGAATGAACCCCTGATAATATTAGTCTTGTAGCAGGGACAGAGCTGCATCATTGAGCTTGCAGCAGCTGCATCACTGAGTTTGCAACTTGGGTCTGTGTTGGTGTTAGATAGGCTTCTTGCTGGTAAATAACCTTTATCTGGAGGCTGGTGGTAAGAGAGAACATACATGCCTAGCACCCAAAGCCTGTGTGAGGATAGTGAGGATAGTGAGGATAGTATAGGTCAAATCTGTGTCCAGGGCAGCTGTTTACCAGCTCCATCTGGTACGTAGGCTGAGACCCTATCTGCCTGCGGACTGTCTCGCCGGAGTGGTGCATGCTCTGGTTATCTCCCGCTTGGACTACTGCAATGCGCTCTACGTGGGGCTACCTTTGAAGGTGACTCGGAAACTACAACTAATCCAGAATGCAGCAGCTAGACTGGTGACTGGGGGCGGCTGCCGAGACCATATAACACCGGTCTTGAAAGACCTACATTGGCTCCCAGTACGTTTCCGAGCACAATTCAAAGTGTTGGTGCTGACCTTTAAAGCCCTAAACGGCCTCGGTCCAGTATACCTGAAGGAGCGTCTCCACCCCCATCATTCTGCCCGGACGCTGAGGTCCAGCGCCGAGGGCCTTCTGGCGGTTCCCTCATTGCGAGAAGCAAAGCTACAGGGAACCAGGCAGAGGGCCTTCTCGGTAGTGGCGCCCGCCCTGTGGAACGCCCTTCCAGCAGATGTCAAAGAGATAAACAACTACCTGACATTCAGAAGACATCTTAAGGCAGCCCTGTTCAGGGAAGTTTTTAACGTGTGATATTTTACTGTATTTTTGGTTTTTATGGAAGCCGCCCAGAGTGGCTGGGGAGGCCCAGCCAGATGGGCGGGGTATAAATAATAAATTATTATTATTATTATTATTATTATTATTATTATTATTATTATTATTGTCATATTTGGGCTGTAGTTCACTGGTGATATTTTGAAAATATTTTAACGGGGTAGTAACAAGGAGGGGTGTTCTCTCTCTCTCTCTCTCTCTCTCTCTCTCTCTCTCTCCTGGGAAATGTCCTGAAGGAGATGATTCCTGGATACCAGTCTGGTTTTGCCAAACTATCTCTTTATATGGGTAAGCATTGTAGTTTTAAGTATGTCTGACAGAAATAATTTGGGCATGGATCTGTATTAGGAAGTGGAACAAATATGGCTATATGATAGGGCTTGGCTGTAGATGATGGATTTGTGTGGTTCTCTCTGGAGAAGGAGCTGGAAGCATGCAGATATGTGTTGCGATTGATGGGTTTTTGGTATAAGTTGCTCTGTGATAGCTAGAAAGTGAACTTCTACCAATGTCTAATCTAGGCTTTGGTTGATAATGGGGTTGAAGAAATTTAAGATTTAATTGAATTTCTTAGGAGCCAGGTTTCCATGGGTTAAAATGATGAAGATGTTAGGTAGCGGAGAGGCCTCTGAGGACAGAAATATAGGTAGCATTGTTCCAAGTCGGCCATGTATATCTTGGTACAAGATGTGTGCAAGAGTACACATTTGGGAAATTTCCACCCCATAATACTGAGCTTAGATCACTGAGGTTTGGAGCAAGGTGAACAGCAAGCTTCTAATCTAGCTCAAAACCTGAGTGGCACAGTTTTACAGATGGGTAGTTACCATTCCCTCACTTTGATGCATGGAAGAAGTGTGGTGGGGCAGGGGGAATTGGAATAAGGGAATGTACACATTGCAGACACTAACTTCACTTTCGTCCATGATGCTGCCCACTTTTAGGGGCTCTCCGCCATCTTCCTATATTGAAAGTGCTTGGAGTAGTGGCCAGTTTGGACTGGAGGCTTTATTTATTATCTATTTGTATACCATCCTTCAAGCGAAGATCACAGTGTGGTTTACAGCATAAAGAAGCAAAATGGAAATACAAAATATATAACAAAACAAAACCAGTAACTCCCCTCTCACAAACAGATTGTTTAATCAGCCAGAGTCCTGGTTACAGAGGTATGTTATCGTCTGGCACCTAAATATTTGTAATGAAGACACCAGGTGAGCCTCCTGGCGAGAGCATTCTACCAATGGAGAGCCACTGCAGAAAAAGCCCATTCTCATGTTGACACTCTCCGGACCTCTCATGAAGTGGACACACACAAAAAGGACCTCAGATGATTATTGCAGGGTCCGAGTTGGTTCATATGAGGGGAGGTGATCCTTGTGGTATTTGCGGTCCTGAGTTGTTTAAGGCTTTATAGTCAAAACCAGCACTTTGAATTTTGCCTGGAAACTAACTGGCAGCCAGTGCAGTTGGGCCAGGATCGGTGTAATTTGCTCAAACATTTTTGCCCCTGTGAGCATCTGAGCCACAGAATTCTGCACCAGCTGCAGTTTACAAACTGTTTGCCTACAGAGCTTGTAGCTGGGGCTGCTGCAATAAAAAGCTGCTCAAGTCTTTGGGAGGCAGAGATGCAGGAGGGCATCAAAGGAGGGAGGGAAGGAAAGATGGACAGAGGCCATTCTTGCCCGCGCCACCCCTGACCATCATTCAAGGCACTCCAGGGTACCATGGCACACTGGTTGAAAACCACTGTTTTATATATTTTCCTCTTGGCTGAGTATTGATATGAACTTGGGTTTTCACATATAAACCCAAGAGTCTTCCCACCATCACAGTAGGTTTCTGTGAAGGAGAAGATAGGTTAGGTGGAAAGGAGAGTGGTGGTGTTGGTGGGGAAATCAAACTGAGTGGTGAGTGGTGCAGAGAAAATGTAGTGAGTCTTGTTTTAAGTTGGGAGTATTTTGTGCAATTGTGGAACACGATAGTAGTTTATGGCATTCTGAGATGGGTTATGTGTTTGATCTGCATTGTTTGGAAAAGTGTTTGTGGCTGCAATCTTAACACACATTTATCAGGGAGTAATCACTGCTGAACACAATGGAACTTGCTTAGAAGTACTGTTTTTCAGTTCTTCCACACCAGTCTGGAGAGATGATTTCAGAAGGTGGTGTTTGGAGATTATTTCAGTCCCATAGCATTCATTGTCTGGCTGCCAATAAGCTCCCAGGCCCAATTCAAGGAGTTGCTAGTACAAAGCCCAAGTGACCTAGTGCCTGGATACTTTTCTTGATATCTGATCCTGTCAGCTGGTGTGGCGGGCAAGATAGTGACATGAGACAGGGCATTCTCTGTGGCAGCACCCCATTTATGGAACTCCCTCCTTATACAACAAATACAATAAACCTCCACATTAGTTGTTTTCAGATGACAGGTGAAATTACACCTTCATTATACAGTTTTCATTTTATGCTAAAGATGCGTTTCTTTATCTGGCCTTTGACATTTCAGATATATGCATTTTAGGGCATACTCTATCATGATTGAAATTGGTTTTAAACTGTTTTTAATGTTGTCTTTTAAATTGTTGTGACCTACCCTAGGATCTTATTATTATTATTTATTTATTACCTGCCCTTCAGCAGCAAGTCACAGAGTGCATTACAAGAATTTAAAATGCAGAATTAAAACAGTTAAAACAGAATAGTCACAGTAGTAGGGTGTGGCCTGAGAACACACATTATGTTAGGGTAAAAGTGGTGTGTCTTCATCATTAATTGAAAATGGTATAGTAAAGAACCCAGACACACCTCTGTTGGGAGGGAATTGCACAGCTTAGGGGGCTGCCATAGGGCATGCCCTCTCCTGAGCCACCCCACAACTTTTGAGGGAGGTGAAACTACACCTCTGCTAACCTTAACACCTAGGAGGGCCGATAGGGAAGGAAGAGGCATTTCAATTATTTGCAGGCCTAAGGCTTTTAGACTTTTAAGCACTTACAATGAAGGATGGGCAATATATCAAATAAACAAATGATATCTGTGTTATGTGCTGCACTGTTGTGAGGTGAGTTTTCCTTTCAATCTGAGTCTTAATTTAATAGTAGTAGCTGCAATGGCTGAGGGGAAACTCTTTGGATTTGGTAGGGAGAGATGATGGGTGCCATTACTCAAATTTCAGAATGAAATTCAAGCCATGGCAAAGAAT
Source organism: Podarcis raffonei (assembly GCF_027172205.1). Lineage (NCBI taxonomy): Eukaryota > Metazoa > Chordata > Lepidosauria > Squamata > Lacertidae > Podarcis > Podarcis raffonei. The sequence continues at coordinate 59,593,080 of NC_070611.1, forward strand.
CTCAAGTTTAATAAGCTGAAATGTAAAATGTAATATTGTGAATTAGTATTACTTGTGGAAATATTTTTCAGCAAAACGATGTGTGTGTTTTGGTTCCATTATAAGCATTAAGCAACTGCTGCAGCAAAACTCTGGACAAGCCCTAATTCAATGCAAAAATAATGTATTGGGTTAAAGCAGTCCAACTTTGTGTACTGAGCAAGCCTAATACTTAGGCTTTCTCTTCTTCCCCACATGGCATTGTGTATTGGTGCCACTCCACGCCTGGCATCTGTTCAGTCCCTGTATGGTGGGGTATAGAGGAGGGGGGAAATCTACCCTTCATGATGTCTTTAGATGCTTTCATAGTTAAGAGGAAATAGCTTTGAAAAAATAGGAAATAATACCTGCCAAATAACGAGCAATAACTGTATTAGAAATACAGATTTAAAGTTTTGTTATAAAAGGCATTTGAAGGATAGAATTTTTTTTAATTTCCTCATTAACAGCACCATCACTTGCATCTGCTTTTGAGTGTGAGAACAATGCAAATGCAGCCTAGCCTTCTTCCCTACAGTACAGAATCCAGTTAAACACACAAACCCTTTGCCTTAGAGTGTATCCTTTTCAGTAGACTTGTTCCTTTTAATGGCTGCCCATTCCTGGGGTCTCCATTGTTTCAGTAACAATGGCACTAGAGGCAGCTGATTTGGTTGACAGAAAATGTGTTAATTTAACAGATCTATTCACTGTAGCAAGTCTCCTTTCTATTGTGGCCAGTTCCTTTTTGGTTCCTTTGCAAAGTGGGTAAGTTAGCAGATTATGCTAGGTGGGGTACCTCTGTAATTAGGCATTTTCCTTAAATCCCTTGTTTAAAGAGACAGAACACTTGCTAAGCAAATTGATGATTATTACCGGATCTTGTTTGTTACTCAAAGTTGCCAGAATACAAACACCATTCTGAAGTTGTGCATTTTTCATTCAGTTTTACTTTTCAAAAGTAAAGTTACTTTAACAAGATATGGTAGAAATTGTACTTTGGAACAACTGGATTTAAGAAGAGTTAGAATTCTACTGAGGAGTTGATTTTATTTCAAATTGTCAGAATGACCTGAACAATTAATGGTATCCTGTGTATAACAGTTGCATAAGAAACAGTGAAGAATGTAGTCTCTTTTTGGATTTCATAGCTTGAGAAACTGTAGGGGTATATGTTTGTTAGAGAGATTACCTCCGTAAAAATGCATGTGCTTTTGGCCATTCTATGTAGAAGCTCTGATTGAAAAATCAAGGTTAAGGCCAATAAGTTTCTTTTTAAAAAAAAAACACCCTGCAAGATTGCGCAGATCTTTTCTCTGACCCCCCCCCCCAATGTAATAATTCAATTTGTAAGGGAAATGAGAATGTTGGAGATAGTTAACATTTCACAATGAACCAAAAAGTTGTGACAACAGTGTCTGTGGCATCTGGAAACTAAAGTTTTTCCTTCATCTCTGATTATTTTTTGCTACACTGGCTGTCCAGATCTGTATGCTGTTCTGGTATTTGACCATTCTTTGTGTAGGGTTTGGTTGGGACAAGATATGTGTTTACTAAAAGAAAGGGATAAAGTAGCAGCCTTATAATAGCTTAACACAGCCTAAAGAATCAGGCTACAATTCCATACCCACTTACTTGAGAGTAAGCTTCATTGTGCTTGATGGGACTTGTTTCTAAGCTGATAATATGTACATGATGGTGCTGTAAATCATGCTTGTTTTTGCTACCTGCTGAACTGTCACAACCAGCAGGTTCTTAAAGGTTTGGCATCATACATGCATGATGTGGTGTATTTTGCTTTGGTCACATTGTGCAGGCAAGGACTATATGATAGACCATTATACCATCTTATTCTTCTATATGTGTAGATCTGGTTTTTCCCAGAAATAAATGGTACAAGTTGGTTAAAAAAACATAATATTTTTAACTTGATGTATTGTTGTTTGTATTACCTGGTATTCCCAGGATGAACAATATTAGACTTTCAGGAGTTCCTTTTTCATTTACTTTTATGTTATCTAGGTATTCCTTAGTTATGCAACAGGATATAGAATCAAGTAATTGGATAGGATGGAATCCCATACATCAGTAGGAAACCGTAGTTTGTTTGTGCTGCTGAATGTTAATTAAATAAACCTTGAGACTAATGATCTGGGTTTGTCTGTTTTAATTGCAGTGCATTGCAGGATGTTTTACATTTAAAATAATTGACATTTGGAAAGGATCAAAGGAGCTTGGAGATCTCTTATTTTTAAATGTGTTTTCTTCATGGACAGTTGTAACAATGTATTAGTGTCATATTATCTTTTAATTTATATATTGGATAAATTATGCTGTTGGGAGCTATAGTGGGAATCTTTAGAAGAATAAATCATTTTGTTTCCAAGATTCTTGTATCCGTCTTTCATTTCCTAATGTTGTATATTTTTTACTTGTTTTTTTGTTTTGTCACATTGGCTTTAGTGGTACCTTGTCTCTAAATATGCAGTCTGAAGTCCTCAGCTTTACTATTGCTAGTACCAGTTGCATATTGAGGAGCAGTGTAATAGTGGTTGCTGTTGATCATGTTCTTAGCTAATTGACGATACTTTGAGGCATTGTAAACCTGATAATTCATATTTGGTTGGCCAAATAACATGTTTGAATGTAATCCTAAATCATAATTTAGCTTTATTTGCATGTCTTTCTCCAGCAGTTCTCATATCCCCATCATCCTGGATGGGGATATGTCTTTCTTCCTTGCTTCCCCCTCCCTGCACAGGAAGATATTATCCAGCTGTTTATGAAGAAGCTGAAGGTTACACTGAGAAAAAGATCAGAGCTGTAGGATTTCTTGGGGGCTGGATGCTGCTGCTGCACCCACCCCACCCCAGTGAAACCGGATTGGAGAGAATTTCTGTTTGAATTGGTTTAAACTGTGAAACCTCCACCTATGGCCAGCCTGTATATATGTGTGAATAAAATATATATTATAAAGCACCAATTAGTCTCTGATACTTGTAAAGTAGACATGAATCAAAAGACAAATCCACAAAGTTTGTAACTATGAGGTTAGTTGTTTGCTATTGATCTTGTTCATGGATGGGCCCTCAAACTCTCTGTGTTGAAGAAAAGGTGATAGAAGTTCCTCTGTTATCCGTTTGTAGTGCCAAGGTGTCTGTGAGTGTGAAATAAATGCTGTTGCCTCTCTTCCATGTTTTATTCATGTATCACATTTATTTGTGCCTATTGTCTGATGAGTAGAGATAATCTACAGTAGTTTTCCCATTACCTCCTTATGCGAATATTGTTAAAAGACAATAGAGGAATTAATGGCAACTGTTTTCCCAGCCTTGCAGTGTAACTTTTATTTGTTGGTTACATTTGTTTCCTGCTTCCCCTCTAGAAGCAGACTTGTGTTTTGAAAAGTTTTCTAAAATAAAAATGGTGAATTAGCCTTCTAGCATATCCACACATAGGAAGTCTGAGACTAGGTAAGCTGATAATGAAATAGCCTATTTTAATTTCATAAAGGTAAAGGTAAGGTAAAGGGACCCCTGACCATTAGGTCCAGTCGTGACCGACTCTAGGGTTGCGGCGCTCATCTTGCTGAGGGAGCCGGCGTACAGCTTCCGGGTCATGTCGCCAGCATGACTAAGCCACTTCTGGCAAACCAGAGCAGCGCACAGAAATGCCGTTTACCTTCCCACCGGAGTGGTACCTATTTATCTACTTGCACTTTTGACGTGCTTTCGAACTGCTAGGTTGGCAGGAGCAGGGACCGAACAACGGAAGCTCACCCCGTTGCGGGGATTCGAACCGCCAACCTTCTGATCAGCAAGTCCTAGGCTCTGTGATGTAATCCACAGCGCCACCCGTGTCCCCTTGAATTTCATAGCTGAGAATAAAACAGCATTGCCACTCATCGAAGGAAATACAGAGGTGTTTGTTGACAGACTAGTTTGCGTATGAAATCTAAAGGCACTGTGAGCCTTACTTTGTGGTATTTGTTGCTGTTTTACAAGGAAGGCTAAGGTTTTTTTTGTAAACTTTCTGAATAGAGGGTGCTATACAGAGGGGACAGGTTTATTTAGAGAGGCCAGGTGTGTAATGCTGATGGTCTCTCTAACTACACATAAAAGTCTTATAATAATACAAGGCCCACCACCCCTTTTTAATAGTGGATGGATTATGCATTGAGGCTTACTTGTGTAGCCCGTAACTGGTTGTGCTCTTTTATCTCTGGTCGGGGACAGAGGGTGGCACTAGGGAGGGAAATGTCGTCGCGCCACTCCTTGGTGTGTGGAGTGCCGCAGGGCGCAATTCTCTCCCCGATGCTTTTTAACATCTTTATGCGCCCCCTTGCCCAGAATATCCGGAGCTTTGGGCTGGGCTGTCACCAATATGCTGATGACACTCAGCTCTATCTGCTGATGGATGGCCACACCGACTCGGCCCCAGACACACTGACCAGATGCTTGGAAGCTGTGGCTGGATGGTTTCGTGGGAGCCGATTGAAACTAAATCCTTCGAAGACAGAGGTCCTATGGCTAGGTCGGGATGGCATGGGGATGAGAGGCCAACTCCCTTCTCTTGCAGGGGCCCAATTAGTGCCATTGCCTTCCGTTAAGAGTTTGGGTGTAATCCTTGACTCCTCCCTTTCCATGGAGGCGCAAGTTACAGCAACAGCCAAGGCAACATTTTTCCACCTTTGCCGCATCAAGCAGTTGGTCCCTTACCTTTCCCGCCCCGACCTGGCGACAGTGATCCATGCAACGGTCATCTCCAGGCTTGACTACTGTAATTCGCTCTACGCGGGGCTGCCCTTGAAGCTGTCCCAGAAACTCCAGCAGGTACAGAATGCTGCAGCGAGGCTCCTCACGGGGTCTCTGCCATGGGAGCATATTCACCCAGTGCTTTTCAAGCTGGACTGGCTCCCGGTGTACAGGATCAGATTTAAGGTTCTGCTTTTGACCTTTAAAGCCCTTCACGGCCTACGACCCTCGTACCTATGGGACCGCCTCTCCTGGTATGCCCCACGGAGAGCCTCAAGGTCCATAAATAACAACACCCTAGTGGTCCCAGGCCCTAAGGAAGTTAGATTGGCTTCAACCAGAGCCAGGGCCTTTTCAACTCTGGCTCCGGCCTGGTGGAACGCTCTGCCTCATGAGACCAGGGCCCTGCAGGATCTGATTTCTTTCCGCAGGGCCTGTAAGACAGAGTTGTTCCGCCTGGCCTTTGGCTTGGAGCCAATTTGATTCCCTCCCTCCCTCCCTCTCTTTTTTCTTTTCCTTCTCCTGCGATGAGGCTACATTTTAATATTTTAATGTTCCATTATTTTAATGTTGTATTTTATTTTTGTTTTTAAGTTGTAATCATTCATCTTGTTTTTATTATTGCTTGTAAGCCGCTCTGAGCCCGGCCTTGGCTGGGGAGGGCGGGGTATAAATAAAAAATTATTATTATTATTAGTCAATGCTTGTATCGGCTTGGTTCACGCATATTGCTAAGTCATGCTTTATTAAACTCTGTCTTAGAGTTATGTGCAGACTCTTGCCAAGTAGTTTAAGTATTCTTTGTTTATTGCCAACAATCCATGATCTGAAGCCAAGGTTTGTTGTTGGCTTATGAACTTTGGTGGTTTGGTTTGGCATTATGTGTGTCTCCCAACACCCTTCCTTAGCCATGGTTTCGCCACCCCTGACACTCACTAAGCTACAAAGGCCCAAAGTAAGAGCAGCTAGAAAACAAATACAATTTTGGAAAGACAAGCCATGGTTTGTCATCTTTGAGACAACTCATGGTTAACTTGGTTTGTTAAACAAACCGTGCTTAGTGTTATGTGCAAAACAGGCCATTGAAGGTTCTGTGTGTTGTGAGAAAGGCACACCAGCTTATAGTTCACTTCTGTCAATATTGTGACCCACAAACGCATACATCAGGGTCATGTGTGAAGGACCTCAGGGACAGAATTTTGCTGATTAATCCTCATTGTTTCCATAATAGATATGTGAAAATGAAACGCTTTGGTAAGTGAGAAGGATGAACTTACTAACACTGAGCTGTGATTTTATGGCTTTTATTGTGCTGTCCTAATATGGATGTCTTTTGAATTTCTTAGACATCAGTAATAGGCTATGTCAGTCTATATACTTAATAACATCTACTTGGATAGCACAATTTAAGGGATGAAATATTAGTGTGTGTGTATTTCCTTTTCTGAATTAATGAGAATGTTGCTTCCTTAGATCTCATTTAGCCTTGTTCAGCGTATTGCTGGTTGGATTCACATGACAAATAGCCTAGCTATGTGATAGCTAGCTGCTTAAAAGCTTTGCATGATGTGGCCTGAGTCTGCAAGGACAGTCAGTTATTTGTAGCCTCCGAACATGCAGTTAAGCCCAGAGTTAATTGCTCCTCAGCACCCTACATTTCTGAGCAGTAGTGGAGGAAGAAGTTTAACACTGGTATGTGGCATGGATCCGAATACCATAGTTCCTGCTGCATGAGCTGTTGCCCCCATCTAATCCTTCCATGCCCTCTTAAAAATGCAAATCAGAGTTGAGGAACTGTTGGATGTTGAGGGGCACAGGTGCTGCATTTGGGGGGAAATAGTAGCCCCTTGTCCCTGATTTGTGAACAGAAGTGGTTTCTGCTTTTGAAGTGAGTTATTTGGATCGAGACTATTGAGCTTTTGGGGGCTGACTTGTGGGTCAGTGATTTTAGGATTGAGGCCCACCAAGTATTTGGCATGAGATGTTGAGAGGCATTATTTAGAAATACTGTTTGTAAAATATGGATTGATAACCTAGTATTACTAGGAACCTAAGCTGTTTACATGAACTGATCACATTTACTTTTTTGATGTAAATGTTAGGGACAAGGCTGGGAAATATCAGTCAGCAAGATAAGCTGTATAGAACTAGTGTCTCCGGAGAAGATGAAGCGTAGTCTTTTTCTCTTCTTCCCCTTCCCCTTCCTCCGCTCCCCACCCCCAACCACTCAGTCATGCTGTGTAGAAGTGTCCCACTTCTTGCAGCTGTGTTAAAACTGTAATGGGTCATTTAGATCCAAAATCCCTGGTGAAAGACAGAGGAGGAGGGCACACTGAGACCCTGCCTCAGTGTGACAGCTGCTGATTTGCACTTTCCCTCAGGCTGGAAATAACACTGTATGACATGAGAGAGCGAATGGCATGCGGGGCAGGGGGCGTGGAGAGGTCTGTTTTCTGGCTTCCTTCTGAGTGCTATAATGGCTTTGTATAACTCCTTTCCCACATGGGTGGCAGTCATGCCCCATATACTTAATAGGTTTATTCACTGGCTTCGCCCTAGGTTTGGGAATTATGCTATGCAAGAAGAGGGAGGAATGAGATAGTAGATTATAGTTCTGCACCTAGACAACTCCAATTCTGTGACTGGAATAAATTAGGCAAATTATGCATGCATTTGTTTGCCTTAAGTATGTGGGGATTCCCCTGCTCCAAATGCCCATGATTTATTAAGTTTTTTATCATAGATTGAGATTGGAGAAATATTATTATTATTAACAACAACAACAACAACAACAATAAAGTCCCCCATGCTATTCTTGCAGAGAAGCTGGTAAAATGTGGGCAGGACAAGGTCACTGTTAGGTGGATTTGTAGCTGGACCCAAAGAGTGCTCACTAACGGTTCCTCATCATCCTGGAAAAAAGTGACAAGTGGGGTGCCACAGAGTTCTGCCCTGGGCCTGTGGTTGCTCAATGTCTTTATAAACAACTTGGAAGAAGGAATTGAGGGGAAGCTTATCAAATCTGCAGATAACACCAAACTGGGAGGGGTAACTACTGCTTCAGAATACAGAATCAGGATTCAATATGATATTAACAGATTGAATAAGTGGGCCAAAACTAACAAGATGAATTTCAATAGGGACAAGTGTAAAGTTCAAAACTTGGACAGGAAGAACCAGCTGCACAAGATGGGACACCTGGTTTGTCAGTAATACATACGAAAAGGATCTAGGGGTCTTCGTAGACCTCAAGCTTCACACAAGTCAACAGTGTGATTTAGCAGCAAAGAAAGCTAATGCTATTCTAGGCTGCAACGGAAGTATAGTGTCTCAATTAAGGGAAGTAATAGTCTCGTTCTTTTCTGCCTTGGTCAGACCACACCTGGTGTACTGTATCCTGTTCAGGGTGCCACAGTTTAAGAAGGATACCAACAAGCTGAAACGTGTGCAGAGGAGGGCAACCAAGATGATAAAAGGTCTGGAAACCAAGGATAGGGAGATATGAAAGCCATCTTCAAATATCTGAAGAACTGTCACATGGCGCAATGGCACTTTCCCCCCTGGTGCCGTTGGGCCCATCCTCTCTCTTAAAAATAGAGTGTTCACCCAACTCACTGAATACCAATCCCATGAATTCCTGCATACTACCCCAGATTATCTTGTGGGGGACTTGCGTGAGGTAAAACTTAATAATTAGGAGTTTCAGGCAGGATTTGCTCTAATAAACAATAACTATTTTATTTAACAAGGAACTTTATGACATGAGTGGATAAAACTTAGGATACTTCAGTTTACAATGTTAGTTCACTTCAAGGTTTTCTCAGTTGTTTCACACTTAATACTTTGGTTCTTAACTTAATACTTTGGTTCTTAAAGGTGGTACTTTCTGTCAGTTACACACCCCTTTGACTACCCTACTCCTGAGGTACTCCAAGTAATAGACCCAAGGTTTCACTGGTTTGGGAGTCTTCTCTTACTAAAAGAATCTCTCCCCTCCTGACTGGGATGAGACCTAAGTAAACTGTACAGCTTCTACTTCTCTTGTCTCAGCCTCAGCCTCCCACTTACCGTATTTTTCGCTCTATAAGATGCACTTCCCCCTCCTAAAAAGTAAGGGGGAATGTGTGTGCGTCTTATGGAGCCAAGACAGGCGGGAGGCTCTGCTCAGTGCTCCCTTTAAAGAGTGCCTTTCTCCCTCCTCGGGGTAAAGCCTGCAAGCGCCGCACACACGCTCCACGCGGCTCGTGAAAGGGAGCGCTGAGCAGAGCCTGGGATGCATACAGGCTCTGCTCAGTGCTCCCTTTAAAGAATATTTTTTTCCTTGCATTCCCCCTCTAAAAACTAGGTGCATCTTATGGTCAGGTTCGTCTTATGGAGCGAAAAATGTGGTAATTCCTGGCCTAATTACTCTTACACATCCTTCACACCAAGCTCAGAGACTCCTTTCTCTAGCTTGTGATATTTTACTCAGAGTGGATGTTTCTACCCAGAACCAATTCTCACTCCCTATCTTCCTACCTATTCTCCCAACCTCAATCCCAACCTTCTCCAAAACCTCCTCCCAACACTCCCTCCAAAACTCACTAACTGTCTCTCCAAATCATCTCCTTTTCAACTCCCCCTCCTGGAACCTCAGCCAATCAGAGGCTGCCATACACTAACCATTTTCCGGCATGGGGAAACAAACTTTTCCATCACACATGGAAGATGGAGCAAGCTTGTTTTCTCCCGCTCCAGAGGCTAGTACCCAAATCAATGGCTTCAAGTTACCTGAAAGGAGAGATTTTGACTAAACATCAGGAAGAACTTTCTGACATTAAGTGCTGTTCAGCAGTGGAACAGATTCTCTTGGAAGGTGATGGACTGGAGGTTTTTAAAACACAGGTTGAATGGCCTTCTGTCATGGATGCTTTTGTTCCCTCATTGCAGAGTGTTAGACTAGATTGCTGTTGGGATCCCTTCCAACTCTACAGATTTATGATTCTATGGTTGCAATTGGTTTGTAATACCCTGGAGCTAGGGACTTTGACCCATATTGAATTAGAGTTTGCTCCATCTCACATTGATTAGTAAACTTTTAGCAAAAGGTCTCCATATTTTCCTTTGGAAGATTCCACAGAAAGTGCCATATTATGTTGACAAACACTGTATTCTACAGTCCAGGGTTCTCATCAATCTGTAGAATGTGGAACACACTTTTATACAGTTGGTTTGGTCTGGAGTTAGTCTTGTAGGACCACCCAAAACGTAGCCAAACAGTTAAGGGCAAAGGATACATCTATGCGGAATGAGGAAAAGGGTGGTGTTGATGCTGTTCCATTATTAATGTAATGTAGACACATGTGCTATGAAAACAAGTGAGTTTGTCTGCTCCTTGTTCCTTCATCCTGATCCAAAGCTGGAGCTTATAAAAACCCTGCCTGCTTTTCCTTCCTGAAAATGGGCTGCCTCCTGATTGGAATGACAGCTTTGACCTGGAAGACTTCATTTCATTATAGTCCTAATCAGATACAGAGATTACTTGATTGACTATTTAATAATGAAATAAAGTTGCTTTTAATTCCTTGAGCACACACAGGGCTAATTAAATTAACCCTTCAGTAGCTGGCATGCTTTGAGTGAAATGGAGAATGTTCTGGAAACCAAATTGAGGTGGGTTTGGGGAAGAGGATTGTTTGTGAGTTATTGGGTTCCTGAGATTGTGGTACTCTTGCCAAAGAGAGAAGGGTAGCAGCATACATGTTTGCAAACTTTGTAAAAACTTTTAATTGATTAAGAGCTGGTACCCTTAAATCCATTTGGTATTTTTATCTTGACTTGCCACTATGGATTGATAATAGTAACTTATGTGTGGAATATCTTATTTGAAAGCTGCTTGAGGGAACCTCCAACTCAGTTATGTTGTGAATACCTGAAAATAGGAGTGTTTTTTATAGAGATTCTAGCTGTCATGATTGTTGAGATCATTTATTTCAAATTTATACTCACATTTAAACACATTATATTACATTCTTTTTCTATCTCTTGCTTACATGCATGCATGTAGCTCTCTCTCTCTCTCTCTCTCTCTCTCTCTCTCTCTCTCTCTCACACACACACACACACACACACACACACAGCTCAGGGATTGAAAAAAGACCCACATGCAATGGAGAAGCAGAATCACACCCCACCCACTGGGTTCTCCTATTCCAACTAGGAGCCCACGGAACAGCCACCTGACTGAGGTGCAATATATGCTTGATACTTCTGCAACTGGGCAGCTTATGGTTTCTCCCCGTTACTCCTATGAGGAGAATGACTTTTATGACTTTTAAGAGCTGCCACCCCCCTTTCTGGGATGGATAATCATGTTATGGGGCAGTAGTGGGTCTGTTTGCCTAGTGGGTCTGATATCCATCCCTGCTACTACTATGCAGAATCATTAAGGAAGCCTTAGTGGATTCTCTATCTGCAGAGCTTTTACCTCATAATTGTTTTTATAAACCATCAGTCGTAGCTAGTTTGCTAGTGTTGCAGGTGGAGTGGCATGTGCATAGTCAAATACCAGTTTCAGGTGTGGCAAGGCAGTCTACAGTCTACCTTACTGTCTGACAGGGATAATGCTCCACCTCCAAACCCTTTTCTGATTTATTTTTTTTTAGTGATATGGACGAAGGAATGAATGTAGGTTAGATAGGCCAAATTAATTTAACTAAGAAGTTATGGTGTGTTCACATTACTGTTTACTGTTGATCTAGCACAGTCACTGCTGGTTATTTAAACCAATATCACATGGTATTCACCACAATGCATCTACCCTGTTGCTTTTAGAGAATATTTTTCTTTGAAGTATTTTTTTCTGAAACTGGCTTCCCTGTGATTTGAGAACAGATGTTGCTGTTCCATTGTACTGGGAACAGTTCAGACAGCTTTTGTAAGTGTGCAGATGCAAGAAAGAAAAGGCCAACCTCACAGGGTTTCAAGCCACTAGTGTGAACACTGCCTGAAATTTATTATAATACATGTAAATAGCATAAAGTTATTCACCTAAGGTTTACTTAGAGAAGACCCACTGAAATTCATGAGCATGGCTAAGTTAGTTCCATTAATTTCAGTGGGTTTACTCTGAGTAAAACTTAGTTGAATACCACCCAAAAGAACTAACATAGTTAGCTTCCCACTAACTTCTGTATCCCGCTAACTTCTGCTTAGAGTAGTTCCACTGAAATTAACGGACCTAAGTTAGTGAAGGTCATTAATTTTAATGAGCCTCTAGCATTGGATACAGCCCAAAGCAATAAAGAAGGAAAGTTTGTTTTAATAGTACATGCTTTAGATGAAGTAATAGGTAGGAAATGTTTAACTTGCTAAGTTACGGAAGATCCATAGCAAGGTATACTTAGAAATCGAAGCCCTTCTCTGCCTCTTTGGTAGAAGGCACAGCATTAAATTCACTGAGCATAGCTGTTGCTAGCTCAGATTTAAGATAGCAGCCATGGCTTTTTACTTATAGGAAAACTTGCCTGGGAATTAGGTTGAGGAAATTAGGTATTGAAAGAAGGTAGATGGTTCCTCCATTGAATCTTAATTACCCTAACAGAGGCAGTTTGAATTTGAGCAAAACCCAGAGGATATTGTCCCCAATGAATAATATAGGACAAGGTAAGTTCAGCCTTGACTTATAGCGCAACACACAATTCAGATGCATTTATATACATACGCCTGCTCCCTCAGCCAATAAAGCGAGATGAGCGCCGCAACCCCAGAGTCGTCCGCGACTGGACCTAATGGTCAGGGGTTCCTTTACCTTTATACTCGAGTATAAGCTGACCCGAATATAAGCCAAGGGACCTAATTTTAGCACAAAAAATTGGGAAAACTTATTGACTCAAGTAAAGCTGGTTCACCACACCACAAACCTGGTGGTGGCGGCAGCGGAGGACGAAAAACAAGCAGCCCCAAAGGGCTGCTTTCGGGCTGCTTGTTCTGCCGTTGCCACCGCCCACCTCACTCGAGTATAAGCCGGGGGGGCTTTTTCAGCATAAAAAATATGCTGAAAAAGTCGGCTTATACTCGAATATATATGGTACTTAATACATTACACACTGCACGCTGACAACTTTGGTATATTCCTAATTCTATGTGACAAGGTAAACTAATCCCCGAGTATGTACCTGTACAGGCCATGCACAGTTAGAAAAATGTTTTTGGGGAAGGCCATGCAAGTTATTTATTTATTTATTTATTCATTTCATTTCATTTCATTTCTATCTCACCTTTCCTGCAAGGAGCTCAAGGTGATGCACATGATTCTCTTCCTCCCCATTTTATCCTCACAACAACCCTGTGAGGTAGGTTATGCTGAAAGACTGTGATTAGCTCAAGGTTACCCGATGAGTTTTATGGCTCAGCAAGAATTTGGGCCCTGGCATCCCAAGTCCTAACTCAACACTAGCCACTACACCAATCTAGCTTTTAAATGGATCACATATGAGATGATAAATGATGAAAGGATTTCATAGTTCTTGCTATATTAATTATGCAGAACATTAAGGGTTTTGTAGACAGAGTCTAAGGGGATGCAGGTGGCGCTGTGGTCTAAACCACAGAGCCTAGGGCTTGCCGATCGGAAGGTCAGCGGTTTAAATCCCTGCAACGGGGTGAGCTCCTGTTGCTCGCTCCCAGCTTCTGCCAACCTAGCAGTTTGAAAGCACATCAAAATGCAAGTAGATAAATAGGTTCCGCTCCAGCAGGAAGGTAAATGGCGTTTCCGTGCGCTGCTCTGGTTTTGCTAGAAGCAGCTTAGTCATGCTGGCCACATGACCCGGAAAAACTGTCTGCGGACAAACAGCGGCTCCCTCAGCCAGTAAAGCGAGATGAGCGCCGCAACCCCAGAGTCGTTCGCGACTGGACTTAACTGTCAGGGGTCCTTTACCTTTACCTTTAGACAGAGTCTAGCACTTCTTAGTGTCTGGCCAGCTGTAATTTAGGGTGAAAACAAATACATAATTTGAAAAGCAGCTATAGTGGGATCTTCCCTTGAGTTGAAGCTGGGTGGGCTTCACAAGGTGATTTCCAAAATTAGTCATACTTGTAACAGACCCATTGACAAATGTTGGATATCACTCATAATTTCTGTGAGAGATGTAGTATATATATATATAAATAGTCAATGCGGTTAAATTATAAGTTCTTAACTTTCTCCTCATGCTTCTGAGCAGCTCTCTGCCTTTTAAAATTTAATTTACTCTTTTGTCAGTCCATCTTTCACCTTAACTTAAAAATGAAAACTTTTTAAAGTTGCAAAATAACTCTGGGAGTGTGTATATGTGTGCTATCAAAGGTATGAGTCAGTTAGTATGCTGCATAGTCAGCCTGCTTCAGTGATAAAATTGAGCTATGCTGAAAGCTTGTAGTACATTTACAAGAAGGTGCTTCAAAACTGATGATCCTGTTCCTGATTGGGTGCTGTTAAAAGATTTATTTTCAGCCTGTTGAAGTTTGAGACCACTTAATCAGTTCTTAAGGGCCGGAGGGTATTGTTTTGCTTCTTATTCTTTTGGCTGGCCTGTAAGCCTGGCTTCTTAGCACTGATTGCAGATAAACCTAGTTCCTCTGTAAAGAAGATACTATGGATAAGGCTTTAAGTAGAAATGACGGTCCTCCGATTATCATCCTGACTCTTGCATATCAGATTGTTCAGAATGATGTAAGTAATGAAATTAGTCAGGATGACTAGTTTTCCTGAAATATAGAGAATGCTCATTGAATGCAGGTTTTACTCAGAATTTAATTGAAAATAATTTATCAGGAATTAATGAAAGTTGTGCCATATGTATCACTTGCATATCTTTCAGTGAGCAGGATGCTAGTTGCATTGGTGTAGGTTTTTAAAAAAATAGTTTGATAGTGGACACATAAGTTGAAGAAAGCATACACAATAAATGTGTGTGTGAGAGAGAGATTCTTGGTGATACTAATGTAGGAGCTGAAAAGAAGGATTGGCTTGGGTGAGATTGCTCTGTGGACAGAGCCAAAGTGTATATAGGGAGTATATTCTTGTAAAAATCAACTAAGAAGATTCTGCTAAGGGTCACCATGAAATGCACTTTATAAATTGATAATAGGATGTTTATAGTGTAAGTTACAATACAGCCTAGATGCCAATGTACCATAAAATGTCTTCCTATTTCTCATCTACCCAAATAGATAGAATGTGCAGCAGGCCGCCCCCCCCCTGAAAGGTTTCTACCTGGGTTGGAATTCATACTTTGACAACAGTGGTATTCTTTCTTACATAGAAATATGATGCTTAAAGCCTAGTCTTTCTTACTCTCAATCTGCTTTAAAGGAGTGTGTTCTCTCTCACACACATGTAAAAGTATTTAACATATCTTATCCATAATAATGTTGTGAAATAAACTGCTGATTATTTTTGTTTTGCTGTTGGAAGCTTGCCATTGAATCTGTAATTCAAATCCAGGCCAAAGTCCACTGATGGTTAGTGTCCTTTTCAAACCAATATCTCTCTCTCTCTCTCTCTCTCTCCCTCCCTCCCTCCCTCTCTCTCTCTCTCATTTTTAAATGTTCCTAATTGCTCTTAAATTTTATTGATAATTTAAATTCTTGTAAACTATAGAGGTTTTGCTGCAGTCAAGTAGTATGTAACATTTGCTAAACAAAACTAAATAAAATGAAATGAAAAATGTTTTTATATTTTATGTAGGTAATTTATATAAACATATTAGGCTTCTTCTTCTTCTTCTTCTTCCCCTCCTCCTCCTCCTCCTCCTCCTCCTCAAAGTTTGTATGCACTCCCCATGAATTGCTAGAGCCAGACCTTCCAGTGTCCCATATCTGAAATTGGAGGAGGAGAGAACTGCTAGTGGCAACCCCTGTTTCTAAAATGTTTGGTGGATGAGTAGGGCTTATTGCAGAAGCAATTGGTAGAAATAATAGCAGCTCCTTCAAAACCATGCATGCAGAATGATGATGGTGTGTGTAGTTTTCTTTTCTTTTTTACACTGGAGAATAAAATAAAAAGGCAGCAGGATCAGCAAGTAGATGAAAGGCAGCCCCTTTAACATTTGCTCCTTAAGTCCAGCATTTCTCAGCAGTTGGCTGGAGACTATTCGGGATGATCCTGTGGAGTTCCAACAAAGGGACGAAGAAAACTCTCACCCCTGGATCCCCCTCCCCAAGAATGCATGAAACAACTTGATAAATGATTGCTCTGTCAAGGAACTGTGGAGATGGAGATGTCTGGGAGCGCAAGGGGGAATGTATCTAATTCGAAGATTGTGGCAAGTTGATGGGTTGAGAGAAGGTAGTGATAGGAGCTTGAGAGGGTTGCACATTGGAACAAGGGTTTGCAAATTAGTTTTAGCCCACCATCATTTCTCCCACATCGTACTCTGAAATGAAAATGAATCTGTTTTCTCCTGACTATTCTCCTGATTGTGTCTGGGGTTTAATTTCCCATTTATAGACGGGAGGCTATATTTCTGCTCCACCAACCTACTTTCTCACCTTCTATCTGGATATATAGGAGAACAAACAGAATTGCATAACCCTCACAGTGGCAGGCAGTGCACATCTCTCTTACCACCGCTTTCAGCTCAACCAATAAAGCTTCCAATTCAGAATAAAAAAGCTACAGAAATGGAGTCCATAGCCTGGCTCTATTCAACGGAACATTAATTACCCTAAAACAAAAACAAGAGGAGTTCACAGCTGGGGCCCAACACTGCAAATTCCCCTTCCTCCCTTTTCCACTGCCTCTCTAGAGTGAACACACCAGCTATTTATGCAATCTCTCCTCGTACGCAATTGCTATTGGACCCACAGGACACTCCCCCCCCCATAGGGTTTTACAGGATGATGTTGCTAACTCTGGGTTTTAGGCATTTCAAAGCAGGCATGGAAGGTTTCCAAAGGCAGAATGTTCCGCACAACAAAACCCCCAGTACTTTGATTTACTGTGTAGCAGTTGCAGGGAGCAGTACCAATTAGGATGCAACCAAATCCGCCTTTAGTCTGCTTCATCACTGGGTTTCTGCAAATGAAGCTTCTGGTGATCTGTTTTAACAGGCTAGCCAGACTTAGTTTTACACACTTGTAGGTCACTGACTGGAGTTTGAGGTGACTTCCCATTTTGGTTGTAATATTTCTTTTATTGGATGGTGCTGAAAGAAGTGAATTTGGTGGTTACTCTCAAAATGTTCTCACCAAAACTCTATTTTGATAGGCTGCTAATTTTGCAAGATAGCCTGAAACCAAGTCCAGTTTTTCAACCAGTATAATAAATGGAATACGCTAGAGAGACAGATTTATAGTACATTGTTTTATCACATTTGTTTCAAGCTTTTTGTTATAGCATTAGGGCAGTGAAAAACAGTGCTCGAGAACATTTTATTTATTGAGTTGCTGCTCTGTTTCCCATTAATGATAGGTGAGACCAGAACTGGGGGTGATAGTTATTCCACATTTACCTGGGGATGCAGAAACTTGTTTATTGGATATGTTCAAGAGGGCAGAAATCTGTTATGGAAACTTTAGATATATGGCAGTGGTCTTTGAACTCCTTAACTTCAAGGAACCCTTTTCATATTGAGTTATCTGCTGAGAAACATTAGCAATAGAACCCCTGTGCCCTCTGTGAAATAGTCACTTTAGAACAGGCACGTCCAACTCCCAAGAGACTGAGATCTACTCACAGTATAGAAAGACCGGTTGTGATCTACCAATTGTCATTGCCAGAAGTTGTTGAGCTTTTTGTTGGGGGGATCTAAAAAGAACACTAAGGCGATCACTACCACGATCCACCTGGGACACCGCTGTCATCAACCGGTCGATCACAATCCACCTATTGGACATACCTGCTAGAATATGCACCTCATTCATGCAGGGTATTATCCATACCTGTAGGGGCTTGTTGCCTTTCCATGTGGTGTGTACCCTAATGACTCCAAATCTTTCCCTGTAAATGCAGGGAGAGATTGATAGTGATAGAAGGGTAATTTTCTTGTAACATCTATGGGCAGGGTGGGGAATGAAACTTGAGTGTGTTTTCTAACTTTTATTTGGCTTTTGTGATGGCTGAGATTATATTGACTTTTTCTTTCAAACTGGTGTTAAGAAGAATTTAAGTTGTACACCACCCTGGGATCTTCTGATAAATGGTGGTATATAAACCGAATAAAGAATAAAAAAAACTTGAAATATAAAAGTATTTAAATGTAATTCATGGCATACAATAAAATAACTACATTCTCTTAAATTCCTCCTTTCTTGCAGAGAAAGGGGATTGGGTTTATCCAATCTCCAGTTTCAATTATTGCAATGTTTGTGGGGCTGCATGCGCTTGAGAAGAAATGTGTAATGTGTAGTGCAATCCCAGTGAGCTCATTAGGACTTCCCTCAAGTAAGTGTATATAAGATTGAAGCCAAGGCCACACTTACTGAGAAGTAATCCCCACTGATCATAATGGTACTTACTTAAAGTAGACATGTATAGGTTGCAGGGCCAGCCCAAGACATTTTGGCACCTGAGGTGAACCACAAAATGGTGCCTTCCCCCTCTATCAAAAAAGGAGTGAGTGAAGATCCACACCAGAAAGAAGAGGAAACAGAGCTACATTAGGAACTTAAACCTCTGTCTCCTAAATTCAGGAGACAGGATGCTGAAAATTTTCTCGGTGAATAATCTAGGAATAAAAATCTGAAACATATTTATGTTCGTTATAAGGAATGTTTTGCTTCAGTTCTAGTGATATTAGCACATGTTGTTTGGGTAAACATATTTGGGATGGAGCTGAGCACCCATTACCTATTTTTTTGTCATTATAAATGCTTCTTACCTTTGGTCTCTGAATACCAGTCATTAACTACACACTACCATACTTTCTCCTCAATGTCAATTTGCTTTTTGCTTACACTGGTTGCTTCCTTTTATGCTTTAAAAAAGAACAGTTTGCTGGTATTCTCTTATTTATGACATTTCTGTACAGCTACATATCAAAGCAGAACAATCTGTTTTCAGTGCTAAATCTGCAGTTTGTTTCCTCTTTTCACCATTCCTGTGAAGAACTAGATATTGTTTTCCAAAGAGCCATTCAGAAATATTTTCATTTCACATTTGCTCAAACTGTCTCTTGGCAAAATTTTGTGCACCTAGTCGCCATGACATCAAAATCCTGCTCTTCCTGTGTCTACTCTGCCATGTCTTTCCATGCCCTTGGTCAGACCCTTCAGTCTCATCCTCACATCTGTTCCTTTTTTCTTGCAGCCCTTTTAAAGGAGCAGCTTCTCCCTTTGTCTCTATGTGAGGATTTGCTCAAAGAACCAAGAAAATTAAGGCACTCTGGTGTAACTTACCCCGGCATGCATTCAAAAGAGCACTATGCTACAGTGCACAATGGCTACCCCTCATTCAGTTGCATATGTTTACCCCACAGTAACTGGAAAGTTGCCACAGGAGGCAGGCAGAACTTTGTGTAAACACTCTGCAGTCATTGTGGCATAATAAGAACAAGCCCTAATGTATTTTGTTTGGCTTCATCATCCTGTGTATGAAATTATTCTCTCAGGGTTGAGCCTTCAATGCACAAGAGGGAGCTATCAGTTGGTTTGTGAAAATTTGTAGAAATCTTAAGGGGAGAAACCCAAAACAGCCCAATGCAGACTGAGCATGCTCTATGCCTATATAATGCTGATTGATTATTGGGGGTGGGGGTGTGTGTTACAGGAAACAAAGGGAGAGGGAAATAGAATGGAGTCTTCTTGAAGAGGGCATGGCTAGTGGTCTGGCACCCAGAACAGTAACATTTCACACTGCAGCCTGCTGTTGAAAGTCCCATTTGTCTCCCGATAGTGCTCATCACAGTCCTTAACTGCCGTTTCTAATTTAGTATCTGTGCAAATAAATAAAACTTTGCAAAGAGTTGCAGGGTTTTCTCACACAGAAAAGTTAGTCATGCTAGGCAGATGTTTGGAAACCAGGATCCTCCTGGTTTGACATCCTGTCTTATAAACAAGCTGTCATTTAAACAATCCATTATTTCCCAAGTTGTAGTTCAAAACATATGAAGGGTGCCAGTTAGGGATCATTGATGTAAATTGAGTAATTTCAGCAGAAATCCTCCAGCCATGTAGGAAGAGGGAAGGGGAGCATGTGAACGTGATGCTTTGCTCAGGCATACTGAAGTCTGTCAACATACTACTAAATCAGAGGTTTGCAACCTTTTCGAGTCCACGGCTCGCTTAACCAACTACATTCTTTCTGCAGCGCCACTATGGGGCTCATGAGCCCAGATATGTCACCCCTTGCAGTGTTGGCAGACACTTACCCTTCTTTGAACATTCTCCCTTGTAGAGTGTTCCCTCCCTCTCTTCTCCCCTCTCCTTGTGAGTTCTCCCATAGAGAGGTGCCTCCCAGAGGCACCACTCGCCTGCTGAGCTTATAGCTAGGGCTACTGCAATAAACATCTGTGCAAGCCTCTGAGAGGCGAGAAAATCAGAGGAGGGAGGGAACGAAAGGGGGACAGAGGCCAGTGTTGCCCACTGCACCCCAGGGTGTCACGGCACACTGGTTGAAAATGATTTAGTGTTATATGCAAAGTTGCTCACATCTTAAGTTCACAGGTTCTGGTCAGACAACATTTTTTAAATTAAGAAGCTTATTTTTAAAAAGAATTTTAATGCTTCTGCATACTTAAAAATGTGTAAAAACAATCATACTATTTTTGAATATTTATTTATTTATGCATGCATGCATGCCCTGCCCACCTGGCTGGGCTTCCCCAGGGTAATCCTGCTTTGCTTCCAAAGTGATATGTTATGTTCATTATAAGAGGGATAAAAGCACAAACTGCAGTTGAAGAAGATGGAGAGGTTTCATCCTGGGCAATAGGAAGGAGCAAGAATCATGCAGCCTTCTAGTTTCTTAATCATGACTGTGTGTAATACATTGGCATAAAATGCTGTATGTGTGTGTGTGCCTATGTTGCCTATCCTTACAGTAATTTTAAGAAAAACTAGGAGGAAATTAACATGCTTTCCCTCCTACTCAGGTATTGTACAGCATACTTGAAGCACTATTTAGTAAAAGCTGTTGGGATACTGCCAGGGAGATAAAGTCCATCTTGGCCCCCAAGCTCGGTGCCGGACGATCCATCGACCTCCCGTAGTCAGGCAATATCAGCAATTCAGCGACACTAAGCCTCAGGCTTAGTGCACACTATATCAGCAGAATTCACACAGCAGGAAGTTGCACAAGCAGAGAGCAGAACATGCATATTTACAGTTTATTAGGCATTGGTCAGAACAAAGAAATCATGACCGTCTCCTCCGACTGCTCAGGCAAAAACAGCCAAAAACGAAACGAACTTACAACATAAACATCCTGTGAGACAGGAACTTACGCAGGCTGTTATACAAACATCCTGCTCCCTTTTAAGGTGGAACGGAAATATCCTAACATCCTCCCCCTTTCCGTGTAACCAGTAGTACCTGTGGTTCAACCCAATTGCAACCTTTGTGCGTAAACCTTCAGTTGTTCTCTGTTAACAACCTTAGACAACAGATCAGCAGGAATTTCATTTCCTGGCATGTAGGACACCTGAATGAGTCCTTTCTGAATACACTCTCTTGCACGATGTAGCTTAATCTGCAAGTACTTGGTCCTTTGCTTGCAACTCTCCGAGTTCAGCAAAGCCAAACAAGATCTATTGTCTTGATACACTTGT